>NC_087171.1:11653266-11688266 GCF_035594125.1 Scylla paramamosain | reverse complement strand
CATCAGTGCTATTTTCGTCATTATTATTACTATTTTATGCTACTACTATTGCCGCTACCATGATTACCACTAATACCACTACAAGCACCGTTACTACTACCTACTACTACAATAAAAACAACAACAACAACAACAACAACTACTACTACTACTACTACTACTACTACTACCTCTCTCTCTCTCTCTCTCTCTCTCTCTCTCTCTCTCTCTCTCTCTCTCTCTCTCTCTCTCTCTCTCTCTCTCTCTCATACCGCGTCATCCATCACTCTAATGACCTTGAATAATCTCCTCTTATACCAATATTTTGGCCCAAAAAATAATGTTTGTTCTCTCTCTCTCTCTCTCTCTCTCTCTCTCTCTCTCTCTCTCTCTCTCTCTCTCTCTCTCTCTCTCTCTCTCAACTATTTTGAATGAGAGTATATAAGCAAGAAGATATATGAGAGAGAGAGAGAGAGAGAGAGAGAGAGAGAGAGAGAGAGGAGGGGAGGGGGAGGAAATGGACGATCTGCTAGTATCCTGTTGACTCAAAGCTCGTATTCTTCACCTATAAACAAATTTTCTTGTCGCTCAAACCTTTAAACTTATTTTTTCATAGAATTCCAGTGGACATACCAACCTTTTATCTCTCTCTCTCTCTCTCTCTCTCTCTCTCTCTCTCTCTCTCTCTCTCTCTCTCTCTGATCGGACACTCTTACTCCTAAAACATCACTGCAGCCTTGACGAAAGACGACAAAAAATGATCAGTAGTTACGGTCTGATTAGCTTAGCATCAGTGGCTGGTAAATCTCTTGAAAGCATAATTAGAGTCAACCTCGTTAATCTCGTAGGATAAGAGGCCGTAATTAGAGGCTCGCTACGTGTGTTTGGATAGAAGGCTCTCTCTCTCTCTCTCTCTCTCTCTCTCTCTCTCTCTCTCTCTCTCTCTCTCTCTCTCTCTCTCTCTCTTTTCTGTCCTAGGATGATGGTGACACTTTTTTTATGTCTCTTCTCGTGCTAAATCTAAATTGTTGAGTTGTTTTGTTTGGTTATTTGTTTGTTTGTTTATCGTTGTTGTTGTTATTTCTACCTTTCTCTTCATCTCATTCGTATGTGTGTGTGTGTGTGTGTGTGTGTGTGATTCACCTACGGTCGTCTGCTGGTCACCCAGCCAGCCGTTCGGAAAGAGCTCAGAGCTCATGGTGACCGATCTTCGGATAGGACTGAGACACCACACACCTGGACAGCGAGGTCACAACACCCTCGGGTTACATCCCCGTACCTACTTGCTGCTTGGTGAACAGGGGCTACACATTAAGAGGCTCGCCCATTTGCCTCGCCGCGCCCGGGATTCGAACACGGGCCTTCTTGGTTGTGAGCCGAGCGTGCTAACCACTACACTACGCGGTGTTTGTGTGTGTGTGTGTGTGTGTGTGTGTGCGCACGCGCTTATGTATACTTAAAAGAGAGAAGCGTAAGAGGATTTCGCAAGAGTAACTGCTGTATAAAAAAGGCATCTACAGAAAAAGAAAGAGAGAAGAAAGCTTGAGAGCATTTCGTATGATATATTGCTGTATTAAAGTTGCATTTACGCAGAGAAAAGAAACCTACTCGAGTTAAGCAAAATAAACTGCTATACAGAGTAAATACCAAGTGAGGCCACTCGTAATGTGCAGAGATAGTCCGTCCCTATAACATTTTCACTGGCTGGTAATACAGTAGTGGAGGAAGCAGACTTTATAATTAAATATGGAGAGAAAACATCATGATGGAATACGGTAATGAGATGTGGTGAGTAAACCTGATGAGATATGGTGAACAGTGACGAAATATGGTGACCAAACTTAAAAATGAAAGAAAAAAAAAATGATGAACGAACACCGTGATCAAACTTTAAAATATAGAATAATAAACGAATACTATAATGAAATATGTTGATCACACTTTGAAATATAAATTAAACAAACCTTATGATGAAAAACGATGACCAAACTTTACAAGGGGCAAAAATTATAAGCAATCAAACTTTATAGTGAAACATGGCGAGCAGTACGGTAAACAAGCAGAAGGATAGTGCACTGGATCAGATAACGCTTTAGAGTCAAGGGCAGCGTCAGGTTGGAAATCTCTGCGGCGCGGGTGACGAGTGTAATGGGATCAAGGTAACAGCATCAAGTGAAGTCCGCGGCACACACACAGCGGGGTTCCCTTTCATCTTTTCCTTTACCCTTGTGGTGAGTGTATTTGTGAATCCCTGACCATAGACACGTATTCTGAAGCGTTTTGTGCTCTCATCAGATGCTTACTAGCTCTCTGTTCTCTCTCTCTCTCTCTCTCTCTCTCTCTCTCTCTCTCTCTCTCTCTCTCTCTCTCTCTCTCTCTCTCTCTCCATAATCTATTACAACTTTTCAGATACTAATTTTGTATTACAGTATGCTGAATGTCTCTGTAGCCTGAAATATATATATAAAAAAAAAAAAGAATCTTCTTATTCTCTTTCTCCTTCCCTATGTTCAAGCAAACAATTCTCTATACGGTTCTGAATGTTACCAAAAGATACTGATAGCATTAAAAGGATTAAACTATTAAACTATTACTAGAAACATGAACACATCCCTGAAAACTCTCATAAGTTTAACTGTAGCGTGTTAAAAAGTAGTCAAGATGAGACGAGATGTGAGGTTTCCAAGCAGTCGCTTGGAAACCTTGCGGGTTCTGGAAGCTTATACACACAAAACCAAAGTTAGTCCTGCTGACTAACTTTTCTTAGTAAAACCCATGGGGTCTAGAACGAGTGGCAGCATTAGTCACAGTGACTAACATAATGTTAGTCAATTTGTGACTAACTGAGCACTCAACCTGAGTATGGTCTTACTCAAATATATCTGACTAATGCCTTCGTACTGTTCACTGCTTCTACTAACTACATTAGTAAAGTGGATCATAGGTTAGTCAATTAAATGACTAATTAGTTAGTCTTTCTTAGGCAGATGATGAATCATTAGTACCTTTAATACTAGCAGCTAGCTACTGCTGTCTCAAGGTTAGGGAAAGAATAGGTAATAAATTCAATATATTCATATACAGTTAAATGTTCCCTCCATTTCATTGCATTAAAAAAATACAAATAAAAAAAATAAACACTATAATTTTTATCATCTATAGTATAATATGCTTTTCACTTGAACATTTAACAGAAAGCTCCCCTCAAAACTGTAATGATATATAAAACAGATATAAGAAATAAACTCCATTAGTAACACTTCATCCTAGCCTGAGAAAAAAAAAAGCAACACAAAAACAACCTGTTTTGACAAGCCATTAAGTAAATAATACACATTTGTGAGTATTAATCACTAAAACTTGCAATGTGGAAAAGAAAGTAAGCATCTCTTAAGATATGAATATTAAACCTTCTTCACATTCATAAACTAAAGGAAAAAATATGTAAGTAAAGTTAACATAAATTAAATGTAAGGAGTTACAGACCCTATAAAGAATAATTAATTAGTCCACTGCTAATCATTATATCACAGTACTTTTAAGAAACTTAGGGAAACAACCAGTGCAAAAATAGACATTTAACCTTATTTGTACAAGCTTTTAACCCAGATCATATCCATATGTCACCATTAATCCTTTAAAGCCACACAAAAAAAGAAAATTAGTATTTCTATGGGATATACTAACTAAACAAATCTACAGAAATGCTCAGAACAGTAATAAAGAAGCTTCACGTATCACTTGCAATAACATAGAGAAATAAAATTAAAAAAAAGGTAAAAAATGCATAAAAAAAATTAAAATATATGCATCATATGGTACATGAAGAATACTTCCCAATTTGGAGAGAGAGAGAGAGAGAGAGAGAGAGAGAGAGAGAGAGAGAGAGAGAGAGAGAGAGAGAGAGAGAGAGAGAGAGAAAGAGAGTGTCTACTCTCCATTCATTATATATATATATATATATATATATATATATATATATATATATATATATATATATATATATATATATATATATATATATATATATATATATATATATATATATATATAAAACATAAGATAACAATTCAGTAAGATTTCATGAATACTGGGTGGGGGGAAGGGGAAGTACAAGTATTTCCTTTTCCTTTTAGAAAACTTATTAACATAATGTTATGTATTTATTTTACTGATTAATCTTTAACTTGTAATTGACTAGTGTGTGTGTGTGTGTGTGTGTGTGTGTGTGTGTGTGTGTGTGTGTGTGTGTGTGTGTGTGAGAGAGAGAGAGAGAGAGAGAGAGAGAGAGAGAGAGAGAGAGAGAGAGAGAGAGAGAGAGAGAGAGAGAGAGAGAGAGAGAGAGAGAGAGAGAGAGAGAGAGAGAGAGAGAGAGAGAGAGAGAGAGAGAGAGAGAGAGAGAGAGGCATTATTTGTGGAGTTGAATATATTTGGAAGCAGATTTATACATTTTTTGTAGCTCAATTCTGTCTTTACTTCATTGAGTTTTACAAGTAGAGATCTTGTTTTTGAAGTGTTACCTTTGTCATACTTAATACCTAAGAGATGGGATGTTGTGAAATGGAAGAAATGTTCACAATTTTTTGGGTGTTCAATATTAAACACATAAAGCCCTGCTACCAATGAGACTACAGCCATAGAAATACATGTTGGTTCAGCTACAGGTGCACCATCAAATACACACTAGACTGCCCTGTTCTTAGTTCTTCTTCTGGTACCTTAAGGAAGAAATAATAGTGTAAACATTAATAACATTTTGACATTAAAATAAAATTTATATGTAGATGTATATCTTAAGGTGATAATATATTCAGAAATTTCAATATATACACACCACTCTAAAATCAAAGGTACTGAAATTTAACCTTAGTAAAAATGGAGTCTTTCCTTTCTCCAAGCAGGTGAAGTAACCCCAATATAACTAAGCAAACATCTGGTGTAAATAAATAAATATATAAATAAATATGATAATAAGTAAATCAAATAAACAAAAGAAAATTAACTGTGTTGGGAAAAAGTGAAGATATGGTCACATCCAATAGGACAGTCCACTAATTTGAGTACCAATCTTTTAAAAGTCTCCTGTAATTATTGCTTTATCACATAAGAATTAACAAAAATAAAGCTCCTCAATGGTTCTACTAATTATATGAATGACAAGCATTTTGATTGAATGCTCAGAACGACCAGTATACTAATGATTTTTGTCCTTTGTGTCACAGCAGCAAATCTTTTGTACGAGTATGCGGTTATGTTTTTTACTTGAGACACTATTTGGGTAATATCATAATGCAATAATGCTTTGTCTAGCAAGTCCTCGTAAGAATATGATGAGTACTGATCGAAAAAAAAAAAAAGAAAGAAAGAAAGAAAACCCCAGCCGAACCTACATGCCCCAACATAACGCACTGATGTTCCGAACTCCCGATTCTTCTCATCATATCCACCAAAACAGTGTGAGAAGTCCTGAACTTCATCACAACCATGGAAGAAACCTTTATCAGACTGTTTGCACTTGCGCTAGTGCCGGCAAAGGTGACTCCAAGAATTCTATCTCCACACGAATTAGTGACCTGTCTTATTGGACTGCAAGGGAAGAGGATGCAGCTAACATTTCTAAAAAGATTGATAATATTTACATTTTAAATTTCAAATTGGACAGCCTATTGGGTTTATTTATACTAGAAATAATGTCTTTCCTTACGAGAGAGAGAGAGAGAGAGAGAGAGAGAGAGAGAGAGAGAGAGAGAGAGAGAGAGAGAGAGAGAGAGAGAGAGAGAGAGAGAGAGAGAGAGAGAGAGAGATGCTTTACACCTATTAAAATCTTTAACATCACTTATGCTGCAAACAATTATTTAGCCATAGCACTCAGCCAAAAATCTGATAGAAGAGCAGGAATTTAACAATTAAATTAGTACCTTTATAGAAATTGGTGCAAGCATTACAGTTAGATAGGTCATGCTTAATACAATGTTTGGTTTTTGCATGCAGCATAGTTTCATGAATACTAGGCTTATAAAAGTGAAAGATGCATTGCTAATGATGAAAAGATACATATATTAAATTGCTACCAGCTACTGAAATGAACAAATTGAACTAGACATTACTCGCATTGACTTTCATCGTGGTCATAGAGTTCAAGTAAGGTTTCCATATACAGAGGAACTGCTTTTCTTTTTTTGAGAATGGCAATTATAGGGAGCCTATATTTCTCCAGCCCTTTCAAAACTGCTACTCTTGGGTCTGGTTCATCCGCTTGTGGTTCTAATCTCAGGAACTCCTTTATTATCTGTAAAGATATAAGCATCAAATAATTATAAGTGAAGGTTACAGAGATGAGCATCTGCAATAACTGTACTTAGTTATGAGTGCTTATCTCCCGTCACTGAGGCCTTTGAGCCTGAGAGGGAGAATGGAAGTACCAGTAGTTAAATATCAATTACCTACTATAAAATATAAATAGCTATATATATTATAGCCCTAAAAATAAAGTTGACAATTAGTAACAATATGTAGCAAAATCCATAAAGTGTACATATATACACACTTACGCCATCAAAAGTCTGAATCCACGGGTACAAGTTCAGGATTTCTGCTACAAGAATGTTCCCATTGATTATTTTTTTGCGTCTCTCAGAAAGTGTCAACTGCATGAGGCGTTCAGCCTGAGGAAAATCATTAAAGTAAAATTAGTTTTCATAAGTTGACTGTCCCGCCAGCCTCCCTCTCTCCCTCATATATATATATATATATATATATATATATATATATATATATATATATATATATATATATATATATATATACAAGCATAATTTTTCAGTGGCTATCCACCAGTACCATTGAAATTGTTTACATAAGAGCAGGTATTTTTAAACAACACCAGTAAAGAAGTCTCTGAAATATAAAAAAGATAAATCAAGTGTACAAATATCACATACCTTATCTAACTCGGGATCTTTCTTCATCCAATGTAGAGCAAGCCACTGTCTATGGCTCTCTAATGACTCATCATCTTCTGAATGGGGCCTTGGTGGAAGGTAAGCCTTTACTCCATACATCAGTGGACACGTAGTCTCTTTTGGCGCTATGCAAGGGATCTTCTTTTTCCTTGACGTCACCTCAGTCACTGAGGAATCCTGCCTCTTTCTTGAATTCTGAAACTTGTGCTGGATGTGCAATTTCCATTGCAGCTGCAATTCATGCTCCTCGAGATCACTGTTTCTCAGGATGGCAGGAAATGATGTCAAAACAGCATTTGCCATATTCATATACTGTTCTGATGTTGGATAGCTGAAATATAATGATAATAATAATAACAATAATAATAATAATAATAATAATAATAATAATAATAATAATAATAATAATAACATATTATTAATAATAATGTCACAATACCTTGATATGTAATAATGATGATAACAATAATAATGATATCAATCTAGCTAACTATATAGATGGCTTAACTCCTTTTATTATGTTATTATTATTATTATTATTATTATTATTATTATTATTATTATTATTATTGGTCTTCTTCTTCATAACAATCACCTAATTATGCTTTTGTCCCAGTGAAATTGGCAGATAGTGGGTACACTATCTGAACAGTACACTCAAAGGTGGTTTCACACCTATCAGTGCCGTATTAGTATCGTATAGGTTTAGTGTCACTGATATCCATGCTGCTTTCGTGACATCTATGCACACATATCCTTTCAGACGTGGAGTTGGCTATGATTGTCATAATTCTGAAGAGCAAGATGCTTGCTTAACAAAAAATAAAGAAAAGAAAAGTGAGTACATGAAACGTGGAAGAAAAAGAGAAACTGAAGGAGATTTTGCTACTCTGTACAAGGAATTAATTAATGATGAAACAAAAATTTTCCAGTACTTAAGAATGTCCAAAAACTGTTTGATGACATTGCTCAGTGATGTGTGGTGTGGTATGGTATGGTGTGGTGTGTTATGATGTGGTGTGGAGTGATGTGGTGTGTTCTGGTAAGTATAATGTACAAAGTGATTAATTACATTAATTATAAAGAGTATTTATCACCATTTCAATTTCTTCTATTTTATTTCAAACACTTGTCCGACATCCGTGAAAATTTTTAAAATACCAGTGACGAACGATATTCCATTTCACGGAATGGAGACGTAACAATCACTTCAGTCAAAACACGGTACTTCGCCAGACGTGTGTAAATGCTTCCGCTGAATTCCAAAATGATGAATTTTTTTTTACTGACACTGAAGCACTGAACAGCACGGAACGAATACGGCACTGATGTGTGTGAAGCGACCTTAACCCGTATCCCTCTGGAGGCATATTCCCGAAGTCTGGTAATGTTTCGGCCCATTTACTCTTGTAGCGGTTAGGTTAGGTTAGATTAAGTTACGTATAGGTAATTTTGTGCGAGAATCTCAATGAGACTATTTTAGAGAGAATCCTACAGTTAGTTTTGGAGCTACAGTCTAGTGTCCATACAGGCTGGCGGACGACTCCTTCCAGACTTCAGGAATATGCATTCTGGCCCTTCACAAGAACTGACATCAGATCCCGGTATGAACACAGGCGGTGCATCCCATGTTCTTCTGTCCCTCTTCTCATTGCCTTCCCATTATATATATATATATATATATATATATATATATATATATATATATATATATATATATATATATATATATATATAAACACTCAACATCCCTAGATGCAACAAAACTTACCAAAACACACTCAAAATACACTCAAAACATCCAAAACACAACCAAAACACATCACAACACCCCAAAATACCCACTACACTCACCTAAACACAACCAAATATTGAATATTCACTCAAAACACCCCATAACATCTAAAAATATCCAAATAACCCACCCCAACCACGCTAAATTTATCCAAAAACACACTCAAAGCACCCCAATATACCTAAAATTCATCCAAACACACTCAAAAGATTTAAAACACCCAAAATACACTGCAACACCCCAAAACTCATCAAACACACCCAAAACACATCAAAACATCCAAAACACACTTAAAGCACCACTTAACACCACAAACACGCCACAAACACACCCTTAAAGACCCAAAACTACTTGCACACAATCAAATACACTTCAAAAGACCCGACACACACACCCAAACTCACCAAAACACTTAAAACAGAAAATAAACCCAAAACAAACTCACTACATCTCAATATACCCCCAAACACACCCATAACACACAAAAACATCCCACAATATACTCAAAACACCCCACACGACTGAAACCATTTACAATATAACTAAAAACATCCTAAACCACATTTAAAACACCCAAAATTCACCCAAAACACAATGATAACAGCAAATATACACCCAAAACATACCTAAACACCACCAAAACACACTTTAAACACCCCACAATATTCCTACATACATCGTAAACACGTAAAACACCCAAAACACACCAAATATTACAGAGAACTGCAGTGCAGCAAGGAAAACTAAGCTAAATATTGTTTACCTGTTTTGCCTCCTCCTCCATTTCTTTTTATTTCTTCCTTCTCCTCTTTCATTTCTCTTATTTTCTTCCTTCTACTACAACTATCTACACGCCTGACTTTAGAAACAGCTGGAAACACTTGGAAAACACTGGAAATTACGGTAAATATTGAGGAGACACTGGAGCAGACCGAGTCCCGAATCCTTGATGACGTCACAGGCGAGGTGCCGGCGCCCCGCTGCCATACGTACGTAACGTATTTCATTTTGAAATTGACCCATAGAAAAAATGAAGCTAGGCTCGAATGCATTATATATTCTGACTTGACAATTACTTTAATTAATATTCACAATATCAAAACACCTCCAGTCTCAGTAGTTATAAAGAAATATTATGTGAAATATGGAAAAAGTGTTGGAAATTTTGACACCATTAAAAACACTGAAAAGTCCACCTATTCCACTTTACACTGGTAAAAAAACATTTTAAAAAATATGAACTATTTTTTAAAATAATGCACACTTAGTTACAAGCTACAATAAAAAAATAAAGAAGCTAAAAAATGACAAAATCACCACTTTCAACAGGACAATAAGCCTATTCAAATTCCACATACTTAACTCAACAGGAACGCAACATACTTTAAAAATCATAAACGATTTTTTGAAGCAATAAAATCTTCATTAAAGCCTCAAATAAAAATGCCAAAAACCAGGCTGGGTAAATTTCACCGTACAAACTGCCCCTTATTTACATAAAAAACAACACCAAATTCAGCACATTTACTTAACTGAAGCAAAAAAAACACTTCAAAAGCAACGAAATATTTTTAGAAACCATAAAATCTTACTATACAAGCCAAATAAATTAATTCAGAAAATTTTAAAAAATATTGGAACCAACAAGCCGGAACAGGTGCCAGTCCATCATGGCGGCCCTCGGCGGCGACCTCAGTGGGGGAGCCGGCGGCCATGTTGCCTTATTTATTCCTATATAACACCAAAACCAGGCAATGACGGATATATCTGACCAGCGGATATGAAGGCTAGACATGTGGATCCATCTTGTGATATGTTAGGCTTACAATAAGTGAGAGACGAGGCAAATAATGGCTAATAACACAGCTGACAGCTTGTTTACATATTGGCGAACATTAAATATTTGAATAAATTTCCAACTCTTTCCAGACTCAGACGTAAACAAAACCTAAATATAAATAATTAACCCCTAAAAAAACTAAATAACGAATAATGAATCTAAATAAACGAATACAAGACACTACAGGGAGGATTAGGGTGTTGTGAAGGCAGTAAGGCTGACTGAGGAGAGACTGGCCCCGCTGGACTCACCTTACGTACTCGTGCCTCTCTGGTGATGCTTGACGGTGCTTGGTGCAGGAAGAAGGTGTCGGGAAGACACCTTCTTCCTGCACGGAAACACTGGTTTCCGTGCAGGAAGAAGTTGTCGTGTAGGGCAAAATTGACCAGTGCTGACCAAAACACTGCAGCCAGCCAGCCGCTCGCCGTGGTAACTCCCCAGCGCCACCTGTCGCTGATCCAACACCCACCCACACACACACACACACACACACAAAAGTTGACATGCTATCAAATAATATGTCAAATAATATCAATATCCTCACTTCCTGACTCTCCTTTCCCCACTCCATCCCCGATAAGTGATTATGAATGCAATCTTCACTCAGTGCGGCACCGTGTCACCGCAGCAAACACGAACCAGGGCAGAATAGGCTCAACTGAAATGCTCCTACTCTCTCTCTCTCTCTCTCTCTCTCTCTCCTCACGACTGTTTTTCAAAGCTATAAAGATGATTATCAGGGTTTTCAATGGTGTTTCTCCTGTTATTAATGTAGAAATGTTGTTAATCTGTCACTAAAACCGTAAAAATACCCTTGAAGACCTGTGCAACTACTGACAGAGAGAGAGAGAGAGAGAGAGAGAGAGAGAGATAACTAGCAATAACACTCACACACACATACACACACCAGTGCATTTATACGAAGGACTCTCCTGAACTAGACGAGGTCATACTTTGATGTATAATTTGGAAATCGGCTATTTTTTTCTATTAAGACACACGCAATTAAACGCTGATTTCCGGACGTGTCACTTGCGATCATACCACGTACTCTCGTGGCCTTGAAATGCGCGGCTGCTTAACGGGATGCTCGTTCTTTACTTATGATACAAGTTATTTCCGAAACGTGTCATTTTTTTTTTTTTTCCCCTACGTCCACTCAGAGGTCAAGCATACGCAGCTCACTGGCCCTTCCTTCCGCCTCCATCTTTCACTTTGTCCTCCAAAACCGTGGGGAGGGTACAGTGTCGCCCCACACACTCGCCACTCACTTTTCCTGCCTTTCTTACAGTCTCGGGCGCCAGCAAGGCCTAGTACATAACCCATTGACTGCCACCTGGTACACCTTTTCCTAATTACCAATCACTCTGAGATATCTTCCTCTACAGCTACATACAATCTTTGAACTGGGAAGAAATTGTAAAATATATTGTTTTTCATCGGTAACTTTCTTGTAGATGCTTGCAAAGATTTCACGCATTACTTCTGTTGCTGCTAATTATTTCGTGTCGCACTGAAAGGGTTCCCACGTCGCCTCTGTTACACATTTGTCGACCAAGAAACTTTGTCACTTTCACGGAGGACCTGAACCGAGGGCAACATATTTCCAGCACAATGCCTTACAGTCACTAAGCCACGAAAATGCTATGGCGGCACTGAGCTTTATAAATCTCTGTTCATGATCTCCGCTACCTAAATCTTTCCCGAGGCATCCTTCTAATCTTCAACTCTCTCTCTCTCTCTCTCTCTCTCTCTCTCTCTCTCTCTCTCTCTCTCTCTCTCTCTCTCTCTCTCTCTCTCCTAACCCCTTCATCCATCACTCTAATGACCTTAAATAATCTCTCATACCAATATTTAGGCTGAAAGAATATTGTTTGATCTTTACTCTCTCTCTCTCTCTCTCTCTCTCTCTCTCTCTCTCTCTCTCTCTCTCTCTCTCTCTCTCTCTCTCTCTCTCTACGTGTTTCTCTTCAAATAATCAAATATCCCATTTTCTTGTCCTCTCCTTGACAGCAGATCGCCTAATTTAATTTCTTCTTCATTTCTTTCACCGATCTATTTACGAATATATATAATTTTCTTATTGTGTTTCCTTTCTTTCTCTTCCCTCCTCATGTGTGTGTGTGTGTGTGTGTGTGTGTGTGTGTGTGTGTGTGTGTCATTTACGAGTTTCTATGAATGTATCTATTGCTCCACCACCCTCACCGCCAGTGCCCCCTGTGACTCCCTGCCTTCCCGCCGTCCTGCCTCATGGAAATTCTCGTGTGACAAATCCTACATTCCCGTTTCGTGTTTTTTTTTTTTTTTTTTTTTTTTATACATTCCCCTGACGATATATTTTATGACGGTCGTTCAAAAATGTCGGCGAAAATATTTAGTGATATTACCAAAGAGAAATGACATAAACACACACACACACACACACACACACACACACACACATACATGCTCTCTCTCTCTCTCTCTCTCTCTCTCTCTCTCTCTCTCTCTCTCTCTCTCTCTCTCTCTCTCTCTCTCTTTCCCGCACATCTTTAATTCTTTCCCTGATACCTTTCTCTCAGTTTCCTTTTCCTTGATCTTTCTTTCTTATTCTTGCTTCTCCTTTTCGCACTTTCTCCTCTTTCCTCCGTGCTGTGCCTTAATTTCTTCCTGCCTTCTATTTGTTGTTTTCTTCTTCTCCATTGCAGTTTCCCCATTCTTACATTTCTGTTGCTTTTGTTATTTCTACTTTTATTATTTCTTTAACCTCTCTCTCTCTCTCTCTCTCTCTCTCTCTCTCTCTCTCTCTCTCTCTCTCTCTCTCTCTCTCTCTCTCTCTCTCTCTCGTGTGTGTGTGTGTGTGTGTGTTTGTGTGCTTACTGAAGTCATGCTAACGTAACAGTATTATATGAAGAACATCTGGAGAAAAACCGCGAAACAAGAGCATTCCAGCATCTTTCCCTCAGCAATGCAAGGAAGACAAGAAAAGTTTGGCACCGACCAGAAGAAACAATGCAGAAGACAACACCAGGCCAGGGTCCACGTGAGGTTGTAGCCACCACCACCACCACCATCACCACCACCACCAACAACAACAACAACAACACAGCCGCGTGCAACACCACCATAGAGAGAAGCGTAAGAGGATTTCGCAAGAGTAACTGCTGTATAAAAAAGGCATCTACAGAAAAAGAAAGAGAGAAGAAAGCTTGAGAGCATTTCGTATGATATATTGCTGTATTAAAGTTGCATTTACGCAGAGAAAAGAAACCTACTCGAGTTAAGCAAAATAAACTGCTATACAGAGTAAATAACAAGTGAGGCCACTCGTAATGTGCAGAGATAGTCCGTCCCTATAACATTTTCACTGGCTGGTAATACAGTAGTGGAGGAAGCAGACTTTATAATTAAATATGGAGAGAAAACATCATGATGGAATACGGTAATGAGATGTGGTGAGTAAACCTGATGAGATATGGTGAACAGTGACGAAATATGGTGACCAAACTTAAAAATGAAAGAAAAAAAAATGATGAACGAACACCGTGATCAAACTTTAAAATATAGAATAATAAACGAATACTATAATGAAATATGTTGATCACACTTTGAAATATAAATTAAACAAACCTTATGATGAAAAACGATGACCAAACTTTACAAGGGGCAAAAATTATAAGCAATCAAACTTTATAGTGAAACATGGCGAGCAGTACGGTAAACAAGCAGAAGGATAGTGCACTGGATCAGATAACGCTTTAGAGTCAAGGGCAGCGTCAGGTTGGAAATCTCTGCGGCGCGGTGACGAGTGTAATGGGATCAAGGTAACAGCATCAAGTGAAGTCCGCGGCACACACACAGCGGGGTTCCCTTTCATCTTTTCCTTTACCCTTGTGGTGAGTGTATTTGTGAATCCCTGACCATAGACACGTATTCTGAAGCGTTTTGTGCTCTCATCAGATGCTTACTAGCTCTCTGTTCTCTCTCTCTCTCTCTCTCTCTCTCTCTCTCCATAATCTATTACAACTTTTCAGATACTAATTTTGTATTACAGTATGCTGAATGTCTCTGTAGCCTGAAATATATATATAAAAAAAAAAAGAATCTTCTTATTCTCTTTCTCCTTCCCTATGTTCAAGCAAACAATTCTCTATACGGTTCTGAATGTTACCAAAAGATACTGATAGCATTAAAAGGATTAAACTATTAAACTATTACTAGAAACATGAACACATCCCTGAAAACTCTCATAAGTTTAACTGTAGCGTGTTAAAAAGTAGTCAAGATGAGACGAGATGTGAGGTTTCCAAGCAGTCGCTTGGAAACCTTGCGGGTTCTGGAAGCTTATACACACAAAACCAAAGTTAGTCGTGCTGACTAACTTTTCTTAGTAAAACCCATGGGGTCTAGAACGAGTGGCAGCATTAGTCACAGTGACTAACATAATGTTAGTCAATTTGTGACTAACTGAGCACTCAACCTGAGTATGGTCTTACTCAAATATATCTGACTAATGCCTTCGTACTGTTCACTGCTTCTACTAACTACATTAGTAAAGTGGATCATAGGTTAGTCAATTAAATGACTAATTAGTTAGTCTTTCTTAGGCAGATGATGAATCATTAGTACCTTTAATACTAGCAGCTAGCTACTGCTGTCTCAAGGTTAGGGAAAGAATAGGTAATAAATTCAATATATTCATATACAGTTAAATGTTCCCTCCATTTCATTGCATTAAAAAAATACAAATAAAAAAAATAAACACTATAATTTTTATCATCTATAGTATAATATGCTTTTCACTTGAACATTTAACAGAAAGCTCCCCTCAAAACTGTAATGATATATAAAACAGATATAAGAAATAAACTCCATTAGTAACACTTCATCCTAGCCTGAGAAAAAAAAAAGCAACACAAAAACAACCTGTTTTGACAAGCCATTAAGTAAATAATACACATTTGTGAGTATTAATCACTAAAACTTGCAATGTGGAAAAGAAAGTAAGCATCTCTTAAGATATGAATATTAAACCTTCTTCACATTCATAAACTAAAGGAAAAAATATGTAAGTAAAGTTAACATAAATTAAATGTAAGGAGTTACAGACCCTGTAAAGAATAATTAATTAGTCCACTGCTAATCATTATATCACAGTACTTTTAAGAAACTTAGGGAAACAACCAGTGCAAAAATAGACATTTAACCTTATTTGTACAAGCTTTTAACCCAGATCATATCCATATGTCACCATTAATCCTTTAAAGCCACACAAAAAAAGAAAATGAGTATTTCTATGGGATATACTAGCTAAACAAATCTACAGAAATGCTCAGAACAGTAATAAAGAAGCTTCACGTATCACTTGCAATAACATAGAGAAATAAAAAAAAAAAAGGTAAAAAATGCATAAAAAAAAATAAAAATATATGCATCATATGGTACATGAAGAATACTTCCCAATTTGGAGAGAGAGAGAGAGAGAGAGAGAGAGAGAGAGAGAGAGAGAGAGAGAGAGAGAGAGAGAGAGAGAGAGAGAGAGAGAGTGTCTACTCTCCATTCATTATATATATATATATATATATATATATATATATATATATATATATATATATATATATATATATATATATATATATATATATATATAACATAAGATAACAATTCAGTAAGATTTCATGAATACTGGGTGGGGGAAAGGGGAAGTACAAGTATTTCCTTTTCCTTTTAGAAAACTTATTAACATAATGTTATGTATTTATTTCACTGATTAATCTTTAACTTGTAATTGACTAGTGTGTGTGTGTGTGTGTGAGAGAGAGAGAGAGAGAGAGAGAGAGAGAGAGAGAGAGAGAGAGAGAGAGAGAGAGAGAGAGAGAGAGAGAGAGAGAGAGAGAGAGAGAGAGAGGCATTATGTGTGGAGTTGAATATATTTGGAAGCAGATTTATACATTTTTTGTAGCTCAATTCTGTCTTTACTTCATTGAGTTTTACAAGTAGAGATCTTGTTTTTGAAGTGTTACCTTTGTCATACTTAATACCTAAGAGATGGGATGTTGTGAAATGGAAGAAATGTTCACAATTTTTTGGGTGTTCAATATTAAACACATAAAGCCCTGCTACCAATGAGACTACAGCCATAGAAATACATGTTGGTTCAGCTACAGGTGCACCATCAAATACACATTAGACTGCCCTGTTCTTAGTTCTTCTTCTGGTACCTTAAGGAAGAAATAATAGTGTAAACATTAATAACATTTTGACATTAAAATAAAATTTATATGTAGATGTATATCTTAAGGTGATAATATATTCAGAAATTTCAATATATACACACCACTCTAAAATCAAAGGTACTGAAATTTAACCTTAGTAAAAATGGAGTCTTTCCTTTCTCCAAGCAGGTGAAGTAACCCCAATATAACTAAGCAAACATCTGGTGTAAATAAATAAATATATAAATAAATATGATAATAAGTAAATCAAATAAACAAAAGAAAATTAACTGTGTTGGGAAAAAGTGAAGATATGGTCACATCCAATAGGACAGTCCACTAATTTGAGTACCAGTCTTTTAAAAGTCTCCTGTAATTATTGCTTTATCACATAAGAATTAACAAAAATAAAGCTCCTCAATGGTTCTACTAATTATATGAATGACAAGCATTTTGATTGAATGCTCAGAACGACCAGTATACTAATGATTTTTGTCCTTTGTGTCACAGCAGCAAATCTTTTGTACGAGTATGCGGTTATGTTTTTTACTTGAGACACTATTTGGGTAATATCATAATGCAATAATGCTTTGTCTAGCAAGTCCTCGTAAGAATATGATGAGTACAGATCGAAAAAAAAAAAAAAGAAAGAAAGAAAACCCCAGCCGAACCTACATGCCCCAACATAACGCACTGATGTTCCGAACTCCCGATTCTTCTCATCATATCCACCAAAACAGTGTGAGAAGTCCTGAACTTCATCACAACCATGGAAGAAACCTTTATCAGACTGTTTGCACTTGCGCTAGTGCCGGCAAAGGTGACTCCAAGAATTCTATCTCCACACGAATTAGTGACCTGTCTTATTGGACTGCAAGCGAAGAGGATGCAGCTAACATTTCTAAAAAGATTGATAATATTTACATTTTAAATTTCAAATTGGACAGCCTATTGGGTTTATTTATACTAGAAATAATGTCTTTCCTTACGAGAGAGAGAGAGAGATGCTTTACACCTATTAAAATCTTTAACATCACTTATGCTGCAAACAATTATTTAGCCATAGCACTCAGCCAAAAATCTGATAGAAGAGCAGGAATTTAACAATTAAATTAGTACCTTTATAGAAATTGGTGCAAGCATTACAGTTAGATAGGTCATGCTTAATACAATGTTTGGTTTTTGCATGCAGCATAGTTTCATGAATACTAGGCTTATAAAAGTGAAAGATGCATTGCTAATGATGAAAAGATACATATATTAAATTGCTACCAGCTACTGAAATGAACAAATTGAACTAGACATTACTCGCATTGACTTTCATCGTGGTCATAGAGTTCAAGTAAGGTTTCCATATACAGAGGAACTGCTTTTCTTTTTTTGAGAATGGCAATTATAGGGAGCCTATATTTCTCCAGCCCTTTCAAAACTGCTACTCTTGGGTCTGGTTCATCCGCTTGTGGTTCTAATCTCAGGAACTCCTTGATTATCTGTAAAGATATAAGCATCAAATAAT
The DNA here is from genome assembly GCF_035594125.1 of Scylla paramamosain. NCBI lineage: Eukaryota > Metazoa > Arthropoda > Malacostraca > Decapoda > Portunidae > Scylla > Scylla paramamosain. Next base: position 11,669,980 of record NC_087171.1, on the reverse strand, counting down.
TATAAGTGAAGGTTACAGAGATGAGCATCTGCAATAACTGTACTTAGTTATGAGTGCTTATCTCCCGTCACTGAGGCCTTTGAGCCTGAGAGGGAGAATGGAAGTACCAGTAGTTAAATATCAATTACCTACTATAAAATATAAATAGCTATATATATTATAGCCCTAAAAATAAAGTTGACAATTAGTAACAATATGTAGCAAAATCCATAAAGTGTACATATATACACACTTACGCCATCAAAAGTCTGAATCCACGGGTACAAGTTCAGGATTTCTGCTACAAGAATGTTCCCATTGATTATTTTTTTGCGTCTCTCAGAAAGTGTCAACTGCATGAGGCGTTCAGCCTGAGGAAAATCATTAAAGTAAAATTAGTTTTCATAAGTTGACTGTCCCGCCAGCCTCCCTCTCTCCCTCATATATATATATATATATATATATATATATATATATATATATATATATATATATATATATATATATATATATATATATATACAAGCATAATTTTTCAGTGGCTATCCACCAGTACCATTGAAATTGCTTACATAAGAGCAGGTATTTTTAAACAACACAAGTAAAGAAGTCTCTGAAATATAAAAAAGATAAATCAAGTGTACAAATATCACATACCTTATCTAACTCGGGATCTTTCTTCATCCAATGTAGAGCAAGCCACTGTCTATGGCTCTCTAATGACTCATCATCTTCTGAATGGGGCCTTGGTGGAAGGTAAGCCTTTACTCCATACATCAGTGGGCACGTAGTCTCTTTTGGCGCTTTGCAAGGGATCTTCTTTTTCCTTGACGTCACCTCAGTCACTGAGGAATCCTGCCTCTTTCTTGAATTCTGAAACTTGTGCTGGATGTGCAATTTCCATTGCAGCTGCAATTCATGCTCCTCGAGATCACTGTTTCTCAGGATGGCAGGAAATGATGTCAAAACAGCATTTGCCATATTCATATACTGTTCTGATGTTGGATAGCTGAAATATAATGATAATAATAATAACAATAATAATAATAATAATAATAATAATAATAATAATAATAATAATAATAATAATAATAACATATTATTAATAATAATGTCACAATACCTTGATATGTAATAATGATGATAACAATAATAATGATATCAATCTAGCTAACTATATAGATGGCTTAACTCCTTTTATATTATTATTATTATTATTATTATTATTATTATTATTATTATTATTATTATTATTATTATTATTGGTCTTCTTCTTCATAACAATCACCTAATTATGCTTTTGTCCCAGTGAAATTGGCAGATAGTGGGTACACTATCTGAATAGTACACTCAAAGGTGGTTTCACACCTATCAGTGCCGTATTAGTATCGTATAGGTTTAGTGTCACTGATATCCATGCCGCTTTCGTGACATCTATGCACACATATCCTTTCAGACGTGGAGTTGGCTATGATTGTCATAATTCTGAAGAGCAAGATGCTTGCTTAACAAAAAATAAAGAAAAGAAAAGTGAGTACATGAAACGTGGAAGAAAAAGAGAAACTGAAGGAGATTTTGCTACTCTGTACGAGGAATTAATTAATGATGAAACAAAAATTTTCCAGTACTTAAGAATGTCCAAAAACTGTTTGATGACATTGCTCAGTGATGTGTGGTGTGGTATGGTATGGTGTGGTGTGTTATGATGTGGTGTGGTGTGATGTGGTGTGTTCTGGTAAGTATAATGTACAAAGTGATTAATTACATTAATTATAAAGAGTATTTATCACCATTTCAATTTCTTCTATTTTATTTCAAACACTTGTCCGACAGCCGTGAAAATTTTTAAAATACCAGTGACGAACGATATTCCATTTCACGGAACGGAGACGTAACAATCACTTCAGTCAAAACACGGTACTTCGCCAGACGTGTGTAAATACTTCCGCTGAATTCCAAAATGATGAATTTTTTTTTACTGACACTGAAGCACTGAACAGCACAGAACGAATATGGCACTGATGTGTGTGAAGCGACCTTAACCCGTATCCCTCTGGAGGCATATTCCCGAAGTCTGGTAATGTTTCGGCCCATTTACTCTTGTAGCGGTTAGGTTAGGTTAGATTAAGTTACGTATAGGTAATTTTGTGCGAGAATCTCAATGAGACTATTTTAGAGAGAATCCTACAGTTAGTTTTGGAGCTACAGCCTAGTGTCCATACAGGCTGGCGGACGACTCCTTCCAGACTTCAGGAATATGCATTCTGGCCCTTCACAAGAACTGACATCAGATCCCGGTATGAACACAGGCGGTGCATCCCATGTTCTTTTGTCCCTCTTCTCATTGCCTTCCCATTATATATATATATATATATATATATATATATATATATATATATATATATATATATATATATATATATATATATATATATATATATATATATATATATATATATATATATATATAAAACACTCAACATCCCTAGATGCAACAAAACTTACCAAAACACACTCAAAATACACTCAAAACATCCAAAACACAACCAAAACACATCACAACACCCCAAAATACCCACTACACTCACCTAAACACAACCAAATATTGAATATTCACTCAAAACACCCCATAACATCTAAAAATATCCAAATAACCCACCCCAACCACGCTAAATTTATCCAAAACACACTCAAAGCACCCCAATATACTTAAAATTCATCCAAACACACTCAAAAGATTTAAAACACCCAAAATACACTGCAACACCCCAAAACTCATCAAACACACCCAAAACACATCAAAACATCCAAAACACACTTAAAGCACCACTTAACACCACAAACACGCCACAAACACACCCTTAAAGACCCAAAACTACTTGCACACAATCAAATACACTTCAAAAGACCCGACACACACACCCAAACTCACCAAAACACTTAAAACAGAAAATAAACCCAAAACAAACTCACTACATCTCAATATACCCCCAAACACACCCATAACACACAAAAACATCCCACAATATACTCAAAACACCCCACACGACTGAAACCATTTACAATATAACTAAAAACATCCTAAACCACATTTAAAACACCCAAAATTCACCCAAAACACAATGATAACAGCAAATATACACCCAAAACACACCTAAACACCACCAAAACACACTTTAAACACCCCACAATATTCCTACATACATCGTAAACACGTAAAACACCCAAAACACACCAAATATTACAGAGAACTGCAGCGCAGCAAGGAAAACTAAGCTAAATATTGTTTACCTGTTTTGCCTCCTCCTCCATTTCTTTTTATTTCTTCCTTCTCCTCTTTCATTTCTCTTATTTTCTTCCTTCTACTACAACTATCTACATGCCTGACTTTAGAAACAGCTGGAAACACTTGGAAAACACTGGAAATTACGGTAAATATTGAGGAGACACTGGAGCAGACCGAGTCCCGAATCCTTGATGACGTCACAGGCGAGGTGCCGGCGCCCCGCTGCCATACGTACGTAACGTATTTCATTTTGAAATTGACCCATAGAAAAAATGAAGCTAGGCTCGAATGCATTATATATTCTGACTTGACAATTACTTTAATTAATATTCACAATATCAAAACACCTCCAGTCTCAGTAGTTATAAAGAAATATTATGTGAAATATGGAAAAAGTGTTGGAAATTTTGACACCATTAAAAACACTGAAAAGTCCACCTATTCCACTTTACACTGGTAAAAAAACATTTTAAAAAATCTGAACTATTTTTTAAAATAATGCACACTTAGTTACAAGCTACAATAAAAAAATAAAGAAGCTAAAAAATGACAAAATCACCACTTTCAACAGGACAATAAGCCTATTCAAATTCCACATACTTAACTCAACAGGAACGCAACATACTTTAGAAATCATAAACGATTTTTTGAAGCAATAAAATCTTCATTAAAGCCTCAAATAAAAAAGCCAAAAACCAGGCTGGGTAAATTTCACCGTACAAACTGCCCCTTATTTACATAAAAAACAACACCAAATTCAGCACATTTACTTAACTGAAGCAAGAAAAACACTTCAAAAGCAACGAAATATTTTTAGAAACCATAAAATCTTACTATACAAGCCAAATAAATTAATTCAGAAAATTAAAAAAAAATATTGGAACCAACAAGCCGGAACAGGTGCCAGTCCATCATGGCGGCCCTCGGCGGCGACCTCAGTGGGGGAGCCGGCGGCCATGTTGCCTTATTTATTCCTATATAACACCAAAACCAGGCAATGACGGATATATCTGACCAGCGGATATGAAGGCTAGACATGTGGATCCATCTTGTGATATGTTAGGCTTACAATAAGTGAGAGACGAGGCAAATAATGGCTAATAACACAGCTGACAGCTTGTTTACATATTGGCGAACATTAAATATTTGAATAAATTTCCAACTCTTTCCAGACTCAGACGTAAACAAAACCTAAATATAAATAATTAACCCCTAAAAAAACTAAATAACGAATAATGAATCTAAATAAACGAATACAAGACACTACAGGGAGGATTAGGGTGTTGTGAAGGCAGTAAGGCTGACTGAGGAGAGACTGGCCCCGCTGGACTCACCTTACGTACTCGTGCCTCTCTGGTGATGCTTGACGGTGCTTGGTGCAGGAAGAAGGTGTCGGGAAGACGGAAACACTGGTTAATAGAGCGTGTAGGGCAAGATTGACCAGTGCTGACCAAAACACTGCAGCCAGCCAGCCGCTCGCCGTGGTAACTCCCCAGCGCCACCTGTCACTGATCCAACACCCACCCACACACACACACACACACACAAAAGTTGACATGCTATCAAATAATATGTCAAATAATATCAATATCCTCACTTCCTGACTCTCCTTTCCCCACTCCACCCCCGATAAGTGATTATGAACGCAATCTTCACTCAGTGCGGCACCGTGTCACCGCAGCAAACACGAACCAGGGCAGAATAGGCTCAACTGAAATGCTCCTACTCTCTCTCTCTCTCTCTCTCTCTCTCTCTCTCTCTCTCTCCTCACGACTGTTTTTCAAAGCTATAAAGATGATTATCAGGGTTTTCAATGGTGTTTCTCCTGTTATTAATGTAGAAATGTTGTTAATCTGTCACTAAAACCGTAAAAATACCCTTGAAGACCTGTGCAACTACTGACAGAGAGAGAGAGAGAGAGAGAGAGAGATAACTAGCAATAACACTCACACACACATACACACACCAGTGCATTTATACGAAGGACTCTCCTGAACTAGACGAGGTCATACTTTGATGTATAATTTGGAAATCGGCTATTTTTTTCTATTAAGACACACGCAATTAAACGCTGATTTCCGGACGTGTCACTTGCGATCATACCACGTACTCTCGTGGCCTTGAAATGCGCGGCTGCTTAACGGGATGCTCGTTCTTTACTTATGATACAAGTTATTTCCGAAACGTGTCATTTTTTTTTTTTTTTCCTACGTCCACTCAGAGGTCAAGCATACGCAGCTCACTGGCCCTTCCTCCCGCCTCCATCTATCACTTTGTCCTCCAAAACCGTGGGGAGGGTGTATCCTTCTTGTAGGTTCTCGGGCAACATAAAGTCACAAGTTCCCAGTGCTTTTAATGTGTAGACAGGTACAAGTACGTAGGTGCGAGCCGGTGGCGGCGTGGTACAGAACTCAATGATTAATACAGAGCAAGGGGCGAAGTAAACACTAGTGAAACAGTGAAGCATGAAACCAATACAAACTATGAACCCTAACCAATACAGTGAAGCCCCGTAACAATGAAGCATTCATACTTCACACAGAGGGTACAGTGTCGCCCCACACACTCGCCACTCACTTTTCCTGCCTTTCTTACAGTCTCGGGCGCCAGCAAGGCCTAGTACATAACCCATTGACTGCCACCTGGTACACCTTTTCCTAATTACCAATCACTCTGAGATATCTTCCTCTACAGCTACATACAATCTTTGAACTGGGAAGAAATTGTAAAATATATTGTTTTTCATCGGTAACTTTCTTGTAGATGCTTGCAAAGATTTCACGCATTACTTCTGTTGCTGCTAATTATTTCGTGTCGCACTGAAAGGGTTCCCACGTCGCCTCTGTTACACATTTGTCGACCAAGAAACTTTGTCACTTTCACGGAGGACCTGAACCGAGGGCAACATATTTCCAGCACAATGCCTTACAGTCACTAAGCCACGAAAATGCTATGGCGGCACTGAGCTTTATAAATCTCTGTTCATGATCTCCGCTACCTAAATCTTTCCCGAGGCATCCTTCTAATCTTCAACTCTCTCTCTCTCTCTCTCTCTCTCTCTCTCTCTCTCTCTCTCTCTCTCTCTCTCTCTCTCTCTCTCTCTCCTAACCCCTTCATCCATCACTCTAATGACCTTAAATAATCTCTCATACCAATATTTAGGCTGAAAGAATATTGTTTGATCTTTACTCTCTCTCTCTCTCTCTCTCTTTCTCTCTCTCTCTCTCTCTCTCTCTCTCTCTCTCTCTCTCTCTCTCTCTCTCTCTCTACGTGTTTCTCTTCAAATAATCAAATATCCCATTTTCTTGTCCTCTCCTTGACAGCAGATCGCCTAATTTAATTTCTTCTTCATTTCTTTCACCGATCTATTTACGAATATATATAATTTTCTTATTGTGTTTCCTTTCTTTCTCTTCCCTCCTCATGTGTGTGTGTGTGTGTGTGTGTGTGTGTGTGTGTGTGTGTGTGTGTGTGTGTGTGTGTCATTTACGAGTTTCTATAAATGTATCTATTGCTCCACCACCCTCACCGCCAGTGCCCCCTGTGACTCCCTGCCTTCCCGCCGTCCTGCCTCATGGAAATTCTCGTGTGACAAATCCTACATTCCCGTTTCGTGTTTTTTTTTTTTTTTTTTTTTTTTTTTTATACATTCCCCTGACGATATATTTTATGACGGTCGTTCAAAAATGTCGGCGAAAATATTTAGTGATATTACCAAAGAGAAATGACATAAACACACACACACACACACACACACACACACACACATACATGCTCTCTCTCTCTCTCTCTCTCTCTCTCTCTCTCTCTCTCTCTCTCTCTCTCTCTCTCTCTCTCTCTCTCTCTCTTTCCCGCACATCTTTAATTCTTTCCCTGATACCTTTCTCTCAGTTTTCTTTTCCTTGATCTTTCTTTCTTATTCTTGCTTCTCCTTTTCGCACTTTCTCCTCTTTCCTCCGTGCTGTGCCTTAATTTCTTCCTGCCTTCTATTTGTTGTTTTCTTCTTCTCCATTGCAGTTTCCCCATTCTTACATTTCTGTTGCTTTTGTTATTTCTACTTTTATTATTTCTTTAACCTCTCTCTCTCTCTCTCTCTCTCTCTCTCTCTCTCTCTCTCTCTCTCTCTCTCTCTCTCTCTCTCTCGTGTGTGTGTGTGTGTGTGTTTGTGTGCTTACTGAAGTCATGCTAACGTAACAGTATTATATGAAGAACATCTGGAGAAAAACAGCGAAACAAGAGCATTCCAGCATCTTTCCCTCAGCAATGCAAGGAAGACAAGAAAAGTTTGGCACCGACCAGAAGAAACAATGCAGAAGACAACACCAGGCCAGGGTCCACGTGAGGTTGTAGCCACCACCACCACCACCACCATCACCAACAACAACAACAACAACAACAACACAGCCGCGTGCAACACCACCATATTCTTGTCGCAAAATATGGAAGGAACTGACCGCATCGAAAGCCCCGCCAGACACGTAACTTAAAGGCTGCCATGCTGAGTCTAAGCTGCGGGTTATTATGACAGCTTCTGCTGGATATCCCGAGGTAAAAAAGCATCGGTGATATCAATATTGAATGCAATTTTTTTCTTTCATTTCTTTTGTTTTTCTTAGTTTCTTTTTTCTTTTTCTTTTTCTCCTTTTTTTTTTTTGCGTGTGTGATACATAGTGCGTTTTTTGTTTGCCTGTCTATACTTTTCTGTCAAATTCACAAGTGCTGTCCTCTGTTTAACCAAGTTTAACCCTTTAATTTTGCCTACTTAGGACTGCCACTGACCAATCCTCTCACTCCCTCATTAGTCTAAGTGCTACAATCTTGTCCTGAAACGTGCGTTCAAGTGGTGTTGTATTTTTACCAAAACTCTTAACATAATAACAGGTAAAGGATTTTCTCCATATAAAGACAATCTGGTATCTTATAATTCAACAGCGGGTTCAGCAAGAGTGAAGTAAATTTGCCTCACGTTAGGAAGCAAGACAAGAACGCACGCACACCAATCGCTGAGTGAAAGCACGGGTTGGTGGCAGCGTCATCACATTCACGAGTCCTCAGGTGGTAAAGTTATAACGACAGATTTATTGACGCAGAATAGAGAATCACAAATATAGTCAATGAAACTTGACACAACGATTGGTCACTAATAACTTATCAAAATCGAAAAGACATAACCTTGTGATCCATTGAAATTCCGTGAAACTAACTGAGGTGTCCGGTTTCCCATTGCGCTGATTGGCTGAGGGACACGAGGCATCGCACATTACTCGGCTGGCGGTGGGCACATGGCGCCGCTGTGCCCTTCCCGTCACCAGTGATACATGGCACAGGTGAAAAAGCAATGCTGATCCTGTGAATAATAGCATATGTTGATGGCGCTGTCCCATGATTCCACACACACACACACACACACACACACACACACACACACACAGACACGTTCTATCGATTAGAGAATGAGATTGTTCCTGTGTGTGTGTGTGTGTGTGTGTGTGTGTGTGTGTGTGTGTGTGTCCATTACTCTAGCTAAAAAAAAAGGTCGAAACCCGGCATGTATTCTTCGCTAACAAAATAAATGGCGCTACATACAAAAAGTCACACCCAACCCCATCCCGCCCGGCCCAGTCCCGCGTCAGCCAGCCAGCCAGCAATCGAAGCGCGGCACCGGCGGTCATTTTTGTAAATTCTGGGGCCGAAGGGAAAAGTCATTATTGCGTGCGATGTGAGATGGTTTATGGCACAGCGTTATAAATGTTTATTGAAACCGAACCCGCAAGGAATTACACCGCGTCCAATGTTTTGTGGCAACTGACCCATGTTGGATACACACACACACACACACACGCAATACTGATCCCCACTGCCGCCCATCACACTGTCACGCCCGCACACAACACCGAAAAAACAGGAAGGTCTCTGGCAGTAACGCTGACTGATTCACCCATCCCGTAGCGGCAGCCTCGGATCTCGCCATCCCCTCTCCCTCCTCTCTTCTCTCCCTTCCCAGCACCTTCCCTCCCACTCTCCTTCCTCTTCCTCTCCCACTCCGCTGCTCACTTGAGGAAACGGAGAAAAATTAATTTAACATCAAAGGGCCTTTCGTTTGTTCTTTGTATTATTCTTTTTGTTCTTAAACCTCTTCCTACACCATGTATTCCTCCTCCTCCTCCTCCTCCTCCTCCTCCTCCTGCTGCTTGATACTGAACTGTGGGATTTACGGTTGTTTTTCTTCACGGCAGATCGACCGCCTTGTCTCAGGGAACATCGGGAGGAAAAAGAACTCGCCCTTGTTTTATTTCTTGGCAGGCTGGAGCTTTGGTGGTGGTGGTGGTGGTGGTGGTGGTGGTGGTAGTGGTGGAAAGGAAAAAATACGTGAAGAAGAATGAGAAAGAAAGCAAAAAAAAAAGTTAATCAACAACAGACCAATATCTATTTATTTATCTATTTATTTACTGATCTATTCGTTTATTTCCAATATGAGTACTCGAAGAAAACACATAGCCTATGAGAAATATGTGCAGTGAAATAAAAAAATTGTTGGAGCAAATACAATATTTTTGCTACGATTTCCATTTTTTTATGACTCTTGGCAGACGCTGGCTCCGCAGTACTAAGCATATTTGAAAGTAACACCTAAGGAGTCTACTCAGTAAAGTGCTTCCTGACAAGACTAAAAGTGCAAGTCATCCTAAATGTTTGAGTGGCAGATCATTAAGTAAACCTTTTCTCCTCGCCTCACACTCTGCTGGAGATAATGAACTTTAAGAGTTTCTGAATAAGAGCTACAACGTTATAATCAGTAAAGTACTTCAGGAAATTGGAAATCTAGTAAGAAGGGGTTAAGAGATGTATCTTTAAACATATTTTCAAACTTTCCGTTCAGTCTTTAGGAAATAATCACCATTACAAGTTTCTGAATAAGTTACAACGTTAGATCCATTAAAGTAGTTCAGGAATTGGGAGATTTAATAATAGTACCTAAGGGACAGACTATGAAGTAAATCTTTAAACCTTCCACTCAGTATGTAAGAAATAATCACAGCTACGAACTTCTAAATACATGCTAGAACATTCTAACCCACAAGGACCTCGGGTGATTTAACCCTTTCATCGTTACGGTCGTCTTCTGCCAACATTACATCACTCTAGTAAATTGTTTGGTGGGCATTAGCAAGAAAAGAATATGAGGTTTTAAATTCCACCTTTGGTAACCTATAGAAGTAAGAGACTATAGTACAAGAAATGAGTATTTTAAAAGCTGTAGACGATTATAAGAAAGACTGACTAGCATTGAAAGGGTTATGGGTCTCTGCATCATCAGCACGGCCTGTGGTGGTGTATTGCGGAATCTACCAATAATTTAATGATGTGACCACGAGGATCCCCATCACGGAAATCCTAAGGGAAATCTTCTGTGAATTCCTTAAGTGGCGCGGCGCAGTGGTGATGGTAATGTGAGGAGTCTTCCAATGTCCATTACAGCACATCAGGATTTTCTTCCCGCAGCGACCTCCACCCGGCATCTCGCGGCCCGCCTGTGACGCTTGCTAACACTGGTTCAGGACACAGGGACGTACGATGTTTGCTGTTTTAGGTCTACATTCAGATCCATTTGTCAATATAAGGAATGGTTGATCTAAGTATCCCATAAGTTTCATTCGAAATACCAGAAAGAAGTACAAATGTTTAATTTCGTTGATACATTCATAAAACATCAGAAAATTATCTATAGAAGTATGTCTCATCTAAAACACTCTGTCTTTCAAGGAAACATGAGAAAACTCTTCATCTCGCTCAAAGTTTTACACACTTCCCAAAACAACGAAGATTCATAAAAAACAAATTGTGCGTAGCTTCAAAAATACATGTACAGTTGCCCTGAGTAGTGATTTCATAAAAAAAAATACAATGAACTGCTTGTCCAAAAATCAGAGAAAAATCATTACATCCACTAACGGACTGCTTCATATTTGCAGCACTTCAAAGACCAAGAACTGAGGATGAGATACAGAAGGTATTGTCTGATACTGAAAATGTTGCCCTTTAGGCAACTGTAAAGTAACAAAATTAGTATATAAGGGAGTGTATTGATTCACCATATAAAAAAATATATGGTAGCGGCGGTACAGAAGAAAGAGATGATGCTGTTAATGTTTATGCTGATACTGTTGATGTTATGAGTGATGGTGGTGGTGGTGGTGGTGGTGGTACCGTTTGTCATAATGGCTGTGGTGAGGGTAATTATTGCCTTCATAAATATCAGGGGTGGTAATGAGAATAACTTTTTTTACTTGCAAGGGAGGCTGGCCAAGATATAAAAGACAAATTAACTAATAAATTAACTAAAGATAGAATGATATAAAATAGAAATTCATTCACAAAAAAAGATTCAGTAGAAAATCAATTCATATCAAGTTGGTCAGTAAAATTCTGGAGTTGATTTGGTGCTCCTTAAAACCGCACACGTCATGCTGGAAGAGGAAAAACAAAACCAGCCAAAGAGTTGCAGAGTGTACGTGCAAGACTTATGGGGGCTTTGTCAGGGTACAAGCAAGTATAGTCCAGTGTACCGCACCACCCAACAGTGCAGCAAACCTTTCAATCAACACCACACACCACCACCTTCACCACCACCATCTAATCAACACCACACTACCATCTTCACCACGAGCACCCGATCAACACCACGCCACCACCCACTCCCCCACACACCACACTCCCACACTAACCACCAGGAAAGCAAATATAATTCCCAATCACAGTAGCACGCAATCACAACGCAAGAAAGGCATGAATGGTGTGATTCTTTAAGTAGGATCTGTGAAGACATTCCATTTACTGCTTCAGGCGCTCATGCTTAACAAAACAGTATGGGGCAAGTTTAAAGAATAATCTCAAAAGGCACCACTGAGAGGAAAAGAATGACTACAACAAACATTTTTTTTTCAGTAGCTGTATTTTCATTTTTCTCGTTCAAACTTAAGAACACTCCAGTCAAGTAACAAAGGTCCTGTCATTGGTAGTTAAAGAGTTGACTTATATATGAGGTAGAATATTACACGGAGACACGACGAAGAATAACTATTACAAACATTTTTTCTTTTTTTTTCACCATCTGTCGTTTTATTTTTTTGCTCGTTCAAATTTAAGGACACTCCAACCAAGAAACAAAGGTCCTCTCATTAGTAAGTAAAGAGTTGACTTATGTACAAGGAAGAATATTACGCGAATAGTAAAGTACGAGGACGAGGACGGAGGGTCATGGGCGCTCCAACAAATGTGAAAACAACTCGAAAAGTGTTTGTAAATCTTCTTATCTCTTCTTAACGACTGTTGAGCCCAAGTTGCAAGGGATTCAATTTCCTTCTTTCCCCGTAATGTGTCTTCTTGCGTGACTTCAGACAGGGTGCTGGGGTAAGGCTTTAAGAGAGTCCGGCTGTTATCACTCGCACCACCACCTTCAACTACTATTACTACTACCATTATTACTACTACTACTACTACTACTACTACTACTACTATTACAACAACAGTAACAGCTACCACTACTATTATTACGTTAAAAAATTCCACTACTACTGCTACGACTACTATTATTCATACTTCATTTACTACTACTACTACTATTACTACTACTACTACTACTACTACTACTACTACTACTACTACTACTGGGAACTGTATACTAGTCTCCAGAAACCACGGATCCAGTCAGCCATCACCACCACCACCACCACCAGCATTACCACTCATCACGACCTACATATCATGCTCCACCAGCACCACACACCAACACACGTCTCTCACCACCCCAATCACCACCCATCATCCCTATTACCATTCGTCACTCTTCATCACCATCTGTCACTATCAATTCCTCCTAGCAAATGTCAACGAATTGCCAAAAATACGATATATCTATTTCTATTTCCCTGTACAGCCTAACACTCCCGGCCAGGCTAGAAGTGACACCACCCCAGGCTGAAAGAAGAGGCTCCTTTAACTTAATGGGGTGGACAGGGACTCAGTGGAGCTTGGTATTAAGACCACCAGCCCGTCTTAACGCCGCGTGCATGAATTCGGATTCTGATCGTGGCTTCCGACTCGTCACTGACATTTTCACCTCACGAGCCCGAATACTGAAACACTTCTGCGCCGCACCACAGCTATTTTTAAAAGGCTGTAGTTGAAGTTACACGGGTTTTTAAAGGTGTTTTTGTGGATCTAGTGACAGGTTACCAAGATTTGTATATTATTAACAGGAGAAACACTTGAAAATCAGACTGATTAATTATCTATACGGCCTTTGAAAATAGTCGTGGTGAGAGAGCGGAGAGTTTCAGAATAGTCTTTAGTTTGATGCACTCACTCGCTATAAATGAAAACACTATTTACTTTATGCCTCTTGTCTTTCACTTGCAGGAACGCGTGAACTGAAGACAAGGAGGAGCGGTGTGGTTATTTAAGTGATCGCAGGTCCTTCCACTGTCTTACAAACAACCACTCATTAGGCTTGTGTTCTAATCATTTCATCTTCTTATTAGATTTATTTCCAAAGGCCACAAAGACGATCATTAGTCATTTCTTGGGAGTGGTTGTTCGCTAAAGATGCATAAACTTCGCTGAACTATCCTTGGAACCACAAACACACCCTTGACAACGCCAGTAACTTCGACTATACAGTTAAAAGCAACGGAAGCAGAATGTGAAAACCTTTAGAAATACAGTCCTGCGCTCCTACATCTCTTACAGGAAAGCGATCACGATGCCTTCCACTGCCTAGCAAACACGTGAATACTACACTGTTATTCCAGCAGCCGGCGAGGGAGGAGCAGTGCCAGAGTGTTGGAGACGGCTGGGGCGCGGCACGAACTCCACGTCTTGGGAATATTTGTTGAAGGTAAGGCTATGTGACGGGAAATCCCCAACGTGGAATGACACACACTTGAGAGAGAGAGAGAGAGAGAGAGAGAGAGAGAGAGAGAGAGAGAGAGAGAGAGAGAGAGAGAGAGAGAGAGAGAGAGAGAGAGAGAGAGAGAGAGAGAGAGTGTGTGTGAGTGTGTGTGTGTTGCGTGTGCATGTGTGTGTGTGTGTGTGTATCTGACAAACCTCCATAAAATGAAAAAACGGAAATGAAAAATAAGATTCTCACAAGAAAAAATCTTCTGGAAATAATTTGATCCGAGGCCGCTGTCCAAAAATGTCTTTTCGACTGTCAGAATTTTTGTCTTACTTCTGACCCACGCCTGAGGAACCCATGAGTTTTGGGGGCCAGTGTACATATGGAAATGATCAATACTACCTCTACTAATATTACTATGGGTACTTATACTGTTACTATTACTACAACACTAATATTGTTACTAATATTCCTATGACTACTTCTTGTTATTGTTCTTGTTCTTGTTCTCGTTCATGTTTTCTTTCTTTGTTTTTATATTGTTCTTGTTCCTCTTCTTTTCCCTGTTGCCTTTCTCCATTTTTTTGAAGCTGTATTGAGAATCCACTACACACCAAACCTATGCCTGAAGGATGCGGGTGGATGGGGTCTCAGTCAGGCGTCGCTCTGGTTAGTTATGTTTCAGGTCTCTGAGATTATGGGAGCGATGCACGTGTTTCCCCATGATAGCATTACAATGGCAATAATAACAGTATTGTCACCCCTTCTAACAAGGCCTCCATTTCATGAGGGAAATTGGGAGCAAGTCATTTGGTGGTGAGGCCACAGGTTATTTGGTACCCAAACCACTTGGTCCCCAAAATGTCTCTAGATTCAGAGTTCTTGACTTGGCTTAATGAAGGCAGACCGTGAATCCATTCACACCAAAAAAGAGTTCGTCCAGCCATCCACCCAGCCACTAATGGCGTTCAGGAAGTTGTCTCCCTAGATGACGACCCACGTAACGTAAATCATGTAGGCCACAACAATAAAGAAGTGGCGCCACCGATTTCCCATGCTGCCCCTCGCTGCCGTGGTGTTCTAAGTGTACCACGTGAGCTGTGGCCCAAACATCTTGAGGCATTTATTGTCTCAGGCCTATCTATCCAGACTTGAGGGCCTTGATCTGAGTATCCTCCGCCTCAATACCAAAGTACATCCTTCCGTTTTCAGAGAGAGAGAGAGAGAGAGAGAGATAGAGTGTGTGTGTGTGTGTGTGAACATAAACCTAGCACAACTCACACACTTGAGCAGCACCACTAAGCACCCCGTCGACAGCTAACAAGGTGTGAGTGTTGGCGCAGTGAAGGGCGGAGGAGCAGCGGGGGCAGTAAGGTGTAGCTAAGAGGTTCCGATGAATTTCCTGCTGAAAATGTCACCACACATCGAATACGCCTCGTGACTGGGAGCCCGTGTTTTGAGATTATTTGAGTTCTCGTAAGGACTGTTTTCAAAGACAACAGAAATGATTAGTAGTGGTCTCATGAGTGTTTTCCCTATTGATGATGCAGAATCCTCGTTGAACTATTACTACAATTATGAAAACACGCTCCAATATCACTTTACTCTTCCTCCTTCTGTTTCTAAAGAATATACAGCGTTATTTCGTCTTTTCTTCTCAATTCTGATGACAGATAAATATTTCCTACTACTACTACTACTACTACTACAGTCTTGCAACGTTTCAAAAAGTAACAGAAAGACAACACCAGCAGAGGAAATCCGACACCGAAATCTTAAAAGAAAACCTTTTATTTTTTCTCTCTCTCTTCTTTTTATAGGCAAAGAGGGAAGATAGGGTAGGGAGAGGGAAAGACTGCTTGAGGGGAGGACTTTATTATCTTCGGCAGAGGGGATTAAAAAGGAGGAGGAGGAGGAGGAGGAGGAGGAGGAGGAGAACAAGAAAAGGAAAAGAAGAATGAAAAGAAGAACAAGAACAAGAAGAAAAAAAGAACGAAAAAAAGAAAGAAAGGAGTAATAGATATAGGGAGAATACAAGAAAACAGACATACGAGAGAGAGAGAGAGAGAGAGAGAGAGAGAGAGAGAGAGAGAGAGAGAGAGAGAGAGAGAGAGAGAGAGAGAGATGAATGACTCCCACTGTACTAGGCTGATGCAAAAAGAACTTTAAAGAATTGAGGAGTTACAGAGGACCCAACCAATTCTGTTTCCCCGGGATCTGATACACTTCCCTGCAAACTGTGCTGCCGAAGTAGCAGGAGAGATCAACAGTGGGAAAGGTAAAGCAGTGAAAATTCTACTGATGTTATGGCTTGTAGAAGTAGTGATGGTGGTGGTGGTAGTAGTGATAGTAACAGTAGTATATGTCTAATGTTGGCTTCTTGTTATATCTACTACTACTACTACTACTACTACTGGATGATATTTCTGTGGTGTACATAAATATTTCTATAATCATTTCTTTCCCCTCTGCCATATATATAATCTTCCTGCTTCCTCTTTTTATCATCTATCTTCTTTTTTCCCTCTCCTCCCCTCTTCTACCTTCCCTTT
>NC_087171.1:11633266-11645766 GCF_035594125.1 Scylla paramamosain | reverse complement strand
AGCCAATGCGCTAACGCCCATGGCTCATCGGCGGCCCAACCACGCGTGTGTGTATCAGAAGGGAAGGCAGGCACGGTTGGTGAAGAAGCCCAGGGCGGGGGAGATGAATGCGGGTGGTGAAGTGAAGGGCAGCGAAAAAGTAATAATACCTCGTTAGGGAACCCTCCTGATGAATTGGCAGGTCCTGGGAGGTCCTGGGAACGCTGCGAAGGATGGGCTAGGACGGGGACGCGGCATGGACTGGACGGGGGATAGGCAGGGAGTGACGCTGCTATATTTCATGTGGTTATGGCGGGTCACGGTGATTTACGCGGCCTTGCTTGCCTGCCCTCACCACATGCAGCCGCAGCCCTGTGCAGCCACCAGCATCTGCCACGCCGCCCCTCCACACTACGCCACGATAACACAGGTGTTTTTTTTTTTTCTCTCTACCATAAAACACCGTAATAAAGAGGATCAGCAGGAAGGGTTGTCGCTGCCCTCACTGAGACACCCACGCCGCCCACCACCGCACTACACAACGGGCTTCCAGCATCTTCTCTTCACTATCTTTGAACATTGTTTGTATCTTCAGCATATCACCACAAATAACTGATGAGCTGGTAGCGGAGGAGATCAGTTGGTGCTGTCACCATAAAATCACATTTCTCCAAAGATATGGTTTCTGTTCGAATTAGCAATCATATATTATGATATACACAATAATTATATTCAACATGCACCAAGGAACAGGAGTGCGGGTACATCTCTTGAAAATCGATGTGATAAAAAGATGGAATAAAGTCGCTTTGAAAGGAGAAAGGCAGTACATGCGGAATAGAAAGAGAATAAACTAACAATAGGTTTACAAGTACTAGAGAAATAAGAAGAAATTGCAATAATGAAACTGACAGAACGACTTAATGATGTGGTTTGGCATGGAGAAAGGGAATAAACATGAAATAAAAGACAGGAAAGGAAAACTGAACAATGCCGTAAGACGAATAAGAAAAGAGGAATAAAGAAAAAGCGTAATAATAGAAAAAAATAAAATAAGTTGAAGAAAATAACTATTCAGAGTGAATGTGTATCCCTGATAGATTAAGGAGCTGCTGCCTGATGGGAAGCCAGAGGTCATTCTGAGTCAAGGGCATCCCAGAGAAAATTTTATGAAACTTTTAGGTTTATGTTCCCAACTAGGAAGCTGCAGGCGGATGCAGAGCCAGCCTTGACACTGCTGCCATTGTTCACTGTGTTCAGGAGACTCCAAGAAAGATTTAGGAAGAGTTTCAAGCACATGTTTTAAATTATTTTTATACCTCAGCCAGGGTTCTGATTCACCACATTTTTTTGGATATAAGAGAGCAGGCACTATTTATGCAAGGGGTCAAATTTTCTGTGTTCAAAACTCGAAATAAACCCTCTGGACTGGTGGTCTAAAGTTTACAGGCGTCACATCATAGTCACAATCTTTTGCTGCACCATCGTTAAGAAAAAAAATAATAACCGGTTATTCTACATTTATTTTCTACATTATGTTAGCTCTCTCTCTCTCTCTCTCTCTCTCTCTCTCTCTCTCTCTCTCTCTCTCTCTCTCTCTCTCTCTCTCTCTCTCTCTCTCTCTCCACCACCTGCCTGCGCAAAACCTGACAAATAGCAGGCCAGAATTGGATTGTAAGCCCCAGTGCAGGATGCGGCATACAATAAATACGCCAGAAAAACACCACCAACAAAGCACAGTACCTGGTAGAGATGGTGGTGGTGGTGGTGGTGCCGCGCAGTCACTCCTCCGCCTCAGTACGCATCACCACCACAGTTACTAAAATTATTACCATCCCTTCCTATACCATCCCTTTCCTCACAATCACTACCACTACTACTATTACTAATACTACTTTTCCTTCTACTACTACTACTACTACTACTGTTGCTGCTGTCATACCCATCTTGATGATCGCTGTACGAAATTAATACGTAATCATTAGCAGTACGGTATACTCGTACAAGTAGTTACTGCAATGGTGGTGAACACTGTAGATTAAAGACCCGTTAAGCAAGACGGGATGCGTGAGGGAAGAGAGGACCCTGTGGCTGGATTACAACACCCCTCCAGTACGATCAGCAAGAGATTCGGAAGCAATGATGCGAGGAAAACGGGACGGTAGTACAAATATTAGTATGTGATGTCAGCGCGAGGGAGACAACGAGTGAAATATCAGGACAGTGTGGCACAAGATACTGGAGGCAACAGGAAAGCACATGATTTATTAAGAGGCAGAAGATCGAAGAGTTGGCGTTCCAAAGACACGATACATCGATAAGGTAAGGTGTCGAAGAAGGAAAGAGAGTAATTGAGAAACTATCACCAACAGTTGAAATAAAGAAGGGTAGTTGAAAGGGTACCTGAAAAGGGTAAAGTAATGGTTGTCGACTGCACTTCTCTTACGTTGTCAGACAGTAATATTGACGTCACTAACAGCATGGCATGAGAGATCACGGTAAGGAACTGAGGTGGGATAAATTCTGGCGGGCTGGCTTGGAGCAGAAGAACAGCTGATGGAGATGTATGAAAGTGGGAGAAGCCTTTATCCTCTCGTGGAATTATAGAGAAGAAGAAGAAGAAGAAGATGGTGATAATGATGATGATGATGTTGATGATGATGATGATAATGATGACGATGATGATAATGATGGCGATGATGATAATGATGATGAAGATGATGATGATGACAACAACTACAACAACAACAACAACAACAACAAAGATGATAATAATAATAATAATAATAATAATAATAATAATAATAAAAATGGTGACATATACTGCTAAAGGCTTTGCTACCTATTGTTCCTCTCTCTCTCTCTCTCTCTCTCTCTCTCTCTCTCTCTCTCTCTCTCTCTCTCTCTCTGGAAAACATCCTCTACACTTAACTTTTTTCCTCTCTCTTTCTCCTTGTTTCTTTCTAATCTTCTCTCCTCATTTATCTTTCCTTCCTTTTCCTACTTAGCTC
This sequence comes from Scylla paramamosain, assembly GCF_035594125.1. Classification (NCBI taxonomy): domain Eukaryota; kingdom Metazoa; phylum Arthropoda; class Malacostraca; order Decapoda; family Portunidae; genus Scylla; species Scylla paramamosain. The sequence continues at coordinate 11,642,776 of NC_087171.1, read as the reverse complement.
CTCCTCCTCTTCTTCCTCTTCCTCTTCCCCCTCCTCCTCCTCTTCCCAGAATCCAGACACGCGACCAGATTTATTTCTTCACCGTGTGCCACTGCGTAGAGAGGGGAGGAAGAGAGGGAGGGACAAGAAAAAAATAAGGGAGAGAAGGAGAGATGAGGTAGGAGGGGAAAGAAAGGGAAAGGGAGGATGGAAGGAGGAAGGAAACAAAGGAAGGAAAGACTGAGATAAAAAAAAAGGATAATGCAAGAAAGGAGGAGGAGGATAGGATGTGAAAGAAAGGAATGGCTGAACGAAAAGGAAGGATGGTAGGAAGGAAGGAAGGAAGGAAGGAAGAAAAAATGGCAGGAAGTTTAGCTAGTGGAAGAATGTGATAGAAAAATGAGAGAGAGAGAGAGAGAGAGAGAGAGAGAGAGAGAGAGAGAGAGAGAGAGAGGGAGCGATAACGCACGTACACATACACATGGCCCTGGCCAACACCTGGCTGCGTCACCGTAGCACAGGAGTGAGACAGTAACTTTATCAGGCTAAAAATACTTTAAGTGACCGGTTTTACTTTTACTGCTATAAAGTCCTTAGAAGTTGTAAACAATCGCTTTTAAATCCTAAAAGTCTTTCAGCGGTGATGGGTACTCTTACTGCGTCAAAAATTACTTTTAGGCAGCAGGTTGACAGCTCAACACCTCACTTTTCTGCAAAGGAGAGGCGTCCTGCTAGAGTACAGTGATGTTCAGCTGACTGAGAGAGTTCTGCCTGCTCTTGGTGACATTCTATATGTGATCGACCTTTAGGAGGGATGCACTAAGGAGTTGCACTGCAGGAAATAAGATGAGATAAAGGCCATATTTTTTTTCCTTTACAACGCAGCCAACCACCAGCCAGAACCCTTTAGGCTCACACACCACATGGGATCTTCAGATTTACTGTCTCTCTCTCTCTCTCTCTCTCTCTCTCTCTCTCTCTCTCTCTCTCTCTCTCTCTCTCTCTCTCTCTCTCTCTCATGGATATTAAGAGGAGACAGAAACACTTTATGTAAGCCGCACGATTCCCCACTGTTATCAGTCTTATCGACGACACACATACAAGAATTAATGCATCCAGAGATTATGGGGCAGAATATGTAAATAATACATGAAAACAAAACTAACTGTGGAATGCAATTGTGTTTAGGCAAATGTGTGTGTGTGTGTGTGTGTGTGTGTGTTTCTCACCAAGGCCTGATTACGAGCGGACCCGCAACCACCAACCGTTACCCTCTCAGTGCGAGCTCAGAGCTCATTAATACCGATCTGTTGGGTAAGAAGGACTTCACACACCACACACCTCATCCCTCTGGTCAGGGAAGAGACAGTAACTGCCCCGCTTGTCAGCGGAAAAATCCCAGAGGTGACCAGCTCTTAATGGGGTTCCAGCATATGCCAGCCATAGCGGTCAACACAGACTCGGCCCCTTTACCACGGAGCCACGAGGCTGTGTGTGTGTGTGTGTGTGTGTGTGTGTGTGTGGTAGATAATAAATTAATCAAACACCTAACTTAACCCAGCCCAGTCATCTCAGCCCTTTGCAGACTGTAAAAGGAATATAACAAATCTTTTTTGCACTCTAACTTAACACAAGTCACCACACAATCCAACTAACTTTTTTTTTTTGCATTCAATTTAATGACCTAACCCAGACATCCTACGATACCTTGCAGGGAGTAAGCACAATTCAACAATTCAACCCAGATTAACCAAGTGATCTCACTGCTGCTTGCAGAGAGCAAGTGGAATTTAATAAATCTAATTGCATTCAGCCTAACTGTCATCACCACAGGGATAAGCTGAATTTTAAAAATCGTTTTGCACTAACCAGAAACTAGTGTGTCATCCAATTATCCTGCCAGACTTGCCTCTCTCTTTCCTCCACTTAGCTGGGGCGCCCCCACGGTCCCACCATTATTGTTGTGTTGTCATCCTCGGAACGGGTTCCTTTAGTTTCGGCTAGAACTTGTCTCATGTACATTGTTAAACTCATAAAATAAGTCAATACTGTTGTTCTTTTTTTTATCGAAAAGTGAAATATAAAATAACATTAAATATTTGTATATATAATTTTGACATTCATGAGCAAAAACATAACGGTAAGGATATTTCTTAACCCCTAAAGGACCGCGCGGGGTAAGTATATCAGTCCCCGCTAGGGCGGGGGATATGGGGAAAAACGTGCAAAATAGCTTATCTTTGCATGCTCAGTACGCCTAACCTACAATAAACGAGTGAAAGAAAACAATACTTACCCCACAATCAACTCCTCCTCTTTTGAATGGTACCAACCAGAAGTTTCTAGGTGCCATGGTTACGGAGATATGACGAGTTGATTGAGGTGGTGTTGCGGTGAAAGTGAGGGGGCGCGTCCGATCAGTGATGGTGGCTCTGGCTTAGTAACGCAGAAAACGGGATCTATGACCTTTTTTACCCTAATTGTACTGGGGCCTGGTGTACTAGGCCCTGCAACAGGTTCAGGTTGGGCTGATTGCTGGGCTGGTTGCTCTGGTTTTGGCGGTGACAGCACTTCATCATCGGTGGTGGCTGTGGTGGTGCTGGTGCCCCTGTCTCCTGCATCATCAGACCCCAGCACATCACTGTCCTCACTCTCAATAATCGTGGAGACAGTGATTTCTAACTCCTGTTCAATGCCACTTATACTTAGAGGCCTCCTAGCTGACGTGGAGGGCCTAGAGTGGATGGATGGAGTGGAAGTAAATACGCGCGGGGGCGAGTGCACCAAATCGGACGAGGCGGAATCACTTCCATGATGACCAGCCATGACGAAGGCTAGCGGGGAACTGACAACCCTTCCCATCCTAGTCTTAATCAGTGTTGCCATACACTTGGCTAGAAAATCGGGCGGAAAAACGCATAATTTGGCGTTATTTACAAAGAGACGTCGATCGACGTCCCCGGTCCTTTGAGCCCAAAACGTCGATCGACGTCCCCGGTTCTTTAGGGGTTAAACGTTAAACATAGCATGTATATATAGTGAGTTGTTATTACTGTCCTTGGATGGTTGGCAAGGGTGGTGGTGAAGAAGTAAAAAGAGGAGGAGGAGGAGGTGTTGGTGATGGAGAAAAGGAGATAAAAGAAGAGAGGAGAGGAGGAGTAGGGAAAAAGAAAAAAGAAAGGGGGGGAGGAAAAAGAAAAACAGATTATAAAAAAGAAAATTAAATAGTTTACCCCTCCCCTTCCCTAGACGTTCGACAACCTCCATGAGCCGTACGAAAGCAGGGCGCTGGGATCCAGACCGAGACCAAATCAGTGAGTGGTGAAATTGTGAAATGTATGAAAAAGTTCTTGGTGCAGAGTTGGGAAAAAATTTTCAGAAAAAAATCGGAAAATTAACCAGTTAATGATAGGAGAAAGAAGTTTGAATAACCTACGAAGAAAAACAAAGCGAAACAGGTTACAAGAAGTAGAAGGGTTTAAATTAAATGATGCCTGATATTGGCCATATATATATATATATATATATATATATATATATATATATATATATATATATATATATATATATATATATATATATATATATATATATATATATATATATATATATATATATAAAGAGATATGGATAAAAAAAAGCAGCGTGTGGCAAACTCTGGCAACGTGTGTGTTTACATCGGGACCGTGTGGATGTTGTGGTGCGGATGTGCGTCAAAACAGTAAACGTTTGATTGAAGTAACATGGATAGGTGCGAAGATGAGAGCGAGATGGACACCGCAGAGGCTTTGAGCAGCGATTCTGACTCAGATGAAGTTGATGATGCCGTTGACGAAGAACGACAGAAGGAACTATGGCTAAAAGTGGAGGAATTTAGGAAGCAGGTCAGCACCCTAGGCTAACCATCACTAGGCACAGACAATACAGGCTGGCGCTGGGATAGAAACCGTAATACAGGCAGGGCACCGTTACGTCATCGAGAAAGTAGAGGTCAAAGCCACCAGAAGTCTAGTATTGTTTTGATAAAGAGCATCTAGACAATCTCTCTCTCTCTCTCTCTCTCTCTCTCTCTCTCTCTCTCTCTCTCTCTCTCTCTCTCTCTCTCTCTCTCTCTCTCTCTCTCACATTCATATGTTATTAACCATTATACCCCGTAACTAAAAAGAAAACGTGGTTTAGCATACCTCAAAAAAAAAGGCCTTTGGGTTAATTTTTATTTTGTCAATATTTGACAATACTTTAAGTAAGAAGTATGGGTTATTATATATATATATATATATATATATATATATATATATATATATATATATATATATATATATATATATATATATATATATATATATATATATAATTCCAATGGTTATTAGTTGCATTTTGCAAATTTTCAAAAACTAAATAAACTTCAGGCATTACATAATGTTACAGGAAAATGTTTATCCATATGAATAAAATTACAAGAAACGTAAGTTGCATATTTCAGTCAAAAAGTAGATGTTCCTCTTATTTCTAAACGCTTTTCTTGTAGGGAGGCAAAAGTTACTGCATTTTGAGCCTTTTGCAGTACCTTGGATAGCATTCTGGGCACACATTACAGCTGTAGCACCCACTTGCCTCCACTATTCACAGGTTGACATACCTTCACCTTCGCTGTCATTTTCACTGCTGTGCTCTCCTTCACCTGTATTTCTATCTGTTTCTTCATCACTGCCATCATCACTCCTACCATCATATGTAATATCATCACAAGTGTCATTATATCTGCTTGACTCACTAGAAAACTCACAGTGAGTGTCTCATCACCGTCAGCCATAGTATGCTGCAAAGTAAGTTTTCATTCAGAGTATTATTAGCTTATATCATCTTACAAACCTCAAAGTAGTAGAGAGGCAAAGAAATATGAAAAGAACAAAAGCAATAACAAAAATAAAGTGAATAATTACAGAGCAGCAACTCTTACATACCTCATGTCCTGGAGGCTTGCACTGGTTATCATTATTTAGCACTAAAAAGGTGAATTCTGACTGAACATTGGGGGTAAAAAGGCAGGATGGCTTGGCCAATCATAACTTTTTGTGAATGGCACATATTCCAAGAGAAACATGATGTCACATCCTCAGGAAAGTGTGAATTTCAAAATTAATGAAGCCACAGACAGTGCATCGGGATTTGATACAAGAGTTTTTTTTTTTTATGTAGGAGGGACACTGGGCAAGGGCAACAAAAATCCAATAAAAAAAAAAAGCCCACTGAGATGCCAGTCCCGGAAAAGGGTCCAAACTAGTAGTCAAAAATTTAAGGATAAGTATCTTGAAACCTCCCTCTTGAAGGAATTCAAGTCATAGGAAGGTGGAAATACAGAAGCAGGCAGGGAGTTCCAGAGTTTACCAGAGAAAGGGATGAATGATTGAGATTGCTAGTTAACTCTTCTGTTAGAGAGGTGTACAGAATAGGATGAGAGAAAGAAGAAAGTCTTGTGCAGCAAGGCCGCAGGATGAGGGGAGGCATGCAGTTAGAAAGATCACAAGAGCAGTTAGCATAAAAATAGCGGTAAAAGACAGCTAGAGATGCAACATTGCAGCAATGAGAGAGAGGCTGAAGACAGTCAGTTAGAGGAGAGGAGTTAATGAGACGAAAAGCTTTTGATTCCATCCTGTCTAGAAGAGCGGTATGAGTGGAACCCCCCAGACATGTGAAGCATACTCCATACATGGACCTTGTACAGAGTTAGCAACTGGGGGGGGTGAGAAAACTGGCAGAGACGTCTCAGAACACCTAACTTCATAGAAGCTGTTTTAGCTAGAGATAGGATGTGAAGTTTCCAGTTCAGATTATATGTAAAGGACAGACTGAGGATGTTCAGTGTAGAAGAGGGGGACAGTTGAGTGTCATTGAAGAAGAGGGGATAGTTGTCTGGAAGGTTGTGTCGAGTTGATAGATGGAGGAATTGAGTTTTTGAGGCTTTGAACAATACCAAGTTTGTTCTGCCCTAATAAGAAATTTTAGAAAGATGAGAAGTCGGGCGTTCTGTGGGTTCCCTGCATGAAATGTTTACTTCCTGAAGTGTTGGACGTCTATGAAAAAGACGTGGAAAAGTGCAGGGTGATATCATCAGTGTGGGAATGGATAGGACAAGAAGTTTGGTTTAGAAGGTCAATGGTGAATAATAAGAAGAGAGCGGGTGACAGGACAAAACCCTGAGGAACACCAGTGTTAACAGATTTAGGAGAAGAACAGTGACCATCTACCACAACAGCAATAGAATGGTCGGAAAGGAAACTTGAGATGAAGTTACAGAGAGAAGGATAGAAGCTGTAAGAGGGTAGTTCGGAAATCAAAGCTTTGTGCCAGACTCTATCAAAAGATTTTGATATGTCCAAGGCAACAGCAAAAGTTTTACCAAAATCTCTAAAAGAGGATGACCAAGACTCAGTAAGGAAAGCCAGAAGATCACCAGTAGAGTGGTCTTGACGGAACCCATACTGGTGATCAGATAGAAGATTGTGAAGTGATAGATGTTTAAGAATCTTCCTGTTGAGTATTAATTAAAAAACTTTAGATAAGTAGGAAATTAAAGCAATAGGACGCTAGTTTGAGGGATTAGAACAGTCACCCTTTTTAGGAACAGGCTGAATGTAGGCAAACTTTCAGCAAGAAGGAAAGGTAGATGTTGACAGAGTTGAAAGACTTTGACTAGGCAAGGTGCAAGCACGGAGGCACAGTTTCAGAGAACAATAGGAGGGACCCTATCAGGTCCATAAGCCTTCTGAGGGTTTAAGCCAGTAAGGGCATGGAAAACATCATTGTGAAGAATTTTAATAAGTAGCATGAAGTAGTCAGAGAGTGGAGGAGAGGGAGGAACAAGCCCTGAATCATCCAAGGTAGAGTTTTTAGCAAAGGTTTGAGCGAAGAGTTAAGCTTTAGAGATAGATTTGATAGCAGTGGTGCCATCTGGTTGAAATAAAGGAGGGAAAGAAGGGCTAAACATTTAACCTTTACTAATACCCTCTCTTTTCACTTTCCAAGTGGCTTTCCTCTCCTATTAGTATGTTCAACTTTCCTCATGTACACTTTCTTTACAGTCTTTGCTCTTCATCTTTTCAATATGGCCATTTCATATGAGTGTGGTCATTTTTACCTATTCCACCACTCGACAATTTACACCACTTTCATAGATGCTTGTATCATATTTCATATGTACTCTCATTAATCTCAGCCTCACATCTTGTCACTACACATGTTCTTCTCAAGTAACTTATTTCCTCAATATGCATCCTTGATTGCTGTGCCCTATTCCATGTCCAGGTCTATGATCTATAAGTCATTGCTGGCAGGAGAATGCTATTGTTTAAATATTATTTTATATCCATAGACAATTTTCCCTCTCATAATTCTTGCAAGTAATTTTTTGACATGTTCACCTTTCACAATCTTCTCTTATCTCCATCCATCTCACCTTGTTTTGTTCCCAGATACTTATTCACTGTCACTTCTTCTATTCCCTCTCTTTCCATAACTACCACACACCTGCTTATGTATAGCTGACACATTACCATTATGTATTAAATTTGATTTTCATCAACATGCTCAGGATAATGACTTTATTTGTTCTTAGTCTGAGTAAGGATGCTACATATCATTCTTTTGAAATAACAAAAGTGTACGAGTATAGAGGGCAGCATACATCAAGCAACACTACGAACACAAACTAGTCTGTGAGCTTTTATTGTTTAGTTTTTTTTTTTTTTTTTTTTTTTTTTTTCATTAATAGGTACATTAAAATTTCAGGTGGAAGAAAATCCCTTGTACTATGATGGGCATGTGAGCTTGATTACAACACTGCAAGAACTGTTTGAACTTGAAGAAGCAAGGAAGGCCAGAGAGAAGATGAGTGAGGTATACCCTCTTACACCAGGTGAAGAAGTTTTACTATTTTGGCATGGGATTCGATTATATGGAATCTTCTTTATACCAGACTGGAATCTTAAGAGAGAATAATGCTTAATGAATGCAATGAAAGCATTGCCTGATACTAATTAATTATTTGCAGAATTGTGGCTACAGTGGATTCGGGATGAGCAGAAGGTTTGCACAACTGATGAGGAACGACAGTATATTGTTGGTCTCTTTGAACGAGCTGTGAAAGATTACACCAGTGGGTACCTGAGTCATGCACTTACTGGCCATGAATAATCCCTTTCTCAGTAGTAGATAATGTAAGCTAGGGCTTTACATTGTAGCCATGTAAATTTCCATGATCATCATCATAAAAGGATACATATACTTGGGATCACTCTGGTTCACGTATCCAACAGTTTCATTGGTAGAGGTCTCCAGGGAAACATTCCATGCAGGTATATTTCCCTTGATATTTCATGTCCAAAATAGTGACTGTTCTGGGAATGGTTTATTACCTGAAGCTGATTTCCTTCTAGGTGTGCAGGTGTGGGTGGAGTACGTGATGTTTATGCTGGGTGGTGGTGATATAGAGGCCACTCGCAAGGTGGGAGACCGAGCTCTCACTGCTGCTGGGACACATGTGGCAGAGGGTGTTCTGGTATGGCAGGTAGTGCTACTTGTAGAGAAACAGGTGAGATTTCCTGAGATGGACAGAAAGACAGTAGTGTAATTATTTTTTATGGTGTGCACAGAGTTGGGCCATAAACAGCATGCATGAAAGAAGAGATTTAAAGAAGGAAGGTACTGAATGAATGCAGTCTTTTCTGATAAGAAGCTTACTCAATATAGCCTCTTATATGCAGGAATAAAGAGATGAAGCAACAAACAGTACACATAGGTTTAGCTCGTTTGGGTGCTGAATATCCATTTGATACCAAAATAGTGGATTACATGAGTTTATTCTGAATGAGATTGATTGAGTATTATTAAAGAAGAATGGATAGCTGTCTGCTAGATATGCTTTTTCAGTAGATGTGGAGATTGAGTCTTGAGTCACTGAAGACCACCTGCTTCTTTTTATGCCATTCACAAGTTATTAAAAGTTTCAGAAGTTAGGTACCCTATACTGTATGTGTGAGTCATGCAATTTTATGGAGAGAGATGTGTGCCACATGTTAGTAAAAAAAACACTGTTTAAAGTTGTCAGCAAGATAATTGAAAAATAATGGTAACAGAGTAAATGACAGAGGAGATTGTTGTGAAACTATGATATTGTACATAGGTTTAAAGTGAATAATTACAGAGGAGCAACTAAGTGTTGTATTTAGAGTAGTTTTGAGATCCCATTAAAAAATGTATGCACAAAAAAGATCAGTACATATAATAACCCTTCAGTATGACTGACTATTTATTCTACAGCAGGTCTGTCATATTACAAAGTCCAATGTAGATCAAATGACATTTTATGGATAGCAAAGAGTGATTTGAGGCATGATTAATTTCTACAGAAAGAGAAATATGATAGCGTGTGTTGAGACTTGTCACACAATCCCTGTTCCAGGTGTACAATGGACTACAGAGGCCAGGAGCAGTGCTGTCTGAACAGGAAACAGTTGACCTGGAGAAACAGCT
>NC_087171.1:11605766-11628266 GCF_035594125.1 Scylla paramamosain | reverse complement strand
TCCCTCATCATTCCATTTCTTTGCCAGTGCACTTGTAGTCATTTCATTGGCATATTTTTCAGTATTTTTCACCATTCTAGTGAAACTCTAACATTTGTACTATGTAACTGTGCCCTGCATATTTTCCAGACATGATGCATCACCTCAGAAGAACACTTTGTTTAAAACAAACACAACCATTTTCTTAGCCAAAGCAAGAAGCAGTCACAATATGTAAAACACTGAATCCTGTATTCTATGCTTTCAAAAATATGAGGAACTAACCTAAGCTGCCTCATAGTTATTTTCTCCCTGCAGATTTTCTCAGACCAAGAAGGAGTGAGTTGCCAGTTTATGCAATGTGATGCTCTCATGAGCAGTTTTAATCAAAAGTGTTGCCAACTGTATATATATATATATATATATATATATATATATATATATATATATATATATATATATATATATATATATATATATATATATATATATATATATATATATATATATAACTGGTGTCTGTACATCTGTGTGCACATTAGACTAAAATTTTTGAACAGAAACAACAAATTAAAGAATAATTATATTATGAAGTAGGCCATAATTATTTTCCAGTCTTACAGGTATTCACATTGTAGGAGCAAGATTTTTTATACCCTAAAGCTTCAACATGTGTACAGGAGCTTACTGCCCCTGTCTTCTCCCAACAGGAGCTTTGGTTCAGAAAAGCACTGCCGCAAACTGTTTCGGCGAGCCCTGGAAAGGGTTTGGGATGAAGTGGAAATCATTAGTTTGGCATACCTTCGTTTTGAACAAGAAACAGGAGACCTCGAATCAATGGAAGAGTTTAAGAAACGCTGTGAAGACAGGTCAGTCTAAGATATAATATTTATATATCTATATCCCAGACAAAACAACACACACACACACACACACACACACACACACACACACACACACACACCATTTGCACTCTTAGCTCTGTTGGCCATAGTAGAAAGAGATGGTGTCTTGGACCACCATACTACACCACAGGAGCTTAGGTATAATATAATTATGTTGATATTAACATTAAAATTTTTTTGCTGTCTCTAGACTGAAATTTCTGGTACATACTCATTCATCTACAGAGCTACATATAATCCAAGGTTTTTATAGTCCAGAATTGACCAGTAAAAACAATGTTTGGTTCTTGCATTGTATTATTAAGAGGACCATTTAAGCTATTTTCCATTTTCATGATTTATAAACACCAAACTACACCAAATTTTTATGAGCTATATATATTTTTTTTTTTTTTTTTTTTTTTTTTTTTTTAAGTAAGTGATTTGTATAAGTTTCATTAAATTTAGACAAATAGTTTTTTCTTTTTTTAATGAAAATAGGAAAAATTGAGGTTTAGATTTTTGCATATTTTTCACAATAGTTTTTCTTGGATTTTCTTGAAGGTACTTTGATGCAGAGAGTGAGCAGAGGACATTTAAATTAGTATTTAAACAGTATTTAAACTGATTATTGTGCACACATTGTGAAGTAGTAGACCTAAGGATGCCGTGAGATGATATTTGCATTTATTTTATTTTATTTATTTATTTATTCTTTTTTTCAACTCAGTCGATCTCCTTAACTTAATTTCTACTACTTCACAAGGAAAAATTTTATCATTTGAGCAGGTGCTTCATTAAGGGGACAGTCTTCCCTATTTTTTGACATGTGTTTCCTTACTTAGAAATTATCAAAATATCAACAAAAAAATCACTCGCACTCCTGAAGGGTAGGTTGTCGTTCACATATCTCTCATATAAGATGAGCCATTTTGCTTAATACTATTAATGATGACCGGGAAATTCAAACATTACACGAATTTTGTAAAATATAAAATAAAATCACAAGTTTGTACATTCATATTTTGGCATTAACATTTGACTTGGTAGTTTTTTAACTTATGCTTGTAGATTTATTTGTGTATATCTCTTATTGATTTTCCAAATGGAAATTACTAGATCAACTCTATTCATATTCTGTAGGATGATAATCGTTAACAAGAAGAGGGCTGAAGATGCAGCAAAATTAGAGGTAGCAGCTTCCCCAGATAATGAAAAAGGCAAAAGTGTAAAAGAGAAACGTAAGAAAAATAAAGAAGGCAACAGAGATGTGCCAATGAAGGAGCACAACCAAAATGGCAGTTCACAGGTGAGTTTCACATGCACTCATGTTGCATATTTCTTTATTATTTGGTTGCATTATGCCGAGTAGAAATTAGTAATTGTCATTAGAAATAGTTTAGTGATTACCCAGAGTATTTTGTGTGTATTAAGGCCTTTCTTGTTTGCAGACAGGTGAGTGGGTTATATGGAGAATTATAGTGGTGGCTCATATAATTCTACATGTAAGCCAGTAAATTTAGAATATAAGAAATTGGATAAGAAGTTTTTAATCTGTCATATCCCACAAATTTTTATGCGTTAAGAAACTGGAATCATTTATATGTACAGTATATGCCTGAAAGTTAGCATATAATTTCTTTTATTTATTTGTTTATGTTTAAAATGTGTTGCACCTAATGCAACCTAGCTAAGTTAATTGTGGGAAGTGTGTAGTGAGTCTCCCTTTTATATTTATATGCTTTGCCATGCAGTGTTGTATCCACAGTTTTGAAAATTAATTTTTCTCATTAAACAGGACAACAAGTTATTCAAGGTTCCTCTTCCAGTCTCCAAATCCATAAAAGGTAATGCAAAATTAAAATTATATAAATATCTTTTTTGTAAAGTACTTTTCAGCAATCATTTTTATTAACCTCATCAACCACATTCAATTTTCCTAGGTTTTATGAGCAAAGTGAATGAATGAGCAATGGAAGTAGAAGGAATGTGGCATAATCTAAACATTGAGAAACATAATTACAGGTCTGATCGAGTATCATGCCCTCAGACATTATATTTTTGTACTGGCAGCCTGCTTTCCCAGATTTTCTTCCATCTTACAACATCCATTTTTGTAAAGGAAATATGCATACCCAGTTCCAAAGAGAAGTGCTTTCTGTAGGCCTTGAAAATATTATGGTATTTATGCATTTTCTATCCTTTTTAGTATATTTGAAAATATTGCTACAAGAAAGATTTATTTCAAAAGCACCCACCTATTCAGAGCTTTAAAGGGGCAGTCAACCCTTTTTTCTTAGTCTTGGCCATGATAGCTTAGGGATTCCAGTGAAGGTTTACATCTTGTCAGTGATATTTCTGTAGCTTTCACCTATCTTGTATAAGCCTTTAATATAAAAGTTGTCTTTTCTGAATCTTTCTGACTTAGCACATTTAATAATGATAACATGAATAATAATAATAAACTGTTTATTGAATAATAAGTAGTTCAAGAGCTGATAATATATATAAACAAGGGGAATAAAATAGTTGTTAAATATACTAATACTAAAGTAATACTTAATCTAATGTATATACAATTTTGCACTTGAGAAGAGTTTGAGTTAATTGTTGATTGTTTGCACTGTTGCTGAAATTGCACTGTTTTTATTTGTCAGTATTGGCACATGGGGAGCAGTTTACTGTTATGTGTTACACTGTGGCAAGGTGGGGGTGTGGCCTGAGGAAGGAAATTTTTGTTCTGTGGGTGGTGGTGTTTTTTAGCAAATTACTGAAGATGTTGGTGTCAGTCCTGAAAGGTGGTGAAGTTAAAGATAGTGGGAGTTTCCTGGTAGGTGGTGTAGCTGGGTCCCAAGATCAACCAGGTAGCTCCCTTGTGGACCTGCTCCAGTTGACAATGATGGATCAGATTCAGGGAAAATGATCAAGCTGGTGACTCATTCATGAGCTTGGGTCCCCAGCTTCTTCAGTCTTCTCATGAGGTAAAGCTGATAGGAGGCTAGTTTAATGAGGAAGCTGATGTGCTGGTTCCAGGTTTTTGCTGTCTATTGTGAGGCTGAGGAGTTTGGCAGAGTAAACTACTTAAAAGGGCTTAGTGTTGATGGAGACCACAGGAAAGGAATGTTGTCTGAGGAGGTGTGGATTTGCATGACAGTGGTCTTGTAGTTAAGGGTGACTTTTTTGGTGGTGGTCCATATGTAGAGTCTGTTGAGGAGGAGCTGGAGGTGGGTGTAGTCCTGCTTGTTGTTGCGTGGTGGTAGCCAATGTGGTGCCCTCTACATACTTCCACTGGGCATTGGTGTCTGTCATTGGTGTCTCATCATTGATGAGGTTCAGGAAGCAGAGGGGTCCCATCCTGGTCCCCTGGGGTACTCCATATGTAAGGTGCTGAGGGGGTGGAGGCTACTCCTTGAGATCTCATGACCAAACTCCTGTGAAAGACGAAGTCTGGCATGGTGTTTAGTACTGATATAATGAATACATCAGGAGTTATGCTTAAGATAAAAGCAGTGAATCAGAGGATATAATGAGAGGATGAACATTAATATTGTTTGCAATTTTCTTTCAGAAAAGAAAGGTGATTCTACTGCTATGTCAAAATTAAAAAAGAGCAGTAATTCAGAGTCTGCCATGGCTCAGGAAATCCCTAAGGTTGACTCTCCACCTGGATTCAGGGACACAGTGAAAGATGGTAATATGGAAGTGAAGCCAACCAACACCAGCCAGCATGGGGATGTAGAACCTCCACCAGGCTTCAAGGGAGAAGTTCCTCAAGCATCAAAGGGGTCAAAGAGGCAAGCTGAAGACTCAAAAGAAGCTCAAGCCAAAAGATTAAAAGGTATACATTGGTCCTGCATTCTTACTTTAGTGGTTATTTATTGGGAATTTGGCAAAATTTCCCGTGAAAACTGAAGTATTAATGACAGTTTCATCTACATGTTGCCATTTCATTAAAGTCAAAACAGCTATATTGCAAATTGATTTTTTGTTAGAATTTATAGACATATAATTATGATATACAGAGTATTAAACAATTTTTAATGCAAAATTAATATATTCTTTTATTCAGGAATGAAATCTTTATTTGTCTAAACTTGCATGACTATAATTTCAGTGGAGAAGCAGCATGGAGTTCTTACCAGGGATTCACCATTAGATGAGATGTGCACTCTTTTCATCAGCAACCTGGACTTCAAAACAAATGAAAAGGATGTCATAGAATTCTTTAAGAGATGTGGAGAAATTGTAGACTTCCGACTGGTGAAAAACTACAAGTGCCTCAGTAAAGGCTTTGGTTATTTGGTCTTCAAGTCACATGAATCTGCCATTAAGGGATTAGATATGGATCGCACTCCCCTCAATGGAAGACCTGTCTTTGTGTCACCTTATGATCCAGAAAACCATACACATAAATTTAAGTTTTCAACAGGTCTGGAAAAAGAAAAATTGTTTGTGAGTGGACTTCCACTGTCCATGACTGAAAATGATGTAAAAGAAGCATTTCAAGCACAGGGAGAAATTAAATCTGTCAGATTGGTCACATATCGAAATGGACATTCTAAAGGCCTTTGTTATATTGAGTATCATGATGCTGAGACAGCAGCAAAGGCTCAACAAGCAATGAATGGAATACAACTTGGTGACAAGACGATATCAGTCCTTATCAGTAACCCTTCCATGAAAAAGAAAACAGAGGATGTAGCCCCTAAGCAAGTCATGTTAGGGGGGGGCAGCAAACCAAAGAAGGCTGGTCCAGGGAGAGGCAAAGGAATGTTCACCCTAGTACCTAGGGCACTTATGCAGCAGCCAGTAGAAGCCCCACAACCAGACACTTCAGAGAAATCTGCCAAAAAACTGAGTAATGATGATTTCCGAAATATGTTAAAGAAATAATTAGGACATGGTTTTGTAGGTAAATATAACTTTACTCCTCCCCAAAAAAAGTAGGATGACATAACCATAGCAGATCATTCAGAAACATACAAAATAGGTTACAAACTCAATGGGGATAAAATTATGTATGTACTTACAAACATAAACATTTTGTCAACATACTTTATTATGGAACTTGA
Source organism: Scylla paramamosain (assembly GCF_035594125.1). Classification (NCBI taxonomy): domain Eukaryota; kingdom Metazoa; phylum Arthropoda; class Malacostraca; order Decapoda; family Portunidae; genus Scylla; species Scylla paramamosain. Next base: position 11,622,331 of record NC_087171.1, on the reverse strand, counting down.
AATTTTTATACTATTTGGAAATTTATATATATATATATATATATATATATATATATATATATATATATATATATATATATATATATATATATATATATATATATATATATATATATATATATATATATATATATATATATATATATATATATATATATATATATACCAGACATTAATTTTTGTATGTCATTGTAATTCTTTGACTTGAAATTTGTTAATTAAAGTCAGATATTTGTAATAAGTTAATTTTATTTTTGTAATGAGTCCTAATAGTTGTGAAAAGATAAGCATGGGGAGGCAGTGGCTGGGTTGAATAAGAAGTGCTGCAGGGATGAGAATGGATAAGTATGATGCACTGAGAGAAGTGTGGGGATTAGACAAAGCAGGAGAAATAAAAATTAGTATCAATAGATAATAACAAGAGGAGGCAAAGAGGCAGCTGAATGGGATGTGAGAAAATGGAAAGCAAGACAAGTGAAGTGTGTGGGGACTGAATGAATGAAGGAATTAAACTGAGTCAAAGGGATCCTGATATGGTATTAAGGAGAAAAGACCACACTGTATGAAAAGTGGTATGATGGAAGCTTGGGTGGAGATTTTTTTCGAGCTCGGAGACAGTGTATGTATGTGAATACTAGGAGCTATAAATGGTTTGAGTCCAGCAACAAAGTGTGTCAGAAGTGTGACATGGGAGAACATGTGATGCTGGAGTGGAAGAGATTTAAGAGAGACAAGAGATGATGCGAGTGATTGTGACTGAGTTTGGATAAAACAGGAATGAAAGAGTGGAGAAGACAGGAAGGGAACAGATGGTGCTGCTACAGGAACAGTATATAGACGAATGAAAAGGATGATTAAGGCTATGAAGGAGTTCTTAGAATGTAGTATTCCATATGTAGGACTGCGTAGACTGTAGAAAGACAAACAAAACGATAAGTGAGGGAGTGAAGGACTTCTTGGAGATAATGTGGTAAGGCCAGATAAATCACCTGTGTGGAGGCTACTGTTCGTTTTTTTTTTATATTCATTGATTTATTTTTATTATTTTCCTTCTTTTATTTTCTCCTTTGTTTCTTTCTTTCTTTTACAGGAGCCGTCACTCCAAAGACATGACTCAAGAGCAATTCCGAGTCACCTGCACCGTCAAGATCAAGAATTTTCAAGTTGGTTTGTTGACAGTAAATGTAGTTTTGGCGCCGTCTTGGGATTTCAGATGTAAGTACATATATATAATATTCATATCATCACTTGTTTCATTAATTCAGTGCAGCGAGAGGCTGTGGTTCATTGAAGAGTTACCAGTTAGGGTAGCTTTGCTGTTTGATATCACCCAGTACTTGCAATGTACAATATACTTAGTTTCTCATGGTCAACAACACTTCCTTGATGCTAAATAATGCCATGATATCCATTGATGCCATTATAGCCAGCAGTAGAGGTAAGTGGTGTCAGTTAAGCACGGTGGTTTTCCTGTCGCACAGGATGAACGGTGACGAAATGGCCCTGTCAGAACAAAAGAAAGTGGTTGTCTGGCCTGGCAATCCTTCATATTTATAACTGATTGAGGTTAAGATTCGTATTATTAGCGTGCCAATATTTAATTTCTGGCTTTATTATAGTTTAAGCCATTACACACTACGTGGTAATAACCTACCTCATTTTGTTCTTCTCACTATTCACATCATTTCTAATGATTACACTACTTGTCGGAAATTAATAATAACGCCACAATAGGCCTGGGAATGCACAGCGCTCTCAACTTTTTCTAAGTCCACAAGTAAACATAAATGGTGTATTGTTGCCTGAACTTCAGTTGTTAGGTTAGGTTAGGTTAGGGTTTTATTATAGTTTAAGCCATTACACACTACGTGGTAATAACCTACCTCATTTTGTTCTTCTCACTATTCACATAATTTCTAATGATTACACTACTTGTTGGAAATTAATAATAACGCCGTGGGCCGTGGGTAGAGATTGGGGACATTGGCTTAAACTATAAATTTACCTAATTTCTGACCTTATGAAACAACTAGCTTGTTATATATGTATTTTACAAACCTTCAACAATCATGGAAATGCATTTTATACCAAAGGTATTTCTTGATAAGAAGTCTGCCCCACTCATTCCCCCTCAACCCCTCATACAAGCTTGGGGGACTGGGAATTTTTTTTTTTTTTTTTTTTTTTAGGGGGGGAGGGGTGAAAGATAAGTGAAATAAGGGCATTAAAAAATCTCAGGAAATTTATTTACCTTAATGTTTTGAGTTTCCCTAACCTATCCTAGCCCCCCCTCACTTGGATGTTAACCTAACCTAGCTGGTAGGGCTGGGCCCACCCTTGGACCGTCCCTACCTAACGACCTAACCTAACCTAGCATAACCTTACCTAATGATGGACCTCAATAATTATACCATTATGCCATACCAGTGTGGTGTGGAGATTCTCAGGATGATGGAGGTGGGTACAGTTTGGCATCTTCCTTAATAAACATATCTTCCTTACGTCTGTATATCGCATCTTAACCATTGCTGTTGCTAGATACCTCACATAGTGACTTTTTTTCTTGCTGAACACTGGCACTATTTACTTCACCTCTCTCCACTGGGTAGCCATGTTAACAAATGACTGTGGGCCTCTATTAGAATGCTTGATGCATTTCTAAAAGAAATGAAAAGTGTAAGTGAACTTACTGTGGGAAGTTGTAATTGGTGGCCTCAGGAATGGCCTCACGAGTGGCAGTGCACAATTGGAGGGATCAGCTGAATAGATACCAGGAAATCCTAATATGTCACTCCCCTTAGATTCAAGTTATAAACAAAAAATAATAATTTCATTGTTTACTTTTGACTGGTGCAGAGCTCGTTGGATTTAGAAACTATTAAATTTCTCCACACTCTTGAGTGCTGTTACAATTATACTAGACACATGCCCCACAATATTTTTTACATTTATGGCAAGATCACCAAACCTTTTTCCATGACATTTGAGTTTCATGCTTGTATGTAACATGGACATGATATCCAGATTAACCAAATCAAATTTAAGGACTACTTCTTATATTGTTGGAAATAGGAAATAAATAAACTACCAGTGTCTCAGTCCACTATTTTGACTCAGTCTGGGTGTACTGCAGACTGTTGTTCCCCCCCCTCCTTCCCCACGTTAGGTTAGTTTGATTAGGTTAGATTATGTTTGGTTAGGTTTGGTTTGGTTATGTTTCGCTCATTTCAAATATAACGCCATGTTGGAGAGTGAGTATTTGGGGTGCCGCCAGACTGAATGCCAGGGTGTGAATCTGAACATTGACCATTGAATAGTTATGATTGGACTGGTGGCAAGAACATTTTACTTCTGGGTGTATTTTGATGCATTTATTTTTTCATTTATTTATTTATTTATTTTTTTTTTTCATACTTGAATATCTGTTACATTCATGTTCCCCATGAAAATTCACACATGAAAATAACAGGTTTCTAAGGAAAATAACTGTCTCCATTTTAAAAAAGCACCAAAAAACACCCAGAATTAAAATGTTCTTGTCCAAGTTTGAGCAATGCCAATATAACAAATCTTTACCATGATTGAGAAGGCTTAGAATTAAACTAAGAATGCCTATAATGTATCCAGTTTTAATAAAGAAACTAGAAATACTGGAGCAAAAATTTGATTATGTTGATTGTAGAAGAATAAATAATGACAATTGTGCCTAACTTTATTGGTAAATTTTTAGATTTACACCATAATCCCCCTATCCTAGCTGGAGGGCTGCACTGCCCTGTGCCCGCTTCCAGGGATACTAATCTAACCTAACCTAGCCAGAGGGTTGCACCTTCCATGACCCCCGTCAGGGATACTAATGTAACCTAACCTACCCTACAGGATCAAGTCTAGGGAATTTTATGGGAAGTGCCTGTGTCTGTTTTGGAAACTATGGATCTCCCAGTTTCTTAGAATCCAGTAAAGTATGCAAAAATCACATTCCCAGTGTTGTAGAGGTATGATGGTGTAAATCTAAAATAATACCGGTTTGTTTTCACTGTAAAGGGAAACATAACCTGTTATCCATATCCAGTGATATTTGTCTGCTTTGGAATAAGTCCAACTTGGTATATACATCCTGTTTGGACATGAAAAAATTTGCTTGGTATGTGACCTTTGTTTGGAATACGACTTGTGCTGGAACTTGTATGGGTCAAAATGAGTCACGACACCACACACTACCCTTGTTTACCTCTCTCAAGACAGAGTCACAACTGCCCACACCCATTGCTACCATTCAGTGAACAACACAGTCTATAACTGAATTTTCATGTGATTTTGTGTTTTTGCATAATTTTTTAGTAAATTCGTTAACCATGAATTGTAAGAAAGTTAATGACTCTCCTTCCAAACAATAACATCTTCCCTCTCAGCAACATCCTAGTAGGCATTCAACTATTCTCAGCAAGGTAAAGTGTGGTTAAATTTTAGTTTATTTAATGTAATTGCTTTTGTATTTATCTTATTTGATGGCACATAAGATGCACCTTTTTTCATAAAAATGGCTCAAAAAAATCACACAGTGCATCTTATATGTGAATGTGAGGCCTCCCGTTGATTTAATTTTGAAATTTTCTTTACCTGTACACCTGAAGATTTACACCACCGTATTATAGGCAAGGGTGCTATATCATATTTTTCAACCATAATATTATGTAAGGAAATGTTGAAAATGAAAACGTGGTCCTGTTCAAGTGTTTTGTTGACATCTTGGCAGCTGGGCTGTATTTTTTGCTTCGCCTCTGTGACTAGGCACTACCTCTGTTTTATTACTCCAATCATATAGGATATTTTTATTATTGTTTTTTTGTTCAGCTGTACTGCTAGCTTGATTTAAGCATTGCAAAAACTTTTTTTCCTGAATATGCTCTGCTGAAAGAGGGGTGCATCTTATATTCCCATGCATCTTATATGCCATCAAATATAGTATGTATTTTAGTACTAAGCAGTGTTTAAATTATTTCATACAACCCCATCAATATACTGTATAATATGCCAATAACAATACTGATTTTTTTTTCTCTCTCTCTCTCCATGGGAACAGATCAACCATTTTCCCTTTATTTCTTATGAGAAAAATTTGTTTTGTATACGTCCTGTTTGGTATAAGTCCTAGTATCTGGAATGGATTAAGGATGTATACCAAGATACCACTAATTAATTAGTTCCAGGACTTCATTTACCCTAGCATCTATTGAAATAGTACATATATACAGGGATAATTAATAACAGCAAAAAACTTCTCCATTCATTAATGGAAACAGGGAAATAAGTATTTGTATGAACACAAGCATTTTTGCATCAATCAGTCTTCTGTCATGCTTGGTAGAATGTTGTTCAATATCTTTCTCCTAATGTCATTGAAAATCTTACCTAACCTTATATAACCCCCTAATGGTATCCACACCGTGTGCTTTCTGGAAGTGGTTATTATTGTAAACTAATCTTGTAACAAGGGGGGAATGTGCTCCTCAGTCCCCATTATAATCTAACACAGCAAATTCTTTTGGTGTTTTTCTCTCTTGTAACTCATGACATTAACACATTTTAACAGTTTTAGTTATACCAAAACAAGTTATTTTGTCTTAGCCTAAGTTCACATGGTTGAACAGTGGCTGGCAGGCTCTGCCTGTTTATCAGGTATATCAATTTAAAATTATTTGAGGTGTGCACACCACCAAAATATGGAAAATGTAATGGTGTTTTTCCCTTCCCTCAGTAATGGTATCACTTGAAAGAACACAACATGGATGCACAGGATGAAGAAATATCAGAGGCTACTGAAGCCTTCTTGGAACATGCTTGGGAAGATGATGATGATTTTTTTGAGGGTGGACTCGAAGATGGTGACGAATCTCTCTCGACACAGTCTCCTTCGGTATGATTTTTTAAATCTAAGTTTATCGTTGATTCATATAATTCTTAGCATGATCTTTTTTTTCCTCCAGCATACAGTACACTGCTTATGTTGTGGTGACTCATTTGTGCAGTCAGGACTCTTGTTTGTGTGTAACGTCATATTCATTATCAGAACCACATTTTTATTTATCTTTATTTTCTATTTATGTTTATTTATTTATTTTTTTATTTAATTGTTTATTTATATTTTTTTCTTTTTTTATTTATTTATTTTTTATTTATTATTTATTTATTTATTTATTTTATTTATTTATTTATTTATTTTATTTATTTTTTCGTTACATGGAACCATTTTGTTGAACATTGTCATAGACAGAGTAACCAGGATACCAGAAGACTTACAATGCTTGTATACCATTGTGTAACATTAACTGTCTATATCTAAAAAGAGGAATGTAATCAGCAACTATTAGTACCCTACATTCAATTGGGTTTTGGATTTATGATCCCCTTTTTTTGTACTTTTCTCCAGTACTGAGCAAATATGAATTAATTGAGTGAGAAACAGTTGTAATACAGCAATAATTAAATTATAGGATGCTGTGCTTGAAGAGGAAGAGGATGTCCTGCCAGAGGGAGTTCCTCCACCTTCAGAAGAACATCTTGAAGTCCTTCAGAACTACTTTGGTCATTCCTCCTTTCGTCCCATGCAGTGGAAAATTATCCATGCTGTCCTGCAGGTAACTTATCAAGATTTGACAGGCAACTTGCATTTCTATTATCATAATTAATAGGGGATGGATACATATGTATACATTTTTTGGTGGTTTCTTTTTATATAATTTTTTACATGAGTTGTAAAAATACATGTTTTAATGGGAAATATGACAAAACAAAGTACATGTTGAAATTATAAAGAACACCTTTGCATATGATTTTATCTTTTGCCACACATCTTAGTGCTCTCTCTCTCTCTCTCTCTCTCTCTCTCTCTCTCTCTCTCTCTCTCTCTCTCTCTCTCTCTCTCTCTCTCTCTCTCTCTCTCTCTCTCTCTCTCTCTCTCTCTCTCTCTCTCTCTCTCTCTCTCTCTCTCTCTCTCTCTCTCTCTCTCTCTCTCATTTAATGTGTTGATTAATTTTATTGTTGATTTTAGTTTTAGATATTTCATGTCTTTGGTTATTTGTTGTATTATATTCTGCTTTGCTTTCTTGAGACAATTTCATTGGCTGGACTTTTATTTATTTATGTATTTTTATTTGTTTATTTATTTTTATTTATTTATTTATTTATTTATTTATTTATTTATTTACTTATTTGTTTGTTTTATTTATTTTTCAATTGGGGTGTTCACTATGGTCTGAAAAACCTGCCAGATTCACCAGCCAACTGAATTTTACACATTAAAGGTGGTCAGTTGGAAAAAAATCTTTTATGTCATTTGTGTGTTATCAAACCAACTCATAAAATATTAGGAACACTTTTACCCACCATCATCAAGCAGAGAGCAAGAAATGTAGGTAAATGAAATACATACTCCGCACATTTTCTCGGGTTTGGGATGTATCATCACCTTGGGACGAATACTATTCTTTCTTCTTTATATGACCCTACTTTATTTGTTTAAGCTATACAATTAACATACCTGTATATAAATCCTGGCACATATGCAAGAAACAACCATGTTTTGATGCTAAATCTTAGCAGGACACTGGTGAAAATTGTTTACATCCCGTCTCCCAACATCTTCCCTGAGTTGTCGCTTTCTTTTTTGGGAATACAACCCATCCTTTCACACCTTGGTTCTTCTTTCCTGAAATGTTCATGTAATCAACCACAGTACCTACATGTATAGACTGGGATTTTACAACAGCACTACAAACTCATACCTCCTGGTTCAGGCTTATTGAGTGTTTTGGAAAAGTCAGTGTGTCTGATATCAGCCAGTCCTTTCATCTCTGCATGGTTTCATCTGTCACAATATCCTGTCAGCACAAATAATACTTGCTTGGTTATTTTAGGGATTTGCCAGATAAAACATTAGTCCCTGTAGAAACCAGTGGAAAATGTTTCAAACTAAATATGTAGCAGGAGACTAGAAATAAATGTGAGAACAATGAGAGCCTAGTTGCGAGTATTTAAATTATGATAACTGTTCTATAGAATGTGCGTCACCATATCCCATGGATACTGTTAGCATAAACACTTAGGATCAGTGTTTTGTAGCAATGAAGTACAATGCATGAAGATGGATCATGAGAGGCAGTTTCAGAATTTACATCTCTAGAGAACTTTGGGAGCATTGACCAACCACTACATTAAAATAGCCAGTGATCATGGGCAACTCAGCCCATAGTGAACGCTCCAACTGATGTAAAGATGTAGTGGCTTCACCTTTCACTGCAATGTGGTTTATACTTTCATGAGGCAGTCAAGTCATGGTGGGTCATGCTAGCCATCCCATGGTGCAGTCATGCTAGGAAGTTAACTGCATACCCAATCAAGAGATTTACTTTCTTTCAGAAACAAGACAACTGTGTGGTAATGGCAACAGGGTATGGGAAGAGTTTGTGTTACCAGTACCCTGCAGTGTATCAAAGAGGTGTCACTGTAGTAGTCTCTCCTTTGATATCCCTCATGGAGGATCAGGTTATGGGCCTCCAGGTGAGCCAGCTTCAGTTGTTGTAGAGAATAGGGATCACTATATTCTATTTCTGATGTTCCTCAGTTTACTGTATGAGAACTTGACATACAAGTACAAGCATTGGTGGAGAAATGGAGCTAATTATATTGCAAGCTTCTTATATTAAAGAGGTTTTATGGTTACTAATTTTTTTTAATATGACTAGGCAAGAGAATACATATACCTATTAATAATGGATTTTCCTGTTGAATTTGATTAGATATTAGTTATTGTAAAAATAAATTATATGGAGGGAATTTAACCCATAACATGTTGATCTCCATAATAAAAAAAAAGTGGAATTGTTATGTAGGACATCATAGTAATTAAAATACAATATATTGTGTGTGTGTGTGTGTGTGTATTACACACACACACACACACACACACACACACACACACACACACACACACACACACACACACACACACACACACACTAATGAATAACTACAACATCTCTGAATTTGTACCATTTTTTTTTTATTGAATATTAACCAAAAGCCATGGTTAACTCCCTTCTGCAGGCCTTGAACATCCCTGCCTGCTTCCTTGGCAGTGGTCAAACAAACAAGAGTGAAGTGTACCATAACATGTTTGATGGTGTATATCGGATTGTGTATGTGACACCAGAATTTATAGATGGTAAGTACAATCTGCAATTTTAAAAGTTTGTATGAAAGTTTTAAAAGTTTATCATGCTTAAGATTGCAGGGTAAGAGATAGATCATTAAAGGGAGTGCAATGTATTTCTATTAATAACAGAGTGTGCATTCAGGTGGGAAGTAGCATGAATAAATAATTTTCCATTGATTGTCTTTGTGTGTGTGTGTGTGTGTGTGTGTGTGTGTGTGTGTGTGTGTGTGTGTGTGTGTGTGTGTGTGTGTGTGTGTGTGTGTTATTTTATTTTTTATGATTTTTTTTTATTTATTTATTTTTTTTACTTGACTATATCTCCTCATTGCTATTCCAGCATGCTCAGGAATACTGGAAGATCTCATGAAGAAAGTAGGCATTATGCTGTTTGCCATAGATGAAGCCCATTGTCTCAGTCAGTGGGGACATGACTTCCGCTCATCATACAGGCATGTCCTATTTTGTTTTTGAAGTATCACGTATTGCTGATGATAATTAACTTCATTCTTTGTACAATGCCATCATGAAGAGTGTGAGTGGGCTCCAAGTATGGTGGAGGAACCAAGGAAGGAACAGTTAGGTGAGAGGCAACACACACTGCCAAATCACCGAACACTGAGAGTTCATGCTATAAGGTATAGAATAGTTTGGTAAGATTATTACTCAACTTATATCTTGTATGCAGTCCTGGATGTAGGGCATAACTTAAAACAAGAAGCTAAGGGTTTTCTTGAGTTGCAGCATAAATATTGTCCAGTCTTAGACTACCTGCTTCCTCTAGCAGCCTCTTGATAAAACTAATGAATGAGAATCTCTGCCATCTAGACTTACAGAAATTATCATAAGATGAGGATGGCTATTCAGATTAGCCTATATGATTTATTGTTTTGAAATTATTCCACTATGTATTGATAGATGTTAAAGAATAAGTTTTCTAATAAAGCTGACTTTATTGATACTGGCATTACAGAAAACTTGGAACAATAAGAAAAAGCTTTCCTACTGTACCAGTTTTGGCTGTGACAGCAACAGCAACACAGACGGTGCAGAAGGACATTTGCTCTGTGCTGAAGCTGAGGTAAGACATTGTTGGCTTCTTGAAGGACCCTCCATCCTCTTTTTGCTTCTCTCACTGTCCACCATCTATTCCCTTTCCCTTTCCTGACTTACCACCTTTATGCTTGCCACATGCTCTGCAGCTCTTTGTATTCCTTGAATTAACTAGACACCCTCTTGTATGATTTGACTTATACTACTCATTTCCTTGGGTCACCCTGTGTTTGTGCTATTTTCTCATTTTTATTGTTAAGCTCAGGAAATTTTACTAATGTTAATTGAGTATTTTCTTGTTAAAGTTAAAATTCCTTATTAAAATTAAGATGAATTGTGTGGTATTATTTAATATTTTTCTCATTTTCAGAAATCCTGTAGTTACTGTTACCAGCTTTGACCGACCAAATCTTTATCTTGAAGCAAAGCTCAAAAATAAAAGCATTTTGGAAGACATTCTGCCACTCATGGTACGGGATGCCAGAGGAAACTACTCTCCAGATGGACCAACTATTATTTATTGTCCAACAAAGAAGATCACTGAAGAAGTAGTTTCTGAATTAAGAGGTAAATACATGAATTTCATGGCAGATTTCTTAATGATCCATTACTCTTCTTCCCTGCAGAATTTATTTCTTATCTTTCCCAACACCTTGTCTCTGCTTATTCCCCATTCTGTTTTTAGCTCTATGCTGTGTGGTTGCTACCATTACTTCCTCATACATCCTTCTCCTTAATTCATCCCAAGTAATCTAGATTACTTGGAATACTATTCATTTAATTACAACTTCTTTCTTTCTTCATTCATACAAAATTTCACCCCTGTGATTATTTATATTCCTTCATCCATAGCAAAATGCACCCTAGATACTTAAAACAGTCTATATCTTTAAACAGCATCTCCAAAAACTATATTTCAAAAACTACCATTCTCGTACACCTTGTTACTTTACTATTACCTATTACCTTATTTCATTTTTTTTTCCCCTCTGCCAGATGACTCATTCTCTCATCAGAATCAACCATTAGTGCAGTAGAGCAGGAACATCCATAAACAGCATCCAATTCAGATTCTACTCTGCCATCACCATTCACTATACTTGTACTTCCTACTAATATTCATGCATTCATCTTCCATACAACAATATCCAAATAAAGCAATGAATGGGGCATTATGCATCTTTTTCACAATCCTATTCAAGCAGGGGAAAAAAAAAATCCTCCTTTTGATAATATACCTCCTTGTCCATGTAATCACAAAACATTCTACAACTCTTCCTTGTCACTTCCTTTATATACTTTCTCAAAATTCATGAATGCCAAAAACACTAGCTACAATTGCCCTAATATGTTTTTTTAGGTGTCATTTTGTTGTTCCCTTGAATGAAGACAAGAGTGATGAATATGAATAGGCTGGTTTTACAGGTATGGATCTTTCCTTTTTAGCAACTCTAGATTCATTCATTTTTGCTCCATCTGTTGTAAATTTCTAAAGTTTAAGATACCTCATTCTCTGTGGTCTGTTGTATGCCCTAAAAGTTTCATATTGTGTGTTCCAGTGGCTGGGATGGAGTGTGAAATGTACCATGCTGGAATGAACAAAAAAGAGAGGGAGACAGCTCATCATAAATTTTCTTTTGATAAGGTAACCACTTTAAAGTCTCATGTTATCAGTATTGACAGGAATTTTAGATTCATTTGTGTTATATAGTATTAATTATTAACTTTTAGTAGTAGTCCCACCACCCATCTCCTGTAAAATTACTTTACAAAAAAAAATTCACTTTCATGTGTTATCAGTACTACTAAAGCCTATGGCTGTAGTCACTGTAGATTAAATTGGTATAGAAGTCACTCTCTGCCTTTTCAGCCCCTCATCCAACTGATTGATCCAGTTATTCATTTTCCACTACTTCCTTAAAATATATTATTTATTATACTTTAATCATCTTATCAATTAATCGTGTCCTAAGATAATTTTTAAAAATATCCACAAGAAAACAGTAGTATCAAAGTACTAACCCTTCAGAAAAATTGTGGAAGTGAATAAAAAAATCTTTTACAAATTTAGCCATATAATTATATAAATGAGTTTAAAAAATTGTTTGATAATTTGTTTTCAAAGTTTTTGTGAAGATTGATACTTTGATATTATTGTTATTTTTACTATTGGTATTTAAAAAAATAAGCTAGAAAATAACTAATTGATAAGGTGATTAAAAATATCTTAAATCTGATTTTTTATTTTATTTTATTTTATTTTTTTTTTTTTTTGTGAAATTGGTAAGAACTTTTTTTTTTAATGTAGGATGGACACTGGCCAAGGGCAACAAAAATCCAATAAAAAAAAATGCCCACCAAAATGCCAGTCCCATAAAAGGGTCCAGAGCAGTAGTCAAAAATTGATGAATAAGTGTCTTGAAATCTCCCTCTTGAAGGAATTCAAGTCATAGGAAGGTGGAAATACAAAAGCAGGCAGGGAGTTCCAGAGTTTACCAGAGAAAGGGATGAATGATTGAGAATACTGATTAACTCTTGCGTTAGAGAGGTGGACAGAATAGGGGTGAGAGAAAGAAGAAAGTGTTGTGCAATGAGGCTGCGAAAGGAGGGGAGGCATGCAGTTAGCAAGATCAGAAGAGCAGTTAGCACGAAAATAGCAGTAGAAGACAGCTAGAGATGCAACATTGCGGCGGTGAGAGAGAGGCTGAAGACAGTCAGTTAGAGGAGAGGAGTTGATGAGACGAGAAGCTTTTGATTCCACCCTGTCTAGAAGAGCAGTATGAGTGGAACCCCCTAGACATGTGAAGCATACTCCATACATGGACGGATAAGGCCCTTGTACAGAGTTAGCAGACGGGGGGTGAGAAAAACTGGCGGAGACATCTCAGAACGCTTAACTTCATAGAAGCTGTTTTAGCTAGAGATGAGATGTGAAGTTTCCAGTTCAGATTATAAGTAAAGGACAGACCAAGTATGTTCAGTGTAGAAGAGGGGGACAGTTGAGTGTCATTGAAGAAGAGAGGATAGTTGTCTGGAAGGTTGTGTTGAGTTGATAGATGGAGAAATTGAGTTTTTGAGACATTGAACAATACCAAGTTTGCTCTGCCCCAATCAGAAATTTTAAAAAGATCAGAAGTCAAGCATTCTGTGGCTTCCCTGTGTGAAATGTTTACCTCCTGAAGGGTTGGACGTTTATGAAAAGACGTGGAAAAGTGCAGGGTGGTATCATCAGTGTAGGAGTGGATAGGACAAGAAGTTTGGTTTAGAAGATCATTAATGAATAATAAAAAGAGAGTGGGTGACAGGACAGAACCCTGAGGAACACCACTGTTAATAGATTTAGAAGAACAGTGACCGTCTACCACAGCAGCAATAGAATGGTCAGAAAGGAAACTTGAGATGAAGTTACAGAGAGTAGGATAGAAGCCGTAGGAGGGTAGTTTGGAAATCAAAGCTTTGTGCCAGACTCTATCAAAAGCTTTTGATATGTCCAAGGCAACAGCAAAAGTTTCACCAAAATCTCTAAAAGAGGATGACCAAGACTCAGTAAGGAAACCCAGAAGATCACCAGTAGAGCAGCCTTGATGGAACCCATACTGGCAATCAAATAGAAGGTTGTGAAGTGATAGATGTTTAAGAATCTTCCTGTTGAGGATAGATTCAAAAACTTGAGATAGGCAGGATTTTAAAGCAATAGGACAGTAGTTTGAGGGATCAGAACGGTCACCCTTTTTAGGGACAGGCTGAATGTAGGCAAACTTCCAGCAAGAAGGAAAGGTAGATGTTGACAGACAGAACTGAAAGAGGTTGACTAGGCAAAGTGCAAGCACGGAAGCACAGTTTCGAAGAACAATAGGAGGGACCCCATCAGGTCCATAAGCCTTCTGAGGGTTTACGCCAGCAAGGGCATGGAAAACATCATTGCGAAGAATTTTAATGGGTGGCATGAAGTAGTCAGAGGGTGGAGGAGAGGGAGGAACAAGCCCAGAATCATCCAAGGTAGAGTTTTTAGTGAATCACTCAGGTGCTGTGCAGAGAGAGGGGAGGAGGCAGTGGGCATGGCTTTTAGATCAGCTTTACCTGTGGTGACTATAGTGACCATGGAAGTTTTAAGCTGTGTCTCATGTTTGTCCCAAGTAAAGGAGGTGTAAAGAATATATCCCAAATAGAAATTATTGATGAAGCATTTATCAGATGAAAATTCCCTAATTTAAAAAGTAGTCTTTCCAGTAAACATAGTAGTAAATCTTTGTGTGAGCTTGTTTATGCAGTACATTATGTCCATCCTTAATGACTTATGCTGCTGCAAAATATGTACTTCTTGCCATTAATAATTTTCATATTCAGATTTTCATATTAATTATTATTTCATACTAGTAGGAGGCAAAATTTTCAGTCTTTTTATTTCATAAATTAGTTCAGCTGATCATCCAAGTTTTTATACTTCCCTAAGTTTTACATATTTGTATTTTCAGGTTCATGTAATAGTGGCTACTGTTGCATTTGGCATGGGCATCAATAAGCCAGATGTAAGACGAGTGATACACTATGGAGCTCCTGGCAGCCCTGAGTCTTACTACCAGGAAATAGGCCGTGCAGGAAGGGATGGCCTGCCAGCAACCTGCACTGTGTTTTATGGCCCTGGAGATGACCGCCTTCATAGGTGAGCTTTATCATCATAATCTTATTACCTTCACCTTGTACAGGATATGGTTGCTGACTTGAAAAGAAGAATGAAATACCTAAAATAAAAGTGATGGCACAATAAAGCAGGCGACACAGCCAGCCACACGTGCAAGCACCGTAATATTAACTTAATCTTGACAATTTTATTTCTTTCAACACAGAGAGCTTCAGAATCAAAACACTAGACAAATTAATGTATCATATTCCACACATACCTGCTTGTTTGCAATATCAATGAACATTCACTTGATGCACTTGTATATTGAGCAATGGATGTAAAAATAAGTGAGGATTATTTCACTATATGGATACCATTTGTTTAAAAAAAATTATGACAGTGCACTGATAATAAAGAAATGGTGTGATGCTCCCCTGCAAGGCTAATATGAAAAGGCTTGCCAGAATTGACCTTTTTCTTTAGTTTTTGGAAGAAACTGAGGATATTCAGTTTGAGGTACTTATGTGATAAAGAAAATCAATCGCTTACTGTGTGTGTAAAAATACTTTATCTGTGTATCATTTATTGATTATCCACACATAAAATTTTTATCTTCACAGAATATCTATCTTCATGTTTGCCTCACATTGATGTCTCATATCCATAACATCAACAATTTATTTATATTTTTTTATTTTATTTATTTTATTTTTTTTAACACCCTTAATTTGTTACACACATAACCGACTTTTACTTTAGAAGACCTCATCACTCAACAAAACAAAATATGCCCATTTTAATGCCTTGAAGAATTATTATCAATTATTCTCTAATTATTACCAAAGTTTTTATCATATAATTCATAAAATGTAATTGCCTAACATGGATATTTTTGATAGTTATGATTTATTATCTGCATATTTTCAGATATTTCATCAGTACCTTGAACTCCGAAGAGTTTCGAGAGCATCAGTATGCCATGTTGAGGAAAATGTCCAAGTTTCTGAATCAGACCACGTGTCGAAGGATAGCAATCATATCCCACTTCACAGCAAAGATTGATAAAACTTCACCAAGGAAAGACTGCTGTGATAACTGTACAAACAAGTAAGTTGCATATATTGTATATGTACAGTCATCATTATTTTTTCATTTTGTTGAAGGCAAGGCAGATCCCACATTGCTCACTCATTGTCATTTCATGGAAGCAGACCAAGCTTCATGGTTATACAGTAAAGCTTGCTGGGCAGCTGTGTTATCCACTACATCATGGTATCTCTCTCTCTCTCTCTCTCTCTCTCTCTCTCTCTCTCTCTCTCTCTCTCTCTCTCTCTCTCTCTCTCTCTCTCTCTCTCTCTCTCTCTCTCTCTCTCTCTCTCTCTCTCTCTCTCTCTCTCTCTCTCTCTCTCTCTCTCTCTCTCTCTCTCTCTCTCTCTCTCTCTCTCTCTCTCTCTCTCTCTCTCTCTCTCTCTCTCTCTCTCTCTCTCTCTCTCTCTCTCTCTCTCTCTCTCTCTCTCTCTCTCTCTCTCTCTCTCTCTCTCTCTCTCTCTCTCTCTCTCTCTCTCTCTCTCTCTCTCTCTCTCTCTACCAGGGTGTTTTTAGGAAGCTGCAGTATAATTCACAATTTAAGTCAGTATTTTCCAGCTGGTTAACTCTAATTCTGTAATTCAAGTATAT
>NC_087171.1:11550766-11600766 GCF_035594125.1 Scylla paramamosain | reverse complement strand
TCTCTCTCTCTCTCTCTCTCTCTCTCTCTCTCTCTCTCTCTCTCTCTCTCTCTCTCTCTCTCTCTCTCTCTCTCTCTCTCTCTCTCTCTCTCTCTCTCTCTCTCTCTCTCTCTCTCTCTCTCTCTCTCTCTCTCTCTCTCTCTCTCTCTCTCTCTCTCTCTCTCTCTCATATGGATAAGGAGGCAAATTAGGAGAAAAGATTCAAGATAATTTGGGAAAGCATATATATTTGATTATTATTATTATGGGTTAATTTGCAGGGACTTCTTGTTCACATCAAGTAGAATGGCAGATACATCAGCTTCAAAACCAAGCTCAGCAAGTCCCAAGCCTCCACAGATTCCTGGCATTGCCACTGGTTTGGGATCTGTCAGGACTGATGTGGTGCAAGCCCACCAGAATAAGGAGGTTAAGAAGGATGAACCTCCTAAAAATGGGGAAGATTATGATCCAGAAAAGGAAAAATTGATGGTATGTTCCTAAGTCAGGGAGTGTCTGTATGTGTGTGTGTGTGTGTGTGTGTGTGTGTGTGTGTGTATATATATATATATATATATATATATATATATATATATATATATATATATATATATATATATATATATATATATATATATATATACATACACACACATGCACACAGAATTGAGAATGTTCACATAGAATGTCTGTTTGCCAGAAGTGACCACGCTGCCATAGAATTCAAGATACTTGAGGAAATAGAGAATCAAAGGAATGAAGAACACCATGCTGGGAGATTAAACTACTGTAAAGCAGTCTTTGATAATGTGAGAAAGTTTTTTCAAGAGGAGAGATGGGATAGGTTCCATAAGGCTGCAGGGGTCCAAGAGAAGTGGGATTAATTTCTTAAAATATATGAAGATGAAAAAAGTTTGTGCCTAAAAAGCAGACAGTAATAGCTGGTAATAAAAGAGTGGTTTAATAAAAGATATGAAGCAGCAAGAAGGATGAAAGAGGATACAGTAAAATCCCTCTTATCCGGCATCAACTGGACTGCCGACATACCAGATACTTGAATATTGCCGGATACTTGAATAGAAGTGAAATTATGTCCACAATCACCACCCTACACTCACGCATCTTACCATACCAAAGATCAGCTGATCTTAATCAGCAGCTGATCTGATCAGCTGCTTAAGTGTAAGCACAACACGCTTCCTCTTTTCTACAACTTTAGGCATGATGAAGGCATCAGGCAATAAACAGTGCACACACGGGACTGAGTCACTGAGTAAACACAGTGCAGTGGGCCGCGGGTGGCGCAAAGCAGTGCGTTCTGGTGGCGAGGGGACAAAGTATGCCTCACGCGAGAATTTTAATTGATTTTATGAGTACACATTGATTTTTTATTGATTTTATGGCTCGGGGAAAAATGTGCCGGATACTTGAAGCTGCCGGAGACTCGAATGCCGGATAAGAGGGATTTTACTGTACATGGAAAAAATGGAGGAAAAGTATAAGAATTAACCTATTGAATAATTACAAACAAGCAAGAAATGATTACATGAAGATCCTGAGGGATGAACAAAGACAGTTTGAAAAAGATATAATAGACAGGTATAAACATGAGCCCAAACTCTTCTATAGATATGTGAATGGTAAATTGAAGAGCAAAGTGAGTATAGGAAAGCTAATGGTAGATGGAGTGGTTTATGAAGACCCAAAAGAGATGGCAGAAGTGGTGAAATTTTTACAAAGGAAAAGGAATTTATAAGGCCATTGTGCATACCTGAAAACGGAAAAATAGAGGAATTTCAAGTAACAAAATAGGAAATTGATGAGATCATCAAAACGTTAGATGTGAGAAAGGTCACAGGACCGGATGGAGTGTGGGGAAGGGTAATAAAAGAATGCAGTAACCAGCTTAATGATAAATTACATACCATCATATGTACATCTATTAATGAAGGAATAGTTCCACAGGATTGGAAGAGGGCAAACATTGTACCCATATTTAAAGAAGACGCACAAGACCCACTAAATTATAGACCAGTTTTGCTGATGAGTGTAGTTGCAAAAATATGTGAAAGGATAATAAAGAACAAATGGACCAAGTTTTTGGAAGATAATGACTTTCTCACTACTTGTCAATTTGGCTTTAGAAAAGGGAGATCTTGTGTCATTAATTTATTATGTTATTATTCAAGAGTGATTGATATCATACAGGAGAGAGATGGTTGGGCAGACTGTATTTATCTAGATTTAAGAAAAGCTATTGATAAAGTGCCGCATAATAGACTGCTGTAGAAGCTGGAAAAGATAGGTGGTGTAAATGGAAAAGTGTTGAAATGGATGGACGAGTTCCTTAAAAACAGAGAGATGCGAACAGTAATTAGGGCTCCAATAATGTTTGCGGTGTGTATAAATGATATGGGGAAGATTGTGAAGAATTACAAAGAGATATAGACAAGGTGTGGGAGATGGCAAATGGAATTTAACTCTGGTAAGTGTAAAAAGATGGAATTTGGAAAAAGTAACAGAAGGTGTAGCTATAACTATAAGATGGGGGAATGAAACAGTAAATAAGACAACAAGAGAAAAGGATCTGAGAGCGATTTTCTCAGAATTTATCACCAGAAAAACACATTAACAAAATAACAGGTGAAACTCTCAGCCTACTAAGAAATATAAGAGTTGCCTTTGCTTATCTGGATATAGAAATGATGAGGAAAATAATCACCACAATGATACGTCCAAGATTAGAATACGCAGCAGTAATTTGGTCACCACATGAAAAAAAAAGCACATAAAGTTGGAAGGAATACAGAGAGCAGCAAAAAAGATGATAATAGAATTACAAGATTGTCATATGAGGAGTGACTAATCAGAATGCAACTCCCAACCTTGGAAAAGAGACGAGAGAGAGGTGACAACTGCATTGCACAGATTGCTGAATGGGATGGAAAAACTAGATAGGGAACATCTCTTTATAATGAACAAAAGAGAAACAAGAGGTCATGGAAGAAAACTAAAAGTAACCACCTGCAGAAGGGACATAAAGTAGTTTAGCTACCCTCATAGAAGCATAGTGGCATGGAATGGACTGGAAGGGGAAGTGGTGTATGCTACAAATATTCATGACTTTAAGGAAAAGTTGGATAAAAAACTGTTTTGGAGATGGGACAGTACAAGCTTAGCTCCTCTCCCGTATGTCACAACTAGGTAAATACACACACACACACACACATACACACTATGTAGAGAGAGAGAGAGAGAGAGAGAGAGAATCCTTACAATTTAGCACATTATAATGGAAGTATCAACAATAGAAAAATAATAACATTCTAAAATTGAGTCATATTTGCAATTTATAATGTTTCACTATTTCCTCCCTTCATTCTGGATATACCTAAAACAGTACTCTATTTCCTCTCCATATGTTTTATAGCATCACTGCTCAAAAATGTAAGAATAGCTTTCATTGTTTTACAACTTGCTATATTAGTAATGAATATTTCTTAAATCAAATAACATTTGCAGTCTTGCTTGTCCACATAATTGTTACCATAATGTGTTTTTACTGATGAAGAGTTGTACTTTTTATCTTGACTGTAGCTACTATACATATATTCCATATAAAACAGATTATATTAATGAATATAAATTGATTGGAAATTTTTTCATAATTTATCTGCTTTCTTATATATATATATATATATATATATATATATATATATATATATATATATATATATATATATATATATATATATATATATATATATGAGTGTGTGTGTTTGTATTTGTGTGTGTGTGTGTGTGTGTGTGTGTGTGTGTGTGTGTGTGTGTGTGTGTGTTTATTTATTTATTTATCTATCTATCTATTTTTAGATGGAATTGTACAAGTCTCTCTTGGAGCTGAGGAACTCTCTTGCTGATGAAATTAACTTCATGCCTTACCTGGTAGCCACAAATAAGACCATGCTGCTGCTCACTCAGAAGAGGCCCACCACACTCTCCAGCCTTCGGACAAGTTAGTCTTATTGTACCATTGGTTTATAAGGTGACTAATCATGCAAGATGAGATGATCACCTTGTGAATCTCTCCTTATACCAAGTTTTTATTTATGTTCATGTGTTATTTGTTTAGAATTTATTCAATCTTATCCATATTGTATTTTGGACATGATTCATGCATTATGCCTGTAACATTTGTAGTCATGAGTTAATTTTTGTCTGAGTTTTTTTAGGTCTTACTGATACCAGTATGAAATTAGTGCACTCTAAAGGCTTGATGGAGAGTATTAAAAGTACCAAGTTATAGATATATATTAGTGTTTAAACCACTCTTTAATTCATCCTTGTGGTGGAAATTTTTCATCATATACCAAAATTTCAAATAAGTAAATTTTTTATAAATGTTATTGATTTTTTTATATTTTGTGTTGATATTCTTCATTATGTTTTTGCACTAGTAAGTATTGTCCAAGTTTCAGTTTATTTCTTGTATTTCAGTTGAGGGGATGAGTGAAGCTAAAATAGGAAAATTTGGTCGCTACTTCATTGGCCACATTCGCTCCTTCTGCCAGGAAAACAACTTAAGCTGCCAGGAGAGTGAAGTAAGTTGTGTAATTTTTAAGAATAGCAACAATTATCTTTACTTTGTACAAATATGTATTATTTAATGTTCTGGTTTTGACATGTGCTACTTCAAGATATAAAAAATGTGGGTAGAAAGAACATGGTTGTTGTTTTTGTTGTTGTTGTTGTTGTTGTTGTTGTTGTTGTTGTTGTTGTTGTTGTTGTTGTTATTATTATTATTATTATTATTATTATTATTATTATTATTATTATTATTGGAGGGGGAGATGGAAGGAAAACACAAGTGTATAGAGTATCTCATCCTCCCAGAATATGACTTGACACAGGCACTGGGTGCAGCCCTCCTGACCACTGGAGGGAGAAAGATTGGCAAGATACTTCGTATGAAACAGAGGATCAGTCCTGACAGCATAATATACGAAATACCATGCAGAGGATGCGACTCTAGCTACTTTGGAGAAACAAGCAAGGGGTTTGGACACAAGGATGAAAGAACACCATGCAGACGTGAGGCACCACTGCACATCCAGCGCTTTGGTGAACCACGTGCCAAGGTCTTGCACCAGGGCCTGGACAAAAAGAAAAGAAAGGTACTGGAGGCATTGTACATCAACATGAACAAGAACTTACACAAGAGGTCAGATGATGTTGTGTGGGCGGATCCTGCTGCAGCACTCTGCACCCCCAAGGTCACAGACAGGTGATAGGGCAGCCAATTAGCAACCTACTTTTGGAATCGGCAGCACACCGTGAGTCACCACCATCCCAATATAAGGAGGCTCTAGACCATAGCAAACCCAGTTCCCCTGAAGAAGCTGTAGGCGAAACCAATCGAGAATAAACTCAACTCCATACACCTGTGTTTTCCTCCCACCTCCCCCTCCAGCTTGTCTAAATGTCTGAACATTATTATTATTATTATTATTATTATTATTATTATTATTATTATTATTATTATTATTATTATTATTATTATTATTATTATTATTATTATTATTCCTATCTTCCTCATTACCAGAAATAGATTATGATAATGGTTATGATGGTAACATAGACCACCATTTTTCAGGTTGATGAGGGTGGTGAGGGAAGCATGCCTGACAACCAAGATTGGAGCTTTCAAAAAACATCATTTGGATGGCGTTTTAAAAGAAATTCTTCAAATTCAACATCCATAGCCACTTCCTCTGGGTGGTTATCTAAAGCAAGACCTGAAAAGGATTCCTGTACTGTAAAGCATCCAGTCTCTTCATATGTATCAGATAGTGTAAAAGATCCATCTGTTGAAACAAGAGACTCCAGTGATGAAAACATTAAAAAGACCTTAAACTCATCAAGAATGGAAAAGAATACAGAAATCTCATCAGTGTCTGGAAATTACCTTGAAAACCAGAGTGAAAACTTTACTGAGAAAAAAAACAGAAAGGAAAGTGAGAAAAAATTGGCTGAAAATAAAGATAATGTGAAGTACACTATCCCAAAATTAAGTGAAGCCATTTCTACAAATGATGAAGACTTTTTTGATGACCTTGATAATATAGATTTTTCTGAAGAACTTGTTGCAGTAGTTAGCTCTAGTGTAGAAAAAAATCCTCAGGAAGCAGAGAATATACAGCCATCATATCCATCTAGTTCTTCAGGCAAAACACAGATTAGTTCAACACTTACTTATTCACAGGGATCCAGCACCAAGTCCAAAGAGAAGAGAGGGATACAATATTGTGATGATTCAGAGCCAAAGAAAGACAAGCAAGAAGACTCTGATGCAAAGTATGAAAATATTCTATTAAATAAAAAGAGAGAACTAAAAGGAAGTCAGTGGATTGATGCACGGAAAATGAAAAAGAAGTTAAAGTCAAATATGTTTTTCAAAATCTAGTTTCAAAGTCTAGTTCAAAGTCTAGTTTTCTAATAATAATGATTGTTTCCTAATTTCTTAGCATTATGATTTTTCTTTGTTCATATTTCTTATTCTGTATAATACAATACATGAATATTTGTTCCTTTAAGATTTAGATTATTTTTTTAATGCAGTGTTTATCACTTCAGAGACAATTTAATTGTTGCCTATTTTACTAGATGAGATTGTGTGTTTGTATGTAATATGCAAACTAATTTTCAGCTTGGAAGAAAATTAATCTTTGAATAATAAAATAATTACTATATGAAATACTTTAAGCAACAGCCATGTTAAAGTCTTTTCAAGAATTTGAAATGATATATAAGGGTGATGTACCACTGTTATACTGTGCTGTATCTGATTTTGTGAAATAATTAAAGGAAAAACTGAAAGTTCAGTGGAAATGGCTAATGACAAGAAAGGCAGGGAAGTATGTGCTTGACTGTAAGGAATGTAGACTATATTTTTACCATATATATATATCTTTACTGGCACCCTGTTACCTGCAGTGCATGGATTGTACATGATGGAAATTTGTGAGAGATCAGGGAAGTAGAAGAAAAAAGTGCATAAGATGATTAGTATGGTTGGTATGGAATTAAATCTTAATTAAATTACAGAGTGGTATAATGTGAATATATCATAATGCATAGGTGGACATTATCGCAATAACAATATCAGGTTATCAGTTATCCGATAATTATTTTTTCCATATTATTGATTCATCAGTAGCACTGATGCTTTTAGATCCAAACTAGCAATGATGGATAACTTTAGTTTTTGGTACATGAACATGTTGAAGTTTTTAACTTTCAAAATCAAATGTATTTATTTTACTTAAAACAGTATTTTTCATTAGAGAAGAGACAGGATAAACAATGAATTTAAAGTTTTCAAAGATTCTTTGCAAAATTTTGAAGATAAAGATAAAAATAAAGATTTGGATTTATCAGTTTCTTTTTACTTAAAATATCAATATCATTACCACTAGTATTGGAATTTTGAATTCTTTTTTTTTTTTGGGGGGGGGGGGGGGGAACTGGTCAAGGGCAATAAAATCCAATTGAAATAAGACACTGAGATACTAGTCCCCAAATAGGGTCCAAATTGGCAGTAAAAAATTGAAGGATAAGTGTCTTGAAACCTCCCTCTTAAAGGAATTCATGTCATAGGAAGGGGGAAATAAAGAGTTTACCAGAGAAAGGGATGAATGATTAAGAGAGGTAGACAGAATAGGGGTGAGAGAAAGAAAAAAGTCTTGTACAGCCAGGCCATGGGAGGAGGAGAGGCATGCTGTTAGCAAGATCAGAAAAGCAGTTAGCATGAAAATAGCAGTAGAAGACAGCAAGAGATACAACATTAGGGCGATGAGAAAGAGGCTGAAGACAGTCAGTTAGAGGAGAAGAGTTGTGACGAAAAGCTTTTGATTCCACCCTGTCTAGAAGGGTGGTATGAGTGGAACTCCTCCCCCCCAGACATGTGAAGCATACTCCATACATGGACGGATACGGTCCCTGTACAGAGCAGCTGGAAGGGTGAGAAAAACTGGCAGAGACGTCTTAGAACACCTAACTTCATAGAAGCTGTTTTAGCTAGAGACGAGATGTGAAGTTTTCAGTTTAGATTATAAGTAAAGGACAGACTGAGGATGTTGTCCTCAGTCTGTTCTTTATCCCTTAAATTTATCTCCAGTTATCGGTTATCGTGAGAATTTATTTTTTTTTTTTCGTTATCACACCCAGCTATAGTATAAGGTAATAAAGTGACAGTAAGACCTATAAAGGTGGTATTTCTGAAACCCAGTCCTTTGAAAAATAAATAAATACTCCTGCAGTATCACAAAGCCAACTTTGTGACATTGTGGACTTAGAAAAATCTTACTGCATCACGAGCTTAGCTCTTAAGAAATAGTTGCAATTCAAATAGAATTTATAAGCCTAAAATCCTACAATGGGGGTCATGTCTTATTTGGGCCCATAGATTTTTTCTCCTTTGTGTGTGTGTGTGTGTGTGTGTGTGACGCGCACTGTGCCATGTCTCAACCCGTGGGGGTATAGTAAGGTTGTCAACGAGACTACCCATGTCTACCAGGAGCTGATATGGCTAAGAGTGTGAATGATGTGTGTATGAGTGTGTGTGGTGCTTTGTATGGGCCATCCCATGTGGAACTGCCAGACTCATATATAGATAGTGTGTGTTTGTGTGTGCGTGCGTGCCAGTCAGGTTTATTTATTTATTTATTTTTTACTTGTAAATTTAAATTTGCTTTCCTAAGAGAAAAATGCAAGTACAAAAGACAAGTCATAGTTAAATTAAGAAAGACAGGAAAATTAGGGTTAAGGTTCAACTTTCTTTGGCTGTATGAAACTCATCGCATTATTGTGGTAGCTCAACAACGCGAAGCTCGAACAAGGGAAGGTAATGTTCTTTCTGAGCAGCTGATAGACTTCTGCTATCATGAAAATGCATTAGAGGTATGAGAGTGAGGACTCAATCTGTCGTCGGTTGGCGCTCCACGCCTCTGCACCAGGCACCAGTGTCCTCTGCCACGGAGATCAGGCGTTGTCGTTCTCTCCGATACATGTAATTAGAAACATTAATAATGTTACAGGACCTAAAGAATACATTGCACTTCTGGACAAAGTAACAGTATGCTATGAGTTTGGACCATCATTTCGATTTCTCTGTCTGAATGATCAAGAATTTATCCATGTATTTGAGAACGATACACATGAACCTCTTGCCAGTGGTCTGAACATATTGTAAATAGGCTCAGATCATTTAACAATCTCGTTTAATTTGATAGCATAATAAGGCTTAATGTTACTGTGAAACGACTATAATAATATGCATATCTATTGTTTAATAATTCACACACACACACACACACACACACACACACACACACACATATATATATATATATATATATATATATATATATATATATATATATATATATATATATATATATATATATATATATATATATATATATATATATATATATTTATTTATTTATTTATTTATTTATTTATTTATTTATTTATTTATTTGTTTATTTATTCTTTTTTTTATCTTTTTTTATGAAACGAAGCAGCACGCCAGAAACAGGTATTACATGTGATTAGTTCTACAATTTTTCATCGTTTAATATCAAAACAAGATAAGATTTACATGCTTTTTTACTGGTAAACACCACAGCGAAAGGAGCGTGCGGCAGTGTTTACTCTTCTACCTGGACTTTCTGCCATCACGTCATGCACCTGCACGCAGGTAGCAATGCGTTCAGCTACCTTTACTAGATGTAAATCTTGTGTACTCAGTGGTGTTTTTCCTTGTTCGAAAAAAAATCATATTCAATACCTATAGAACTTGAAGATTAGTATAGTTCAAAGGTAATTATTTGTAGACATTTCTCTATTAAAGTTGAAGAATTTGCGTGGAAAAAATACTGGACTGTCAAACGTACAAATATTAGATGGACACCCTAGATATAAGACTTATCATCACGAAAAGCTGCTTATAAATATAGGTTAGGTGAGATAAATACAAAAAAATCAACTTAGATTTTTTTTTTATTTATGTTCATGGCAAGTAGTGTGAATGGTGTAGGAGCTTTGAGAGGCAAGGCCGGCAGCGAGGAGGCGAGGCAGGCCAGGCTCGGCAGGACGAGGCGCCGGCAACACACATCATCATGGGAGTTGAAGTTTTCACCACATCACCTGGCAACGGTGGGTTCACGGCTTCACTTACATGTACTGAATAAATATGTTTGGTACAGAGAAATCCCAGAGGCTGCTACGT
Source organism: Scylla paramamosain (assembly GCF_035594125.1). Taxonomy (NCBI): domain Eukaryota; kingdom Metazoa; phylum Arthropoda; class Malacostraca; order Decapoda; family Portunidae; genus Scylla; species Scylla paramamosain. The sequence continues at coordinate 11,590,496 of NC_087171.1, read as the reverse complement.
GGACTTGATAAGTAGTCGGGAAAAAATATGGGGTAATTATAAAGCAAACCGAAACCTCCCACCGGAATGTTGGTGTTCAAGGTTACCGTTTGTTGTTTCATGCTAGATGTTCCCTCACGTAGCTGATCTCCAGCAGAATGTGAGGGTTAAGATGTGGCGGTGATGGTGTGGTGGCAAGGAAATGTATGTGAAGCAGTGAGGAGTGGCAGGATGGTTAGGGCAGAGGCAGGCTGGAGGGTTGGAGGGCTGGAGGGTCGCCTCGCCGCATTCCGCATTGCGCATGTTTCTTCAAGGACGGTCGTTACTCCCACGGATTGCGGAAATGACTAAAACTTGCCTGAAATTCAGTGTGAACTTCCTGTGCACGTGAGTACTCTAGAAACTTCTGAATATGCTTAGTTATTTATCGGGAATTTGCCGGGGAAGCTGCCCCTCGAGGCCGTGTGGGATAGGCCTATCAGGCAGGCCGTGTGTTGCGGGGCGGTTCGGTTCGGTATGATTGTCACCTGGGAAGCCAAGGCGGCGCGGGCCTTTAGTTGTTGGGCATATTTACCAAAAGGAACGGTTGAAAGAACATTTATGGAGACAGTGAATGAATTCTATTAAAAAAAAAAAAAATCAAGTAATTGGATGAACAAGCTTGAGCTGTTCTTAACTTGTAAGAAAAGGTTGGGAGAAATTAAGTATATTGTAATTTTTAGTTGGAAAGGTTTTATGGCAAAATTTATTGGTAGTGTATAAAATTATAAATAAATAAATAAAGTTATTTTAAGATTATTTTGATAAAAGGTAGCCCATGGTGGGTAACTCTCCTTTAATAGTGGATGCTGTGCTCCTTTTACCCTTTGTTTTGTAATGTAGAAAATTTGAAACAATTTAAGATGAATTGTCTTCACTCAAACAGTTATTAGACAAAAGCACATTGAAAAGATGTACTGTGAGTATTATTTACCTCAGAATCACATATTGTAGGACATGAATATTTGCATATTTTCCATTTAAGTTGTGAATAAGGGAAGTTGAGTGTTGATTAACTGAAAATGCAAAATAAGGTACTAGGTCCAGGACAAGGCAGCATAGCATTAACTGTTGTTTATAACTGTCTAATTACTCATAAATCAAAAGTCAAAGCTGTGTTTAACTATAGTGATTTACAGTGATGAATTTAAGATTTCAGATATTAATCCTTAATCTTATTTTGCCTGATTCAGGAATATTGATATCATAATTCATTAGAGTAACAGCCACAGACAACAAGAAAATTAATGGTGTAAAGAAATATCACAGATGTCTTGTACTTTATCAGTTGGGCATTATAATGATTAGATAAATTCTCTCTCTCTCTCTCTCTCTCTCTCTCTCTCTCTCTCTCTCTCTCTCTCTCTCTCTCTCTCTCTCTCTCTCTCTCTCTCTCTCTCTCTCTCTCTCTCTCTCTCTCTCTCTCTTGCCTGACCTAACCACATACCTTACTGACAAGATGATATCATGTCTTCATGATATGACCATGAATGTGCATTGATGTCATTTATTATTTTTTTGTTGAGTTCTTTCATAAGCATCATTCCCTCGTGTGGTTATGTTTTCTGTACATGCAGGACTCACAACACTGAGGAGTATTGGTGTGGAAAGGACATTGCAGTCATGCAGGAGAGCATGGGAACCACTTCCTCAGTTTGTGAAGTTCCAATAATTAAATGTCATCCTGGACATCCAACATGTCCAAAAGCTGTAGTGGCCATTTCTGGGCCACATTGAAATTTATTTTGCATCTTATACATGATTGGCTTGTAAAGCTACTTTGAACTGTGGTAGCTGTGGCATAGCATGATACAGCCAGCCAATCTACTTGTTCTTAACCCAGACACTGTTCAAGAATTCATTATTAATATAATTAAAACAAATTTATGACTATTTGCATGAGGAAATTGTTATTTTCATTAAAAAGCTTTATCTGCTAGAGGCAAACATCTCTTCATTACTAAGTACCTAACTGGTAAAGATTTGTCTTGTTTACTGGTCATAGTAAGTAAATATTTAATTTTAGAAGCCAAGAGTTGTTAGTGGGCTTTCCTGTCATGTTTGGATTCCTGGATTTTCACCCAAAGAAATCTTGGCCATGTGTATTGGTCAATTGCCAATTTTTTGTCTAAATATTTGGCCTCCAGATCTTGACATATACTTAAGGAGATACAATAGTTTATTAAGAGGCAGTAAGTGAAGTTATTCTGTAATGTTAAAGCATATTCAAGTTGTTGCACTGTTCTCTTGTCTCTGGTTTTCTGTATTGATGTAGAGCAAGAATTGTATCATGATAAATTTCAAATTTATTCATGATATTGATTTCATAATCAATAAAAGTTACAAGACAAGAATTGCTCTTTTTTAAAAGAGTAGTGTTACCTGCTTTTACTGCCTTTTGAATTGTACATTGTACAGTCTAAGGCCATGAAATATACTACATGAAAATAATCTGTTGCAAGTGTTCTATTTGACATTTGATATATATATATATATATATATATATATATATATATATATATATATATATATATATATATATATATATATATATATATATATATATATATATATATATATATATTTTCTCTTTCAGGTCAGACATGGCCCAAAACAGGCCAACAAGTCGTGGTCCATTATACAGGTAAGAAATCTATGTCTTCCATTTGAATCTCTCTCTCTCTCTCTCTCTCTCTCTCTCTCTCTCTCTCTCTCTCTCTCTCTCTCTCTCTCTCTCTCTCTCTCTCTCTCTCTCTCTCTCTCTCTCTCTCTCTCTCTCTCTCTCTCTCTCTCTCTCTCTCTGTGTGTGTGTGTGTGTGTGTGTGTGTGTGTGTGTGTGTGTGTGTGTGTGTGTATATATATATATATATATATATATATATATATATATATATATATATATATATATATATATATATATATATATATATATATATATATATATATATATATATATATATATATATATATATATATATATATATATTATTATTATTATTAATGACAAAGTGTCACACACTGTCAAAGAATTTTGACTGCCCTGCTCAACTGTATTGCACATATTTGCCCTTTCCTTTGTTCTCCCTAATTTTATATACTACTGTGTATCTTGAATTTCTCCCCATATTTTTTTGTAAGATCAAACCACAGTTGGCTACATATTCCATATCAGTGAATTATCAACTCTTTAACAGCTTATCAGCGTTTCTTCCCCCGTATACATAGTAATCAAATGACACCTGTATTAATCTAAGTTTGTGACTTTCACTTGTAATTATGCTTGTATCTCTTGTCAGTATACTATCCTGTATTATCCCTCCCAAGTTTTTATGTATTCATATATTTATTATTATTTATTTTATTTATTTATTTATTTATTTATTTATTTATTTATTTATTTATTTATTACTGTTATTTTTTTTCTCATGCTTCCATCAAGGTCATTGCATTGTTTCCCATCCCTACTGTGTAGCATTTCTTCATCTTGAGCCCCATTTTGTTTCCAAAATTAGGTAAAGTCATGCAACTATATCATCTCTTTTCTGAATGATATCCATCATTCAAGCATACTTAAGATCGTCTGGCGCACAGCATTCCATCACTAAATTTGTTTATTTAGTAATTTATTTTATTTTGCTATTTTATATTTTATTTATATACATTTTTTCCAAGCATCTTACTTTTAACAGAATTAAATACATGCAGAGACACTTGTATATTATTATTAAGTAATTTTCTCTAGCATCTCCCTTTGTGTTTGTTGTGTGTGTGCATGTGCACTCATGCACTCATGCATGCATGCATGAGTGCATGCTTGTGTGTGTGCATATGCGTGTAGTTTGTCTTTGTGTAGAAGCTTGCTTGGAGAGACCAGAATTACTGTATGTTAAATCACACATTGTAAAAACATTGTCAAAAACTTAGTAGTGCATCTATAATTTTTATTTCCATTGTTAGGAATCAGTGAACCACATTAGGAATGGTATTAACCTTGATTGTCCTTGGTATATCTAGAATTGAATAATGAAAAAGTACTAGAGTGGAATTGTATTTACTGAAGACCTGCTTCATGAGAATTTCAAGCCACAGATGTTTATTTGCTTTCTACAGTATGCTTGCCATGACTGCCACTAGTGCATTTATTCACTTTCATAGCTCTTTTATTACAAAATTATTTGAAAGTCCGGTCACAGATACCTGTGAAGATGCATCAAGGGACAGAAAAAGGAAGTAAAAACAAAGATTAGAATACTGTGTGGTGCATCATCTGTGTGAATAAAGAGGTGCATCTGCCTCTTTTTCATTGGTTACTTAGAGAATTTCATTATTAGGTAGAAGCCATAATATGAATATACATTGAAAGCATTTAGAATGAAAACATGAGAAAAGTTGAATATGCTCATAAAGTCTTGTCAAATCTTTACATCAGGTGCTGCATGGACACTAGATATTAGGTATTAGTCAACAGGTAAGGCATCGTGATTATTCCACAGTAAAAATGTAACTGCAATAAATGTAGGTGTATTCAGGATGATAATTATAGTACATGTGTATGTTGCCACAAACCTATACTAAATCCCCCCCTCTCCCCCCCTGCTCTCTCTCTCTCTCTCTCTCTCTCTCTCTCTCTCTCTCTCTCTCTCTCTCTCTCTCTCTCTCTCTCTCTCTCTCTCTCTCTCTCTCTCTCTCTCTCTCTCTCTCTCATATAACAAGATAAACTACTTGAAAATTACCTCTATTTTAGTTAATAGGGTGAATAAGGAGACTGATAGTGAGTAATGAAGGAAATAGACAGAGGAGACAGGTTAGCATGGTATATACATGGCCATTTCTCTCTCACTACCCGCAGGAACACTAAGTGATGGGTCCAAATTTGACTCCTCCCGGGACCGTGGAAAACCTTTTAAATTCCGCATTGGGCTTGGAGAGGTGATCCGTGGCTGGGATGAAGGTGTGGCCCAGGTAAGGAAAACATTGTGTTGCTGATTGTCTGGTAATTGCAGAGCTCTTGCAAGGGTCCAGTCAAGAAATGAGGATCCAATCAGTTATTTAATGCTCTTTAGTATTCCTTATATTATGTCAGATGCTTTCCTGTTTCTAAGGTTTTGACTTTCTTGACAACTTTTAACATTTATCTATTTTGCACACCTCCATTTCTACTTCTGTGGCTATATGCAAAATATTTGGTCGTTTTCCCTTGATAACGTGTCATAGGTCTTTTATCCAGTTTGTTATTCCTTTGGTACTTTATTCTAGTAACTATGCACTTAATTATACATCTTGTTAATTTCTGCTAAAAATATTAAATGGCTTTCTTTCATTACTGTAAAGTATTCTTTTCTTTTCTTGATTTATGTATCTTTTTTATTTTCAATGTTGTCGGTTATGTGCTCAGAGACGCATCTGAAAGTGTATTTGAAGTGATAATATAACAGACAAGAGCTATTTGTTAATTTTAACTGCGGTATCTAGTATTTAGTATTTAAAGATTCTATTGTGATATACACAATTGTTATTGTATATTTCTTCTTTTATCACAAAATTTACTTATGAAATTTTCTTGCATCAAGTATTTATAAGAAGCAGAAACATATTACATTTTATAAATTGTCTGCAATATATTATGTGTATTATTTTTGTAATTATTTCTGCCTTTTTTATTTAGATGTCTGTTGGTCAGAAGGCTCGCTTGGTCTGCAGCCCAGACTATGCCTATGGGGAGAAAGGTTTCCCAGGTGTGATTCCTCCCAATGCCACACTTACCTTTGATGTAGAGCTGTTGGCTGTGGAGGCTTCCTAATGGCAAGTTCTACACTGCTGCTGCTGCTGCTGTGACTTTTGGGAAAGCAAGTGTAAGGAATTCTGGTGTGTACTAAGAGTGCCCTGATTTGGTTCTTCCATCTCTTCCTTCAATTTAAGGCTGATGAATAACCTGTTTTATTAATTTTCATGCTTAAAATTTTAGTAAACAATTTATCACAAAGCATACATAGATGATGCCTCCATTTGCTCAGGAACAATACAAAGTGATGTGGATGCTTGGCAACAAATGTTCCAGTGCCACCATTCTTACCCCCAAAAAGTCCTGTAATGCAGTACAGTTTGATCCTTGTCAGATTAGACAGTTTTGTTCTTCTGCATATGCAATTTTATATGTATTTTTACTTTATTACGTCTGCCTCTGACCTCAGTGATGCTTTTCTCATTTTTAGCTCCAACAAGGAAATTTACAAAAATAAATAGCAAAATTAAGTACTACAGTGCAATGTGTATTACATTGATAATTGACTTGTTTTAAAGTCAAATAGTTATGTTGCAGGATTTGGCCTCTTAAGCTTACAGTGCAACACGGTTTTGTCTGATATTGACGTCTGAACAGCAACTGGAGAAGACAACCTAGTTATGTTTACACCAGAATATTCTGCACCATCTGTATGTTGTTTTATAGAGATAGCAGCAATCCAAAAGAAAAAAAAGTCTTCATCTAGAATGTCTTTGATGTCTACTTGTTTTATCTCCAAACCAGTAGATTGAATGGTTGAATTTAAGGATTCAGTATTATTACTAACTGTCCATTCAAAATGCAGGTTGGAGTAGTCTGTGAATGATTGAAGCAATGCACTCAAATAAATTTTGATGTCATGTATCATAACAAATAGTTTCCAAATTCCCGTGAGTGCAGTGCTTTTGGAGAGCTTCACTGTTCTTATCATTGTATTAGAACCCATGAGTTTGCACTACACATTACTTTTGGTACAGTGGTAAAGTGAAGAGCATTCCTTTTAATGTTCTTAACTGTAGGACATCCCTGCTGTGGGTAGACCTGTGCTTTGTAGTGTAGGTACATTATCTTGGATTTGTTTGGACTGATTAACCCTAAACGATAGACCCAAGGTTCTGTAGCTCTTCTTCCAGTCTGCAGACTTTTTTTTTCATTTTTTTTTTTTTTTTCTTTTTGTAACTTCTCAGTACAAGGTTCTTCTGGTCAAATAAAATATGAATAATTGTGGAAGCTTTATTTCTAGTGGTCATCATACATACATACATTATATATATATATATATATATATATATATATATATATATATATATATATATATATATATATATATATATATATATATATATATATATATATATATATACCAAGGCTGTCTTCCTCAAAAAGGGATCACCAGTTTTGCCACATACACTATGTATAGTGGCCTTGGGCCCATATTCTGAAGTGCATTTGGGCCACACCAGCACTACTTTCCAAAGCCAATAGTTGAAGTTACACAAGCTTTTAAGTGTTTTTATGATTCTAGAAAGATTAACAAGATCTCTGTACATTATGAAATGAAGAAACGTCTTGAGAACTCAGCTAATCATCTCTGTTGCTTTGGAAAATAGTTGTGGTGAGAAAGCAAAGCTAGGGTTGTATACAGGAATATAAAGAGACAACAGACGAGGCAACAAATTGAACTGAACCAAAACATAAAACGCAAAAACACCAACAAACATACTTGCACATGCTGACAAGTTAGAAACAAACACTCAAAGCAAAAACATACCAATACCACTATAGAGTGAAAAAGACAATAAATGCAAACAAAACAGCAACGAAGAGCCATAAACTAGTGTCCCTCGCATTGCACAGGCTGACATGCTGGCCAGCACACCCCATCAGCAGGGTATGGTGCAGGGATGGCCAGAAGACACAGATGGCACAACTCTCCACAGCCTGTGGGGAGCTGTGCCTTCCTCTTTACCTTCAGAAGAAAAACTAATTAAAAAAGAAGCAAAATAAAAAAAATTAAGATAATCCAAAATTGGGGTCTGTCAGGGCAGGGAAATAAATAAAAGAAAATTGATTAAAAGTAGATAAAAAAGAAAATGTGATGGTTGCAAGGAGAGAGAGAGAATTATGGATTAGGGTATAAAGAAACAATAATTATCAGTGAAATACACAAAACAAAAAAAGTCTGGTTATGAAGAAAGAATAATACCAATGAAAATTATTTTATTCTTATTTTTATTATTGATGGTAATACTAGTAATAATAGTAAAAGTAATAGCAATGCAATTTTTTCTTTCTCTCTCTCTCTCTTTCACCTGTGGTCTAAATCTTGACAGTTTGTCCCAGGACCCTATGGCAGTAGTCCTTCCTCTCATATCCAGCCACACACAACACACTGGCTGTGGCTGTGACACACACACTTGTGCCACACCCACATCTCCACCATTTGGTCTGTGGACATGTTGTGGTAGAAGCTGTCAGTGAATATTTGGTGTTTTCTATTTTTTGGTGTGGCTGGGACAGCTATGGTGTGGTAGAAGGTGGTAGTCTTGTGATGTGAAGTGGTAGAAAACATCAAAACACAAGATTTGGTGCAGAAAGCCATCAGGCCTAAATGTGGCAGTCCCTGTATGAAACATGTCTATTTCCACCTGTCATCCCCATCCATACATTTGTCAAGTCTTTCAAAACTCTCTCACTCAAATTCCATTTCTTCTTTTCCTTCTTCTCTTTTACATAATTTATCTGTTTTCCTTCACCTTGTTTATGCAAATTCATTCATTCTCTCTCTCTCTCTCTCTCTCTCTCTCTCTCTCTCTCTCTCACCTGATGAATGACAGCAGGGTGGCCTCAGTATGTAACCAGGTAATGGCCTTGACAGAAGTACAGTGAACAGGGATGGTGAGGCAATAGGCCCTGTCATCCTGTCCCTCTGCCAGCCCCTACACAGACCACAGGCATAGGGTGTTGATGTCACACCTATCAGTAGCCTGTGAGCAAGGAGTAAGGTGAGAGGGGGGTTAGGATGAGGAGGTTAGTTAGGGTGAAATATTGTTGTCAAAGGCAGAAATTTGATAGGATGTGTTTAGGACGAGAGGAGGTTGGATTAGGGCAACAAAGTCAGTTATGGTGAATTATTGTTATTTAAGGTGGAAATTTAGTTTGGGTGCATTTAGGGTGAGAGAATGGTACTTAGGGTAAAACACTGTTGTCTAAGGTATGTGTTAGGATCTCTCTTTCTCACCACTAGTCAGCTTCCCCTTCTCATTTCCCCTCTTGTTCTCCCTCCCATCCACCATTAGCCAGTCTCCCTCTCTTCCCTTCCTCCCTCTCTCACCAGTGGTTGGTGGCCCATACACCAGACACCCATTCATCAAGGTGGAGGATACCCTTGGGGGTGGGTGGAGGGAGCTTCTACAAGTACTCAACCTCCATCACACCCTCCAGGCTCCTCCCACTCCTCCATTAGATCTTTAAGCTTGCCCATCAGCAGCTGCCCCTCCACCATAAACTCCAACTTGGGCAGGTCTCTTGAGGGGTCTGAACCTGTGAAGGTGGGGTTAGGTTAGGTTAAGTCGGTTTGGTTAGGCCTGGGGATGATGTGTGGAAGAGGGCAGGACAAGGAGACCAGTGGGAAGACTGCAGAAGGCCTTGGGATGGTGTGTGGAGGACGGGACAAGAAGACCAGTGGGAAGAAAGTGGAAGACAGGATAAGAAGACCAGTGGGATGACAAAAAAAAAAATAAATAAAATAAATAAATAAATAAAAATATAAATAAATAAATAAATAAATAAAATAAGTAAATAAATAATAAGAAATAGCAAAAATAAACTGGTTTCATTTGGTTTCCCTACCTTACACCTACTCCAATCCGAATGGGTATGAAATATACAAACGGATGTACAGGTGAAATTGCCTCATGTTGCAGCTTACATACAGAGCTTGGCCAAACTCTATACTATGCCGAGGCGACAATACCAACACATAAATAAACCAACGAATAAAATCACACACTTAATTTCTACTGATGATGAGACAGGCAGGACTGTTCACTTCCTTTATTACCTTACTAACACCATTCCATCACTACCACTACTACAATTACTACTTTTCCACTCGTTCTGTCGCTTCAGCAGGTGATACTGACCATTTAAACACAATTACAGCGGAAAACCACCTGGTCTCTTCAACCCTCGTTGAGTTTATTGCTGTTTATACACATGGTGGAACAGCCTTCACCCCAGGACATACACATAGCGTACAGTCTTCACCCCAGGACGGTTACTTAAATTTTTGAGATAGTACTATTAATTCTTGTTCTTTGGGGTGCTTTTTAAAGTTTATTTTTATTGTGTTAATTTTGAAATTGTTTTATCTTTCTTTATCTCCTCCATTAATTACTTCTGCTGGGTTCATGTGTACTAATACTCCGGAAGAGGGTTGTGCCAGGCTAGAGATCACATAGTACTACGTATGTTTATTAAAGTGACACTGAGGCTGTAGTTATACTTTATACCAAGTAAAGAGTATGGTTGAGGGATAGAAAGAGCAATAAGCTAGGCAGAGCAAAACTACGAAACGGGGAGTCAGTAAGGAGAGCAAAGAGCGAAGGGAAGGGGGCGCGTGAGAGGTTGGGTAGTGAGGGCAGAAGAGGTGGTGATGTGAGAGCTTGGACCTATGGGAAACTCATTCTCACACACACAACAACAACAACAACAAGCAGGAAGGCAGGCAGGAGCAGTGACAGGCTAAGTGGTGAGCTGCAGCAGGCTTGCTCATCATCTGGCACGCCCCTGCTACCCCACTTCCCCTCCACACACATAAATACACTCATTACAGACACTTATCCACCATTTACCATTTATATATGTACAAATCATCCCAATAGTGTGCTCGTTAATCCTGAAAAAAAAAAATACTGTAAATTACGCTACATATTGGCGATGAGAGACTCATCCCAATAGTGTGCTCGTTAATCCTGGAAAAAAAAATTAAGAACAAAAACTTAATCACAAACTTAAAAAAAAAAAAAACTTGACAGGGTATGAAAAAAATGTACCAGGGAACGACCGTCATATACGTACAAAACGTCCGTAAAATCAACATATTTTACTGTACAGAATTAAGAATAACACTTCAAAAATAACGAAATATCTTCAGAAACCATAATAATTTACTTAAAAACCAAAATAAAACAATTAGGAAAACTATAAAATAATTTGAATATCGACAGGTTCCAGCAAGCATATCCATCATGTAGAGAAAACAGCCACCAGTCTGCTTCACCTGTCTTTATCACAGTAAACTCAGGCAATGGGGTTTATGTCTGACCAGCGGATATGAAAACATAGCCATGTAGCTCCATTTAGTGACAAGATTGACTTATGATTAGAGAGAGATCTTCTGCAGCTGCTCCCATGTTCATATGGGGTCGCTGTTCTTCACTGATCTTCACAAGGCTCTGTCCCCAACCTCCTCTCCATTCAATCCTCTCTCCCTCAGGTCCTCTCCAATGCGATCCTTCCACCTTTTCTTTGGTCTGCCACGTCGTCTTCTTCCCTCCACTTCCATATCCAATATCCTTCTGCCGACATACCCTTCTTCTCGCCTTTTGATATGACCAAACCATCGCATTCTCCTTTCTTGTACTTTCTTTGTCACCTCCGTTACTTTGGCTGTTCCTCTTATAAAATTACTTCTCACTTTATCCTTCCTTGTCACCCCAAGCATCCACCTTAACATTCTCATCTCAGCAACCTCCAACTTATTCTCCTGTGTTTTCTTTATTGGCCACGTCTCCGCACCATATAACAATGCGGGTCTAACCACTGATTTGAACACTTTCCTCTTTACTCTGGCACTAATTTTTCGGTCACAGAGCACTCCAGTTGTTATTTTCCAATTCTTCCAACTCGATTTGATATGGTGAATGATCTGTCCATCCAGGCTGCCGTCCGCTGATATATTAGAGCCCAAGTATCTGAACTACTTGACACCCTTTAACTTCATATCTTTCATCCATACTTCGCTCTTCTGTCGACCATTAAAATTCAGATACTCCGTCTTCTCCCTGCTAATTCTCAAACCTCTCCCTTCCAATGCTCCTCGCCATCTCTCCAACTTTCTCTCTACCCCATCTCTACTTTCATCCACCAAGACGATGTCATCCACGAACAACATGGTCCGCGGTGCCTCCTCCTTTATATTTTGAACACTATCATCCATGAGTAGGTTGAACAGATATGGGCTCAGAGAAGATCCCTGGTGCAGACCCACTCTCACACAGAACTCCTCTGTTGTTCCCACACTGCTCCTTATCCTCGTCCTTGAGCCTTAGTACATGTCCTGGATCACTCTCCCATACTTCTCTGATGCTCCTTTCCTTCTCATACTAGCCCAAACTTCCTGGCGTGGTACTCTATCATAAGCTTTTTTCAAATCAGTAGAAATAAGGTGTGACTCACTTTGCTTCTTCCCATACCTCTCCAGTAGTTGTCTTAGCGCAAAGATTGCATCGGTAGTACTTCTCCCAGGCATAAATCCAAATTGTTCGTCTCCCACCTGTGTTTCTCCCCTTACTCTTCTCTCAATTATCCTTTCGTACAGTTTCATTGTATGCGACTTTAATTTAATCCCTCTGTAATTTTTATAGTCCTATATGTCTCCTTTCTCCTTGTATATTGGGACAATATCGCTGCATCTCCATGCATTTGGGATTTTCTCCTTCTCATAGATCTTATTTACCAACCAACACAGCCACTCAAGTCCTTCCTCTTCTAAACTCTTCCACACCTCTACAGGTATGTTATCCGGCCCTGTTGCCTTCCCATCGTTCATCCTCCTCAATGCTTGTTTGATTTCCTCCCTTGAAATTGCTGTTGTTCTCCTGTCAACAGCAATTTCAAGGGAGGAAGTCAAACAAGCATTGAGGAGGATGAACGATGGGAAGGCAACAAGGCCGGATAACATACCTGTAGAGGTGTGGAAGAGTTTAGAAGAGGAAGGACTTGATATGTAGCAAATAATGGCGGATATATATGCAAAGCCTACCTCCATCTCAGGTGATAACATTTGGTAAGTTAAATTTTGATGGTTTTTAACTTTCTGTAGGAGTTAATTCAGGGTATTTTGTCCTGTAGGTTAGGAACGTTAGTAGGACCGTGAAATATTGATTTAAAAAAAATATATAAATGTATTCTTAACGACGAGAAAATGTGGAATATGAGCCTTAAAAAAAAAATAAAAACTAAGGAAATAAGTAATGTTTGACGAAAATTTCCTACAACATGTACACTAATGTAGCCTAACCCTTCTGTTTCGTTGTTGTACATGACGCGGAGTTATTAAAAGAACAACGCTATCAAAGTTACTGCCCATTACAAAACGGCATCTGATTAAAAGAATTAATAAGTTGGAAAAGTGGTGGATCGGTCACTTACCAATATCATGAGCCTTCCTCTGGCTCTCATGACTAGCTCCCGGCTCTCCCAGACACCTCCCAGCAAGCCTACACCAGCACACAGAGGCAGCCATGGCCTGCGTCACCGTCTTATTTAGCGAAAATCCAGGTTAAATAAGGCCACGGCTATTTTCAAAGGCCAGAGAGATGAGCGTCCGAGTTCCCAAGAGTGTTTCACTGCTTCTGCAACTATTATCTGGTGGTAGTAGTAGTAGTAGTAGTAGTAGTAGTAGTAGTAGCAACAGCAGCAGCAGCAGCAGTAGTAGTAATAGTAGTAGTAGTAGTAGTAGTAGTTGTTGTTGTTGTTGTTGTTGTTGTAGTGGAGAGAGAGAGAGAGAGAGAGAGAGAGAGAGAGAGAGAGAGAGAGAGAGAGAGCATGAATAGGTATATTGGGAAAAAAAATTGTGTAAACATCCTTGGTGACCCATTGAAATGGCTTGGTGACACAGCTTTGGGTCACGACTCAGGGGTTAAGAACCATTGACTTAAGGTTTGGATTTTGAGTTGGAATAAACGATGATTCAAGTTTGTAATAAAAATGGCCAGAGTTGGTCGTTCAGAATGGTCCGAGTTGATTGAGATGATGGTCCAAGTTGGTATTTCAGAAGGTTTGAGTTGGATGAGGTGATGGTCTGAGTTGCTATTTCAGAATTGTCTGTGCTGGTGATGGTCCGAGTTGAATCTAACTCTTCGAAACCAAATAGAGTTTTCAACACATTTTCTTCCGTGCACTTCCGGGAATGAAAGAGTGGAGAAGACAGGAAAGGAGTAGTGTTGTTGCTGGGACTGTGTGGAGAGGCGAATGAAAGGATGATTGAGGCAGTGAAAAAGTTTCTGGAGAGAATATGGCGTGCCAGATGTATGAAAAATTAGGATAGAGGATGCTGTTCGTTTCTCTTTCTTTTTTTTTCCCCCCCTTCTACAGGAGTTGCCGATCCAAAGGCCTGGCTCAGGAGTCATCCTGTGCCACCTGTACCATCGAGATCAAGATCAAGATCATATTGAGTGTTGATGGTCGTGGGACCAGTGTGCATTTGTGGTTTAAGAGGAGTAACCGCGGATCCCAACTCGACAATGCTTCCAATCCTTTGAAAGGAGAGAGAGAAAATAGTGACTCTTATGACAGGTATGTCGGGGAACTAATTAACACATCATCAGATAATTGGTATTTAAAGAACCCTGTACCGTTTCTTGCTGCATGCTGAATTGAACGACAGCTTCGTATACTACATGACTGAATATGTTCGAATTCATTATCAAATATATAATACTTCAACTTCTTCAGACACAAACTGCAACCACGACTAGCCACCCTGTCAAACCAATCTACCTACTTGAAGTTACTTTGAGCTGCACAGCTTCTCTGCATTACACCATAAGAAGTACCAGACAACACTTTTATCACTCTTTTTCCTCATGACATACATGAAACATGAAGACATATTTAATTTTAAACATAACTTTATAATGGCTGGACTTAGTGATTATCAGTAAAATAGTATATAAACCATAAACTTTTATTTCTTAACTTAAATTCAACATAAATTGTTTATTACCCTGTTGAGTTTGAAAAATGTTATACAGTTGAACAAACACTGCTCCATCCATAGATGTAAACAAAATTTGTCTAACTTGTCTAATTGTTGAAGTGAGGAAGTATAAGTATTTTACAAGGAAAACTGAGTTTTGCTCAGACTCTTTGGGCATGGCTGTTAATCTTAACACAGAGGTTTTGCCGATATTCCTACTCTGGAGAGTAATTCAGCTTAATGTATTGTGATCTCCACTCCTCTTGACTTGAGTTTTTTATTATTTGACATAATATATTGGGTCCCATGGTTAAGAAGAACATTTTATGAGAATAGGGAAAACCATCCAGCACATCATACAACCACTTTCATTTGAAACAGTGCAATCGCGTGGAAGATTATTTTGACATGTTGAGGAAATAGAATCTTATGAAAATTTTTAGTAAGGAGCACATTTTTGTAACTCCATGAATTATTTCTTTCCAGAAGAAATATATGATCTGAAATGACTTCACTAAGAACAAGATCTTTTTTCTTGGGCATGATTGCAGCATCAGTCACATGGGCTGTAGTCATCTACCTGTATTGTTCACTGGTAGAGGTGAGTATTTGTGACTGAGTTCTGTTCTTGAGATTTTATGACCATATTTCAAAAGGGTATGGGTAATATGCATGAAGAGTTGTAATTGAAGAAACGCAGAGGAAAAAAATTTGAGTGAGTATGGAGTGTGTGGACAGGAACGATGAAGACTTTTATGTTGTAGTCTTCCTTGTTGAGGGAATTTCAAAGAATAGGTGTCAGAATAGATGATGTAGATCAGTTTTTGGTAACTAATGAAGATACCATAGTAGGTAGCCATCATGTGTAAGATAGCAGTTACAGATACAGATGAATTTTTTATATAAACCAAGGTTAACTATCCATAGTTAAAGTAGACTTCAAATTTTGTTTGAATATTTCAGAATCCTGATTATAAAACAGACCAGGACATTATTGCCCAGGATGTGGGAAGTCATTCTGTTCACAAAGACCCTTCACAAAGAAATGATGGAAAATACTCCAAATTCAAGCAAGTAAGGGAGAACTTTTTTGTACTAACTAAAAGTAGAAGAGGTGATAAAGATATCAAAACATTTGATATAGAAACCAATAATGTTAATAGTGAGAAAAGAAGGTTAAAAAATAGCTTAAAAAAACATTTCATCAAGAACATTAAGGAAGAAACTCAAGACATGGGAGGTAGAGATGGACTGCTAGTGTCAAGTGATCCACCTCTTGAGGAACTGGGGCTTGTGAAGACACACAAGGATCAAGAGGTAAGCTCAATGAGGATACTGTATTTGTTGTCCTGCAGGATGGCACAAATGACAGGGCATGTACTTTAACCATAGAGTTATTTACCCATGTCACTAGCAAAACTTTGCACATCAAACCAGATCAACTGTCTCTTCACTGCCATCTGTACTAGGACCAGGGACAAATAAACTCTTCAAGATGTAAATTTTTTTCTCTTATTCAGTTTTGTAGAAGAAAACAAATATGAAACTTAACTTTTAAGACTCTGTACAGTCCTCAAAATGCAGTACTGCTATATATTATATTGCTGGTATTTGTGACTTTGAATAACAAAGTGCAAAAGTGGGTTACAGTCATGTGTTACATTTGATTCTCATTTTTCTCCAGTTACATTATTACTGTAGAATGTTCTACTATACAGAAACTGTGATATAAGTTTACTGTCTTTCAGGAAAAAGAACAAGGATATAGGCTGCACGCATTCAACTCTCTAATATCCTCACGCCTTTCACCACACCGCTCAGTACCAGACACCAGAAATAAAAGGTTAGTAATTGAGAGGACAGCTTTAGATATGTCTTTGTACCTATATATGTGTTATTCTTAGTACAAGCGGCACTTCATTACATTTTGCTAGATAAGGTCATTCAGTGAATAAAACTTGGTAAATTTCTAACGTATACATTCTGTAAATTTTGTGTTTTCAATTAGTTTAGCTATAATTTAGTTCAATGGCATTGGCTCCAAGCATTTTTGGAAGGGCATAAAATTTTGACTTCTAACTTTTCTGTGTTGTATTTATTTATTTATTGATTGATTTATCATTATTTTTATTTTTGGTGAAAGAATACTGCCACTGTATTTCCTGTTTGCTGTAAAAAGGCTGCTTATAATAAGAGGGAAAGGAGTCACCCTTCTCTCTTGGTTTTTCCTTTTGCAATTTGACAAGTTGGTTGAAGTCACTGCCTTGGTTACCTTTTATAAGGGAAATGCCAGGTAATTATATAGATTGATATATGTAGAAGAATCATACCTGAATGTTTTTCTTAAAAACAGGATATTATGATTCATTAGTTTCTTGTCAACAGGTGCAAGGATATTGTGTATCCAGATCAGTTACCATTGGCATCCATTGTCATCTGTTTCTTTCGTGAAGAACATGCTGCACTCTTACGTAGTGTTCATTCCATTCTGGATCGCACACCTTCCCAGTTCCTGCAGGAAATCATACTAGTGGATGATACAGATGAAGGTATGAAATGAGAAAGATCTGCAAATTTGCTAATTGGTACTAATCCCACTATCTAGATCAATAATGTACACTAAAAATAGTAATGGTTGTAAAAGTGATCTCCGTGGCTCTCCACTAATTTCTTGACTCCGCTTGCATTTAGAACCATTTATAACTTTCTGTTGCCAGTTGCATAACCATGATCCTTTCCAACCTGACACTTTCCCATCTATCCCATGTGCTCTAACCTTTTCAAGAGCCTTTGATGGGTACCTTGTCAAAAGCCTTACCAAAGTCCAAGTATAGGATGTCATAACTATTCCATTATTTGCTGCCTCAATAAACTTGACAAGCTTGTGAGGCATGACTTCCCTTTAGTGAAGTTATGCTGTGACTTTTAACAACCTATACTAGTCTAAAATGATCCCTAATGTTCCTTGTGATTACTGACTATTATTTTACGTAAAGTTGAAGTTAAGCTGACAAATTTAATAGTTCGGCATTAATGTTTTATCTCCTCTCTTAAAGATGGGCACTATATTTGCTTGCCTCCAAATTACTAGCACTTCTCCAGAACCTGATAATCTTCTAAAGACATCAACAAGCAGTTCACTAATAACCTCTTTGCACTCTTTTAGTATTCTGGAATATATTTAATCTGGTCCTGGTGATTAAACTTTTCAACTTATTTATTTCTTAGTTATGGAAATACATATCAATTTCTTATCTTCTGGTCTGAAAATCTATTCACCTGCCATTTCCTGCATGTTTTCCAAAGTGAACTGTTTTCCTTAACTGTTTTCTTTGCAAATAGTTTATGTAGCATTTTATATGAACAGTAGTTATCTTTTTTACTACAGAAAGCTATCATGAAGAAGTAGAAAATGAGATGAGAAACCTGAGTGAAAAAATCCGCATCTTGAAGACTCCTCAACAAGAAGGTCTCATTCGGGCTCGGGTGTTTGGGGCTCGTCACGCTGTGGGGCAGGTCAGTGTAATGGTCTGGTCTTCCTTATATACAAAAGGTGGTATGGCTTTCTGGGTTTGTTGTCATTAATGTGTTGCAAGCTCTGGATTGATTAAATTTTGAAAAGTGGGCTACTTAGGCACCAAAGAGCAGGCATTTATAGCAAGGTTTTAACAGTTATAGGTAGAACATTTCCATATTAGACTCATGTATGTTGATGTAAGATCTGTGGCTAATATTTAGTATTTAATGACAAAGGTTAACAAGATGTTATGTAAAAAAAAAGAAATTTACATATATATATATATATATATATATATATATATATATATATATATATATATATATATATATATATATATATATATATATATATATGAAAATTCCTTTAGGTCTTTACAGGATTTAGTGGAATTTAGCAGAGTGCAAAGATTGTTCTTAAGTGGACCCTACATGATCAATATTATTGACACAATATATTGTCTCATTTTTATTGTGCATTAAAATATCAAACTCCTTTTGATGTTGTCAATATATTGTGTCATTCTTCAATACCGCCCCTTCACTGTCAATAGTATTGTCAATAATATTGTACAGTACGGAATATTGTGCAATAATATTGATCATGCAGGGTCACTTTAGTCCTTAAACATAATACGGGAATCCTCCCAGCAATAGATGGATGATGTTAGCATATTTCCTGGATCATACATTTATTCTCTTGCTTGTTAGTTTAGACTAGTCCATTCCTATACTCACAAGATGCACACTGTTACTCAACTTGGGGAAGTTGAACTAATAGGAAGGGTTCTGAAAAATATTTGCAATGGTTTTAGCTTATATATATATATATATATATATATATATATATATATATATATATATATATATATATATATATATATATATATATATATATATATATATATATATATATATATATATATAATATATATATATATATATATAATTATTTATTTATTTATTATTATTATTATTATTATTATTATTATTATTATTATTATTATTATTATTATTATTATTATTATTATTATTATTATTATTATTATTATTATTATTATTATTATTTATTTTTTTATGGTTTTGAGGTCCAGTTTTTCCTGAGATGGAACATGTCAGGATTTAGTTGACTGTCAGTGTTTACTAAAAGAGTTGACTTAAAAATAGGCTAAATAGCGGAGTCAGGAACTCCATTATTGTATCAAGTACATTACCTTTTTTTAAATCTACCATGCTAGAGGCTTTCAGCATCTCAGTACTTGTTCCAGGGCTACTCCCCATCTTCCCTTTCTTTAATTATTACATATATTGCTCCCTCCCTCTTTAACTTTCTGTCAGTGAAGAATGGATTTGGACTGGGTTTAGAATGGATACACAAATGTAAACTGCTAATTGATGCATCATGTAAAGAAATATATATTGGTTATATTACAGGTGCTGGTGTTTTTGGATAGTCATGTAGAGGTGAATGTTGGATGGATTGAGCCCCTGCTGGCACGTGTGGCAGAAGACACTCACCATGTAGTCACTCCAATCATTGATGTCATCTCTCCAGACACTTTCCAGGTGACTTTTGTGTGGCAGTACTTAATTTGGGTTTGGACAGCAAGTTTTGAATTTATTTAAAATATACAAATGAAACCTTGCTAACACATAGAATCCTGTGAGTAAGGATCTAACTATCACTGTTCATTGAATTTTGTTTTTAGTTACGATAGTTCACATAAAGAGAAAATGAGCAGGGATAGAAATTGAGGAATACTGTGCCTCTCCATGATAAATGAATGGGGAGGGGTTAAGGATAATGGAGAACAAATGGTAAGGGAGGAAATAAGTATTTGTAAAAGAGTGAATGGATTGGTATGTCAAAGAAAAGAAATAAAAAAAACAGAGAAGAGATAGATAGTAAAATGAGTAATGGAAAGGGATAGATGTTTAAAATGGACCTGGATGCTATGAATCTTTGAAAATCAAGTTGAAAAGTAGACAGGTTTGGGAAGGTTTGGTACATTCAAAGGAATAAAATTAGAAGTGGCTGAGATGTGTGCAAGAGAGGGTGTAGATATTGTATTATAAAAGATAAGAAATTAAGAAAACTGTTTCATGTTAATTAATATGTTCTTATGAGGTTTAAACAATCTCCAGATATTTTTTATTGCACCATGTTTATGAGGGATAATTTTGAAATATCATTTGAATTAAGATTTTAACAAATTTCTACACAATAAAGATATTTCATATCTGCTTACAGTACAGCCCGTCTCCTTTGGTGCGTGGAGGTTTCAACTGGGGGCTTCACTTTAGATGGGACACCATACCTTCATCATATTTTGCTGATAAAAGAAACTTTGTCAAGCCCATCAAGTAAGGATATTTGAGTTTTCTTTACAGAATTTCAAGTACCTCCTGTTTCAGTCATATTTGTTTGGCAGCTATGTGATGTCCTCATTCACTACTGAGTCATTATTGTTACTTGGCCTTCTCTCTACAATATCCATTTCATATAATTTGTGTGGTAGTATTTTCATGATCCTTTCTTGATATCTAAAATAATTATTTACTTGTATGTTATTTCTAAGATAATCTGCTGCAGATGCACAATATAATTACTATTATTTGAAACCTTAAGTCAAAGTTGCTTAAGATTTTGTGATTATGGTTGTTAATTTATAATTTTTGTATGAATATCTAGCTTTCTACATAAATCCTATTTTAATTCCTTGCTTCAATCATACTTTTCTGTGAGGGTTTGAGGAAAAGTTTATGCTTCACATTAAGTATACACATTCTCACTAGATAACTGGACATAAACCTCTTAGTTCTGTTTGAAGTAAAGGTCATTAGCTTATATGACATCTTTGCTTCCATTCCACAGGCAGTGTTAATGTATGGCACAACTTCTTTATGTGGGACTATTTATTTATTTATTTATTTATTTATTTATTTATTTATTTATTTATTTATTTATTTTATTTATTTATTTTTTATTTATTTATTTTTTCAGTAGCATACCATAAAGCAGAATTTGCACATGTAAGAATATTCTTCAACCAAAATTAGCGGTTCATTTCTCACCAACCTCTGATTGTGCCTCCTTAAAATAAAATTATTGATCTACACAAGAAAATAAGGGATACTGAAGCTGCTAGGTCTACACATCGCAATCCACATATGAAACATAACTACCTATTGCCTCCAATCATCCTTGTTTATAAATTTGTCTAATTTTCTTTTAAAGCTCTCTAATGACTCGGCACTAATAGCTTTATTACTGAATCTATTCCATTCATATACCTTTCTGTTTGAGAACCAATTAATTCCTATCTTTTATAGAATCTAACTTTATGTTTTACTTATCACACCATATGTTCAAAAGGAATAGGAATACTGGTGATTTTCATGGTAGCCATGAGCACCTACATGTACCTTATAGCAGCTGTATCTTGGCAGGTCCCCCACCATGGCAGGAGGTCTCTTTGCCATGGATCGCATCTACTTCAAGGAGCTTGGAGAGTATGATACAGGAATGGATGTATGGGGTGGAGAAAACCTGGAAATGTCATTCAGAGTGAGTATGAAATACATTTAGACATACTGTATTTTACAAATGCATAGGTTGTGAATTTTCTAAATCATGGATTAGATTTTTCTTTTGCCCTGATTTACCAATGCAAAATTTGCATTGTTTTTTGTTATTTATATTTTCAATTAAAATTCTGAAAAATGCTGAATTTATCTGAAACTATTTACTTCAGAAAACTAATCTTATTTGGTTTATTTTTACATTGACTTGCTTATTTTAATGAGTCTTCTTATCTCCTCATTTCTTATTCTGTTCCTCCATGTTACATCACACATACTCTTCAAACAATTTCTACTATATTTAACAGCTTCTTCTCCCCTACTCCCATGTTCCATGTTTCAGCACCATACAGCACAGTGAACACCATTGTACCTTTATATATCTTGCTAACTGCATGCCTCCCCTCCTTCCGCGGCCTCACTGCACAAGACTTTCTTCTTTCTCTTACCTCTATTCTGTCCACCTCTCTAATGCAAGAGTTAACCAGTATTCTCAATCATTCATCCCTTTCTCTGGTAAACTCTGGCACTCCCTGCCTGCTTCTGTATTTCCACCTTCCTATGACTTGAATTCCTTCAAGAGGGAGGTTTCAAGACACTTATCCACCAATTTTTGACCAATGCTTTGACCCTTTTATGGGACTGGCATTTCAGTGGGCATTTTTTTTATTAGATTTTTGTTGCCCTTGGCCAGTATCCTTCCCACATAAAAAAAAAAAAGAAATATATAACCCTCCATTTATATTCATATTCATTGTCCTGTGTTTAAAGACCTTTCTCAGTCCACCTAGTATTTTAACTATAACATAGTTGATTGTAATTGTTATTTACTTATATTATTCATAACATATTTCTAAATTAGTTATAATAAATTACTCTCAACAACATTATTTAACAATACAATTATCATATACATAGATACTAACTTTGGTGATTGCAAGATATTCATGAGTATCTTTAACATATTACCAGAAGCAATGAATAACCTTTGAGGCTCAGAACAAATGTTTGTGAGCAACTATGATGGTTATGGCATATGGATTATATACAAGTATACTGTTTCCATACCATATCTCCTATATGCCAACAACTCTTGCTGTGGTTTGATGTGCTCTTTGCTTAAAAATGTACTGTCTAATTACCATCTGTGTATAGTTGCTAGTCTAGTTGTTGCAATAATCAATATCCTCATATTTATAGTATAAGTTTTTACTTGAACATCAAACATGAAACACATTTCATATATTCAACATCAATGAAGTAAAAAAGAGAATTCAGCAAGTTTTCGTGGTGGGTCTTAGATATGGATGTGTGGAGGACAGCTGGAGATAATGCCATGCTCCAGGGTGGGGCACATCTTCAGACGTCGGAGGCCATATGGATCAGGCAGTGGACAAGACTCCCTGCTTCATAACTCTCTTCGTGTGGCTCATGTCTGGATGGATGAATTCAAGGTGAGGATTTACATATTTGATGGGCAAGCCAAGTTTATTTTCCCATTAGACTAGACTTTTAATTCTCGTTAATATATATTATGGCATATATTTTGTACGCTAATATGATACCTGTTTTGAGTAAATTCAACTTCATACTTTACTGTAGAAAGTATAAATTAAAACATTTTATCAATTCTTTCTCGACAGGAAAATTTTCTCAAGTCACGTCCATATGCAGAAAAAATTAATTATGGGGATGTATCAGAAAGAGTAAAACTTAGAGAGAACCTGCAGTGCAAACCTTTCTCTTGGTACCTAAACACTGTATACCCTGAGCTAGGGTTGCCTGATGCTGGAGGCAAGGCAGGAGGTGGTGTCAGGGAGCAGGCTGCATTGGGTGTCCGGCAATTTCAACCGTGGAATAAAAGAACAAGGAATTATACCCATAAATGGCAGGTGAGGCTTCTTATTCTATTCTTCTTGTATTGTCTGTTCTGATGCTTGCTTCAGGAAACTAGCTGAAGGAGTTAACCATTATGTGAGTCTCCACATACACTTGTCCATGCACTTCATCCTGGTACACTCCAGTCTCTGAGAGGTTATTCTATGGTGTTGCTATCACTTCCCACCATTGTCTGCTTCCTTGCAGTAAACTGCTTGTTTTTTCCTTCAGCTCTGACATTTATTCATGTCATCAACTCATTACTCAACCACATTACATATGGAGACATAAAATGTTATATAGCAAGCCATGATCATGACCATTTAAAAATTCATGTTTTGTTAGCTGGTATGGGTCCAACTTATATCAGCACTGAGTATGATGTGTCAGGAGTCAGTGAGAGTGCTGAACATTTTTATTTATTATGATTTATTTATTTATTTATTTTATTTTATTTTGTTTTATTTTATTTTATTTTATTTTATTTTTCTCCATAAAAGAGTTTGATTTCTATGGCCACCATGGATTTTTTGTTTTGCAGTCTCAGCAACTTGTACTCCTTAGTATTATCTGAGATATATATATATATATATATATATATATATATATATATATATATATATATATATATATATATATATATATATATATATATATATATATATATATATATATATATATATTATCATTATTATTATTATTATTTATTTATTTGTTTTTAATTAATTAATTAATTAATTAACTAATTTATTTTTTTCTCCAGGTCTGAGCCTTTACTACATCAGACAGTTATGTCAGTTCTTGGTGCCCTTACCATGCTTTCATATTAGCTTCTCAATTTGTATCAGAACATACTCATTGTTAACAGTTTCTTTTATTTTCTACCTCAAAACTTTTTTTGACAGATTCGATTAACAGGAACCAACTTCTGTGTAGAATCTGAAGACCATCCCTCTAAAAAAAGCTCAAGACTAGTTCTTGCTGAATGCTCAGAGTGGGAGCGTCAGATTTTTCATCAAACTGACCGTAATGAACTGGTTCTGGCGCAGCTTTTGTGTTTGGAGGCCACAGACCACTTTCCACTTAACAAGAAGTGTCATGAATTGGGAGGGGCACAGGAATGGAAAGTAAAAAGTCAGGTGGGTTTCTTCTTCTCTTGTCCCCTTTTGAATTCATAAGTCAAGATTTCTAGGTTATGGCAACCAAGCAGAGTAAATTTCAACCATTCCAAATGAAAAGTGGTTATCAGTTCTTTTAGATCAATACCTCAATTTTACAATAAAGATCAAGAGGAAGGTTGATGATTACCAACAGTTGATATGCACAAGTGTACACTAATGGGGAGTTTTTGGAACTAAACTGCTAGATGTTGTTGCTGCTCATCTAACTGTAGGAAAGAGCTAAAATATTGTTGTAGTAAATCCCAGGTGCGTAAAGATGCATAGAACATTGATCATCATGATACTATTGAAATGATGTATCGACTTTTCAGTATCTGGTATGGATGATATTGAGAGAATGTGGTCAAATTAATTTTTTTTTTGTGTGATTATTGAGTAAACTGCTAGCATTATCTTAAATAAAGCATATTGCAAGTATAAAAACTATTGATTTGGACAATGAAAAAAATAAAAAATCACACTATACTATATAGTATGACACAACCTACTCAGTAACATCGTGATATATGGCTCTAGTTTTTTTTGTTTTTGTGGGGATTTTAGCATCCCTCTCATAAACCGAACAACAAGGCAAATTAATTGAGAACCAAAACAAACATCTCTCAGGCGATCCTGGTGCTGCTGTAGTGTCCAGCTACCGTAATCCATTGCTTAGGGCATAGTGGAGATGGGCACCGCAGCAACATTCAACTCCTTGTCCAACAACGTGTATCTTAAGTTCAACCAGCGCGGCCGAGTCAGGTGTTTGTTTTGGTTAGAGATACAACATTATTATCGCCAGGACACTCGAGTTGCCAGTTTTTTTTATTAAAATTACCATTTCCATAAACTAGGAAGGAGATCTATGTAATTTGGAATTTTGACTGTCACAGACATGTTGCCTTTATGTTTACTGTCATCTAGATTAAGACGTTTCCAATCAAGAGTGTATTCATTTGGAAATCTTAAGATGACCAAATAAATCTAAATGCTGATTCACTAGAAAATCAACTTATATACATTTG
The DNA here is from genome assembly GCF_035594125.1 of Scylla paramamosain. Taxonomy (NCBI): domain Eukaryota; kingdom Metazoa; phylum Arthropoda; class Malacostraca; order Decapoda; family Portunidae; genus Scylla; species Scylla paramamosain. The sequence continues at coordinate 11,564,549 of NC_087171.1, read as the reverse complement.
TTCATGAAAAGAGTTTGATTTTACTTGTGTTACTACTTAGAAGGGGTTACATAGAAAAATATATTATATAAGCCCATTGCATTTTCATGTAAATAGAATAACACTGTAGGTATATCTGATAATGCTTGTATGTGAGAGAAGAGTTTGTGTCAGTGCTGCCACCTGGTGACAACCACTAGTTCTGAAAACTCCCCATTGTTTTTGGTAATCATCATATTGTCAGTTTGTTTCCATATATGTATGCCATGAAGTTGGGTAGCTGAGGCAAGGAAAGAGTACATACAGCCTCACATATCCACACACGCACACAAACCTAAATTAAAATTCATTGTAGTTTGTTTGTTCATTGTAGCTATGTTTCTACTTGTTATTTATATTCATTCCATTTGACCTATAAGTAAACACTATTATTCATTCATATTGTATTCTTCTAGCAAATAGATTTTTCTATCCATATATATCGAGCTATTATTAATGTAACAGAAAATTAAGCTTTTAATCTATTTATTGCAGGGAATAACTGATGCTTTTCATATAATACTTGTAAATACTGATGTACTTGTAATAAATTGTTTTGTCCTTATCAAGGCTAACATTTCCAGATGGGAATTCCTCTTTACAACTTGGCCACTGGGTTGTGTGTTGCTGCAGAAGAAGTGCGGTCAGGTGCATCCATTATCATGAACATGTGTTCAACACCCAAGTTAACAAACTGGGATCTAGTGGATGTTGCATAAGGTAACAAAATGTACTAACTGTGTCATAATTGCTGTTGTAAATATAACAAGCTACCTTACTTATGGATACAATAGGTTTCTGGGATAAAATTTTTTGTATTGTAAAGAGCAATGTAAAAGTTTTGTTTAGTACAGCCCTACCTGATAATACTCAACACTTCTGCCAGTCACAAACAGTATTTTAGTCTTTAGGAATAATAATAATAAAAAAGAAAATAACACTACTAACAGTCATCAAATTTGTTCACAGTTCCAATAATTCATAACTTAAAAGTTCATAAGTAGAAGAGTTACTGTAATTCCATTTTTCAGTACATTTACAGTAGGATCTAAATTTTGTGAGTCGTCAAACAATTGTGACAATGACATTTATGAAAACTTTTAAAAAATAGTGCACCTCTAAAACCTCAGCACATAACAAAATGCGTGTGGAAATTCATGTCAAGTTATTCAAGTAGGTCACAACAGTGATTTTGAGCCATGTACTGTGCCAGAACTTGTTTTTCTAATATTTTCATTAATGAGTTGCAGAAAACATTATTCTTCATATACTTATTTCAGTGTTGTTAAATTCATTCACCTTGTATCCACTATATTAATGCTACATTTCTTCCCATAATAATGAAAGTTTATAAAAAAGATATTAATTGTTGAATCATATCATGCATTCCAGAATCTTTAGATTTTATGCTTATCCACATATGAGTTCTTGCTTTAAGTTGAATTAATTGTTTTTACTGAATCATGATGTCCCTTCTTATGGGCTCATGAAGGGTGGAAGGGTTAGGGGTAAGTCATAAATAAAAATAGTCACAGATAAATAAAACAAAATTAACACAAAATGAAAATTTGGGATCTACAGTGCTTACCTTGTTCTGCAGGGATAAGGTTGCTTCACTTGTGGTTGTGATATTTAGTAACAGTCCTTATAATTTAACAAGCTCTTAATTGAATGTTTATTGAATTCTTAAGTGTTGAAGAGAAAGATCTTTGAAGTAACATCACACATATCAAGACAATCCAATGATGGTAAACACACAGTTTAGTTTACTATGGCAATATGCAGTCATTATGATGCACAATTATTTCAAGTAATTATGTAACATTCACTTTCTTATAAATGCTTCATACCATGGCATATAGCCATTAACGAGTGCATTGCTACATTAGAAAATATACATATAACACAAACCATCCCTCCATATTGCACTGCTCACATTAGTATATATAGTACACTCACACCAGATTTTTTATTCATTTATTTATTCATTTACTTTATTTTTTACATTTTACAATAAACTGTAGTACCTTGGCTTATGACTGACTTTGTAGATGAGCAGTTTGTAAGATGAGCATAAATACTGAACAAAATTTCCTTTAATGTACAAGCATAGCTTGGAAAGTGAATGAATAGAACTGATGGTTCTTTTGTCCCATTTATGGTGTGCATTGTCCTCTGCTGCTGCCCTCCTTTTTCTTGTGACCTATTTCACTTTGTAACACTTCTTAGGTAGTCCACTCCTTTTCTTTTGTTGTTTCTTGTACTGCTTCTTTTTCACTATGTATTACACTGCTTCCTCAGTCCTTTTTTTTTTTCCCAAATACTGTATTACAAATAGTTTGTTACTTTTTATAATTTTTCCTGACTCAGCTTTATCTCCATATAGCCCCAGTACTGTGGTGATCCGTCCATCTTCTAACTTCCTATGCTATTCCTTTTCTCAGTGATGGATATTACTTCTGTCAGGAGCTGACTTCTCTAATCCTTATACTTGTCACACTCTACTGTCAGGTGTTCAGTGGGGTCCTTCACTCCCCCCAGAACCTGCAGCCCTTTTTCCTGTCCCATTCCATGTGTGTCTACCAGTGTCAGCATCTATGCATTCATACTGTGCTCTCCTACATTATTTTGTGACTTTTTTCAGTGTTGTGACTACATAGTTAAAACTATGGCCTGCATTATGAATAAGACTTTAAAGGAAGGTCCTAAAATGATTGTAGTTGAGACAAAGGAGATTATTGACAATTATGAATGAGGAATCCACATGGTCATTATTTGTTGTTTTTCAATTTGGAACAGTAATTTGTATGTATAGTAGCATTTAAAATGACATATATGAATGTTTCTTGGTCGATGGTACAGATCAGACATGTTCCAATTAATTGTTATGAACAGAATTTATTTGAATTATGAGCAAATTGGACTATGACCCCTTACCAGGAATGGATTATGCTTGCCATCCAAGGTACTACTGTATTTGAAACCATGACCAATTAACACTAAAATGGTAGCAAATAATGCACAAGGAATAATTTCTGTGTCCACAGGAACTTCTGTTCATTGTATAGACTGCTGTGATATGAATACTATTTACCCTTATAAGTATACTGCACAGGTACTTTGTGCAAGAGAGAAATATATGGATTGCCATTTATTTAATAAGGGAGGCAGCATTGCAATACATAACTATCAATCTGCATACAGTCCTGTTACCTTAAGCAGGATCTTTTACATTTCATTCATCACATCTGTTTACATCACTAAAATAGTTACTTAATTTTTTTTTTTTTTTTTCACTTCATTTGCAAGGCAAATTGCTTTAACCACTACACAGTACTTGAAAACTCATATTCAGCAGTGAGTGGAATTAGTGGAGAGAGGGCTTATTATTTTTTTAACAATACTTTTGAGGATTATGAAAAAAAATTAATGTGTTAATAGAAGTAAAGAGAACAATATTTTCTTGTCTTTGTTAACTTATGGACCAGAGATTATCTGTTTCTTTAATCTTTCTGATGCCTCACTCCCTCCAACAGTGTCCCACAAAAGAGTGACCATGGTAGAATAGCATCCCTCTGTCCCTCTCCAAAAATTTCCTGCATGTTCAAGCATTTGTCTTTTACTAACACCTTTTTACATGTGTACTTCATTGCCATATCCTTTCACCTTCCAGGTGGCCTTGCTCTCCTATCAGGACCAGTTTCATTCACATACACTTAATAATACTCTTAACTTCATAAACTTGGTTCTTCATCCTCTCTGTTCTTCACCCTCTCAGTATGGCCATACCATATCAGTGTGTACCTGACCTTAGGTCAAGGAACAAAAAATAGCTTACATTTTGTAGCCAACAAATGTCTTTCTTATGTTTATAAGTATTTACTATGAAAATAAATATTTCCATACATTGTAGTAGTTTTCTTTGGTATACATATCAAAACTGCTTCTTATTGTGTTTGAATTGTCATGATCCCGCCTTTATATTAAAACACAGCAATTCATTTTATGGCAGAATAAATCCTTAGCCATGAGAGGCCATAAACGACCAGGATCAAGCTGCTGAGCAGGAAAACAAAGAAACACCTAATGAGACACTGGAAGCAAGATCATTATGGGGCCACTGTACTCCTGGTCGCTACACGGCTTCCTCCCTCCATATAGAACAGTTTCAGATGTTTCAGTGTTCCCTCTTGTTTGAACACGTGACATGCATTTACTATTAGGGAGAGAATGTGGGTGGGTTCCCCGCCAAGATAGAGGTGTCCCTAGCGAGCTTCAGCGTTGCTTTTGCCAAGTGATTTCAGTTGTGCTAACTTGTGAATGCTCAATTTTACAAACAACGTTTTGACCTTTATTCATTCTTGAAATCAGGTGGACTAATCCTGAATGGGAAAAAAAGTAAATATACATGCTATAAGTAGACACGTGGGTGGTAAACTTGCATTAGCGCGCTTCTAGGCTACGTAGTTTCAATAGTCGTGATATTTATGAAATTGTAAGAATATATTTTATCATTTTAACATGATAATTAGAAAACAATGAATTGTTTATCATATAAGGAAGATAACATGCATCTAACAGTTATAAAAACACAGACAATCCCATCCCGCAGCCTGCTGAGCACACCGCACGTGAAGCCAGCTGGCCTACATATATACCGGAGGTTATTGCTGTTATGGTGAAATCTAAGGCTCCTAGTGAAATCGGTGAGGTTGAATTAGGGGGGATGTGGAGGGTTTTGAAGTATATGGAGGAGGGTCAGTGAGTACAGGAAATGGTAAGCGGCCCTAAAACTAAGCAAAATAATAGACTATGGAAAACTTAAGTTGTAAAGCAATACTTTTGCATTTTTCATAAACTTTAAAATATTAGAGGACGCTCGCGTTAAGAGAATAGCAAATATAATTAGAGAAATTTCTGCATTTTTCTCAAGGGCTTGCGCCCCCTTGAAAATTACTGACGCTTCCTTTAAGGATGCGCACCCTCCAGGTTAAGAACCACTGCCTTAGAGAGAGAGAGAGAGAGAGAGAGAGAGAGAGAGTGTGTGTGTGTCTTGGCAACTTTTTTTTTTTGTGCACTTTATTATGTGTTACTATTTTTCCAGTGTTGCTTATGTTGAAGTTACTAACCTGAGTTTAGTGCGTACTAGAGTCGCTTGTGTGGCAATATCAACAGGACTTGGTTCACTGAGGCGGTCACACCTGAGAAAGGATAAACAGTTGTCTCTGTTTGTTACTGTTTCGAATTGGTGACTTATTATGACTTTATTTATGAAAACGTGGCAATGACATGGGGTTGAAATATAGTTTCATATGATTCAACAGATATCAAGAAATTCGACGCGAGAGGATAAAATTTACCACGAACCGGAAGAAAAAAACGAACACTGCGTTGTTAACTTCACATTAAGAGTATCAGACAATGATTGTCTGATACTCTTATTAGAAATATATATATATATATATATATATATATATATATATATATATATATATATATATATATATATATATATATATATATATATATATATATATATATATATATATAACAGAGCTAGGGGGTTTACTCAGTCCACTGGATATTCCTGGGACAATGGCCATCGATGAGACCACTCCTTTAGAGACGACAAAATGTTGGAAGCCCGCCCTCATGAAACTTCTCCCTGGCAGGAGACTGACTTGGCTGAATGCACTTTCGGGGCACTTAAGACGTGTGGAAACTAGTCATCATAAAAGTTCCAGTCAATTAAAACTTGGAAATTAGCTGGCAGAACGAGGCTAACAAGGCTGAAATGAGCTACGCTGCATAGATGGGAAAATGGTGCAGCAGACAGCTCCTGTGAGATTCGAAGAAGCTAATTACTACAGAAATGTGAGATAATACTGACTTGTGTGGAGAATAAGGAGGAGAAGGAGGAGGAGGAGCTCAGAGAGAGGCTTTCAGAACGTATGCCTTTTGTGTGGCTAATGAAACCGCATGGCTTTCTTTTCGAGCTTATCTTATTCACAGGCATTCTGTTTCTTGCCGCTGAAAATAACGAGAGAGAGAGAGAGAGAGAGAGAGAGAGAGAGAGAGAGAGAGAGAGAGAGAGAGAGAGAGAGAGAGAAGGAAGGAAGGTTTGAATTATGATATATTTTAGGACGTGTGCTGATTAAGATCTTGCTCCCTCAAAAATTCACTTTTTCTTGGTTCGTTACTGCACTCTTCATTTCGGAATCCCCATTAGTCTTTAAGCAGGTTAATCTGTCATACTAAAATATTCTTCTTGACATTAATTTTCTAGAACACCAAACTGTATTTCTTAGGATGTGACATTTACATCTTAAATGAAATGCTCAGCATAAAAACACTTCACTTTTGTTCCTATGTAAAAAAAAAAAAAAAAAAAAAAAAAAAAAAAAAAAAAAAAATATATATATATATATATATATATATATATATATATATATATATATATATATATATATATATATATATATATATATATATATATATATATATATATATATATATATATATATATATATATATATATGTGTGCTAAATGTTGACAACGACAACGAGACAACAACAGAGCTGCATTTTCGCTGTGTGTGTGTGTGTGTGTGTGTATGTTTTCTACGTTTGATATAATGCTCGAGAAGTTCGCATTGTGATGCTCAGATCATATAAAACTCCATTCAGTTGCAACGTCTAAATTCATCAAATATAATTTTAATCATAAGTATGCATTAATACTAAAAAAAAATGTTCCAGTATCTCTGTGATCTGTAGCAAACTTTTGAAATGTACCCTCAAAAGGAAGCCTGGGTGTTCGAAGCTGCCTGATTGCAACACTGAACGACACCGACGCGCTCGAACGAGTGTAAACAAAATTTAGAATCACCACTGATTGAGCTCGTGTCAGGCAGTCACCGCCCTCCTCCCCTGCGAGAAGTGACGACAGCAGCCTTCACGGGGGAACATCCTCTTCGCAGCACCGACAGATTCAGGCATGCAGAGAAATAGTCACCTTATCCCAGTGTCAACGCGGGATGGCAGCCTAGGGTAACTTTACTACTATTCGACATTTCTAGGTAATAAACTCTTAAAGGTTATGAATGATTTGTCTGTTTCGTTACACACATACAGACACACACACACACACACTCTCTCTCTCTCTCTCTCTCTCTCTCTCTCTCTCATTCCTGTAATATTCATGGTCGTGCAGAACTTTGTATTGTTCAGCGTTACTCGGTAGGCTCAAAATAGCTAGTCTCCCTCATTACGATGCAAATTACAATAGTCTTCCTAAATGTATTGACGGGCTCTGATTACCTGACGGCTCGTTTTGGATGTCACAGCTGCTTCTCCCTTTCTTGCTGTTTGTGCTGCTGGGAAATTAGGCAAAAAGGTAACATTGTTATTATCATTATTATTATTATTATTATTATTATTATTATTACTATTATTATTTTCCTTTTTTTTTCTCAAGCAACGGTGGAACGAGAATCTAACCTAACTTAACGTAACCTATGACCATTCACAATATATATATATATATATATATATATATATATATATATATATATATATATATATATATATATATATATATATATATATATATATATATATATATACGAGTATATATATATATATATAGAGAGAGAGAGAGAGAGAGAGAGAGAGAGAGAGAGAGAGAGAGAGAGAGAGAGAGAGAGAGAGAGAGAGGAGGATTTAGACAATGTAACTATCTAAAAAGACTGTAGTACAAAGCTAAGTGTCTAAGAAAGTAGTATATGGTTATGGAAAAAATAAAATGATCTAGCAGTGAAAAAGTTAATTCTAATAAAGATGATGATGATGATAATGATGATGATGATGATGATGATGATGATGATGATGATAATAATAATAATAATAATAATAATAATAATAATAATAGTAATAACAATAATGGGTTTCCTTGGTGACTTACTCGTAAATCTGTTATATCTTTCTACCTGTTTATCTTTCTTTCTCTCCTGTCCTTGTTTATGATTTTGAAGGTTTTATCTAAAAATCTAAATCTATATCCGTAAATGGTAATGGTGCAATTTTGAGCAAAACATTTTTAAGTCTTAACAATTGGGGTATTTTTGTCCTTAAATTCTCGTTTCGGTAATACAGAGCTTATCTGTAATACATTTGTAATTGCTGTGATTCCTGTTGGGTCCGCATTGATTTATAAAGCAACTCAGCCTCCTTATTGTTTTGTTAGTCCGGAGCCATTAAGGAACTTTAAAAGAATATTACATTTATTTATGGACGAGGATGATAAGTTGAAATAGGTAGGTATGTTTCATAAGTATGTTTCATGCAAGGACAGCCACGTGTAGGTCTGACGGACCTGCAGCTTCCTTTATATATATTTTCTTCTTATGTTCTTATGGCTGAAGCAGAAGATTTTACTGGAAATGTTCGCAGGAGATTAGTTCTTGTGTGTCGCAGAGACATTTGCACCACCGACTTGTGAGGCCATAATCTTCTTCAGCTTTTCTAATCTTCATAATGGGTCGCTAATTCTCACAAGTCTCATCCACAAGGTTGTTGCTTCTTCCTCTTCTCCACTCAGACATCTCTCTCTCTCTCTCTCTCTCTCTCTCTCTCTCTCTCTCTCTCTCTCTCTCTCTCTCTCTCTCTCTCAAGACGTCTCTTGTAATGATTTCCTTCTTAAGCTTTTCCCATCTTCATAATGAGCCACTGATCCTCACAAATCTTCACCACAAGGCTCCGGCTTCTACCACTTCTCGGCTCAGACACCTTTCTTAGGTCGTACAGTTTTCCACTCTTCTTAGACGGCGCAAGCAGAAAGAGAATGGAAGGACTATAATTATATATGAGACGAACTTAGAGACACTATAATCTGCAACATGAAAACAAATGAGATATGTGCCAGCTCTCTCTCAACCATTGCTGGTCTCCCTTGTTTTCTGTGAATCCCCATGCCTTTGTCTAGCATCGCGTCACCTCCGAGCAGTGACCCAGATGGCCAGGTCAGAGGGACACTTGATTCCAAGTATGTCAGGCGAGGTCCTGTCCCCTCTTCACATTCCATCCTGTTTTATTGACACTTATAGCAAATAGCTGAAAAAAGACTTTTATCTCACACACCTATACACTATAATATGAAAACATAATCCAAAGAGTTGTAATAGGAATCAAAGAAACCTCCATTTGCTTGTGGAACTACCTATGAAAGAAGCAGCTGTACACACTGAAATAGGATAATATATAATAAACACCACCACCACCATCACCACCACCACGATCATCTTTCCCCTGATCACCGCTCATTCATCCACCAGTGTATGAAGGCACAATGCGTGAAATGGATGGAATGATGAGCGTAGAGTGAATGCGGCAAGGGAAGGGAAAATAAGTGTGAAGGAATGAATGACGCGTTGCAGTGAGAGGCGTTACGGGCCTCAACATTTTCTCCCTCTCCCCGTTTTCACTTTTTTATTCTTTTTCTACTTTTTTTTTTCCGTATGAACTTTTAATACTTTTTTTTTTGTTCGCACCCGTAATTCTTGACTTTTTCTTCCTTTCTCTATCTCTTGTTCGTTTTATCATTTTCCTTTCTGTGCATCTCTATTTCTTATTCTTCGTGTCTCCATTTGTTATATACGAGTAACTTTTATTTTCTTGTTCATTCTCTCTCTCTCTCTCTCTCTCTCTCTCTCTCTCTCTCTCTCTCTCTCTCTCTGAAATTAGTTGTTGTTAGAGAGTAAAGCTTTTCAAAATACGAAGGAACGTTGTACGTAAAGATGTGGAATTTCAATCAAGCGGCAATCAACATTTTATTTTATTCCCTTATTATTACTTTTTATTCTTGTTTTCTAGTACTTGGCCTGTCTTGTTTACGTGCACACAAAATGTGGAGTAAACTAATAAACGAATGAAAAAAAGTGGAAAGATTGCCATTCAGATTTACGTAAGAAAGGGCAACAGAAATTTGAAGGCCCAGCTAGCACTGTGAAACCAGGGCAGCGTCGTGAGTAATGTCAGGTCCAGCGGGATCGAAAGCTCAAAATTGTCATCATTAGGATTAATCTTGAAGTGTAAAACTGTATACATTCACAGTTTCGTAACTTATACTTTGTAGTTCCAGAGATGAGCACTAGGTGAAATCTTATTTTAACATCAAAACTATCCAATAATTGCAGAGAAAGTCTGGCATCGTGTTCCTTAACGTAGAATATTTTACAATTCATTATTTTCGAAACGTATGCATTATTCTGCTGTAGATGTTTGAAAAAGGTAACCTTTCCTCTATTATTCGTTGTTATCTGAAGATAGCCGCGGCACAGAGACTACTTTACAGATACGGCCAAAATGTGTTCCTGTCTATACGTTGTGTAAACCTTACCGGCGTCCTTTGTGTATTAGGCCAGGAATCCTCTTTGGCTCGTGTTTTGAAAAGCTTTGTTGTCTCAATAGGACGATTTTCAAAGGCCAGAGAGATGGAAAGTCGGTTCTTTGAAGTATTTTTCCATTAATGATGTAGAATCTTTGTTTAACCATCGCAAAAATCATGAAAGCATCATTGAAAACTTAAATAACTTCTAGCACAGCTTATGAAAAAAGTAGGATTTTTTTTTTGTTTAGTGTCCCTTTACCGCATTCTTGAGAGATACGGTGTACAGGTCAAGGACTGTGTTTCACTATAATGCATCTCTTTGGAGCATTACAAAAACAGTGAACGATTAATATGAAGGCGGCATAAATTTTTCTTACTGCAGCCATGAGAAACGCCCGCAGTTGGTGTCGAACTCCCGACACGGAGGTGCGAAATTACTTACAGCGTTTTAGACGTTGGGGTTAGATCGTCACGCCAGAGAGAGAGAGAGAGAGAGAGAGAGAGAGAGAGAGAGAGAGAGAGAGAGAGAGAGAGAATCTCTATACCTTCGGCGTGGATAGATAGACAGATAGATAGATATATAGATAGATAGATAGATTATTATTATCATTATTATCATCACTGGGGAAATATTGGAGGCAATCATTAGCTACAGCACAGCGATAACAAATGTGACACAGTGTAGGTAATAGAGAATTGAAAGTGTTACGTCACGCTTCCTAATAAACATTGGATTTGCTTATCATTCCGCATGCGATAAAACAGATGATGTAAGGAGCTACGTGTGAAAAAAAAAAAAATATTCTCTATTTTTCTTTATTTTTTTACTCAAGGGTACCTTATATGTATTCTAAGTAAGTCTAAAGTTTTATATATATATATATATATATATATATATATATATATATATATATATATATATATATATATATATATATATATATATATATATATATATATATATATATATATTTTTTTTTTTATATATATTTTTTTATTTTTTATTTTTTTTCCTTTTAACAAAAACTTATGTCTGGGATCTTTGTAATTTCTAAATTGATGTATTTCATGCCTCAAGTATCTCAGCCGTGGGGAGTCTCCTGTCGCTGTGGCGGGGCTTGAAGGGTGGTCGGCGATGGTACGTACCTTCTTTGATAGCTCGCTTGTCATTAGAGGGTTCGGTACCCTTCGGCTCCGTTGACTCAAGCGCTCCTCATTTGGCGCCATGTGACCGCGATGTTGAGGCCCCTTTCTTTCTTTCTTTCTTTCTTTTTCATTTTTTTTTCTTTTTAATCAGTCAATCAGTCCTGGCATGAGCGAACAGAAGACTGACTCTTCAACCAGACTGATAGAGGACTGTATTATGAAACGCTTTGCTCTTAACACTAAATTCTAAAGTGTGTTTCTCCTTTTAATGATTTAGAAATATCGTTAATCTGTCACTGGAACCGTATAAACACCCTTAAAAACTCGTATAACTTCAACTGGAGTCTACAAAGCAGTTGTGGTGCGGCGCAAAAGCGTTTCAGAATGTGGTCCGTAATTACATACTACTGCCACGAAAGAAAAAAAAAAATGTATGAAAATACTGAATGACACCATCACTCAGGCTCTTTTGTGCTAGATAAAAACCCTTATTATGGGACAAATCAGTCTTCCCAAATCTTCCAATAATTCACAAATTTAAGCTTGTCAGGAGTGCAGTAATGTGATAAGATTAGTAGTAGCAATCAGTACTGCAGAGCGAGAGGGAGGCGCCAATGAGAGCGACAGGCGTGAGGGAGGAGAAAGAGCGAGGGAGAGCGAGCGAGCGAGGGAGGGAGGAACAAGTGAGGTCCGCCAGCCGCTGAACCCGTGCCGGGCCCACCAGTGCCGCGTCAGCGTCCGTCGTAAGTGGTGTGTTGCAGCTGCTTCGACCCAGTGACCCACCACTTGCTGCCTGATTCACTTAAACCGGCACCCTTTTCCTTGCCGGAGCCATCAGCAGTGGAAGACTCACAGTGGAACGTACCTGTGGTGTTGAATCAGTGACTGGATCAATCAATTGGCGTGGAAATGTTGAAGCGTTATGTTTTGGGGGGTGCTGTGCCCCGCCCCTGGATGCGTGTCCGGGGCTGAGGCGGGGGGCGGCCTGCTCACCTCCACCACAACAACACCGTAAGTACACACACCTCACTGGTTGGTGCACTTGTTTATTTCACTGTAACATGCGGGGATGAGTGGGTGGCATGGGCGAGGTGGAAGTGGTGACCTTTGACCTAGTTGTAATAGGGTCATGAGGGGTGTTATGGTCAAGTCTACTTCCATTGACAAACATTGAAGATGAGGGTAATAACCTATGAAATCTGTGAAACTCCCTCAAAAACTGTCTTTCCTGGGTGCTTTATTATAATTATTTTTTTCCCAATACTATCCAAACGCTTTTTAAACGTTTCTGTCGTGCTCTCAGACACCACCCCTTTGCTTAGGTTGTTCGGTGCGTTGACCAGTCAGTGTGTGGAGGAGTGCTTGCGAAGAGTTGTCTCAGCTGTTTCTTGACCCGTACTGAGTGTCCCCTGCTGCTCTCATCTACCTCATGCGGTCAGTGTAGTAAATGCTCATTAAAGTCTAAACCATCTCAAGCATTTCTCCCATTGATCTGAAGTTAAGGTTGGCAAGTCTAGTGTCCTCAGCCTTTCTTCATGGGAGAGGTATGCGGGACCTGGGAGGAGTCTGGTTGCACGCCGCTCAATATTTTTAATTATGGCAATCTTTCTGTAGATGTGGATTTCAAATTTAAGTTGCAAATTCTAGCGTGAGTTTTACTAGGGCTGAATATGGTGGCTTAGAAGTCTCAGCATCAACGTTTGTGAAGCTTCTGCGTATGAGTCCAGCTATTTTGTTTGCCTTATTTACCTTTCTCTACATAATGATAGAAGGATACATTTTCATTAATGGTAGCTCACAGGTCTTTCTCTGTACTGTTTTTTAGGTATCATGGAGTCTATAGTATATGCTGTAACTGGAGTTTTCTGGCCACTGTGCATCTGCTTCACGTTATCACGGTGAAATTCCAGGAGTTCTGAAATTCATTGTAGTCATCCACAATGCTGATTTCCTTGAATATTTTAGTATCGCCAGCAAATAAATGCACAAGACTGTCATTTTTTCCATGTTCTGGTAAATCGCTTATAAGCATTACGAGAGAGTAATGGCCTAAGAACAGATCCCTGTGTTATGCCGCTTATGACGGGTCGCTGCCCATATGCCACATTCGCAACCACCTCCCGTTGCTTTCTGTGTATTATTATTATTATTATTATTATTATTATTATTATTATTATTATTATTATTATTATTATTATTATTAATTATTTTTTTTTTTAATTTTTTAATTTT
>NC_087171.1:11540766-11545766 GCF_035594125.1 Scylla paramamosain | reverse complement strand
GTGGGCTAGAAGCAAATTGAGCAGGTGTACATGACAGTCTATCTTTATTGAGGTTGTTGTGGCAGTAAATCATACATGGTTTGTGATATTGTGTATTAAGAAATGTCTTGAATGTTTTGTGCGGAGGAAGGCAATAATGATAAAGGAGCAGGAGGATCACATGACATTTATTATTATTCAGGGTGCTGTGGCAGGAAATGAGATGTGAAGTTTGTGTTATTGTTCTTTAGGGATTGTCTGGGTGTGTTTTGTATGGGCGAAGGAAGTTATGAAAGCAACGAATAGTGTAAAATGAACGGAAAGAATGCTTATCCTTTATTGAGGCCGAAGTGGCAGTAAATCACTAATGTTAGTCTCTGTTTTTGTGTATTAGGAAACGTCTTGTCCTGGTGGTGTGTTATATGGGTGAGGGTAATTATTATAGAAGCAAACAGTGCAAGTGGTGTTTTTCCTTTACTGAGACGTGGCAGTAAATGAGGTATGAAGTTCGTGTTATTGTTTATTAGGGGACGTCTGGGGTGTTTTGTGTGGAGGAGAAAGCCAATTACGATAGCAAATATAGTGCACATGTACAGGACCTTCCCTTTATTGAGGGTGACGCGGCGCTACACCAGGTGCACTTATTGCTTAGTGGGGAAGGTCTTGGTGTGTTTCTTGTATGAGTAAGGCACTTTGTTGAGACTGTTGCATTACGTGATAGTGTTTCTTGAATTGCCGATGGAAGTGTCTAGTATCTTTCCCCTGGGAGATATGAGCAGCAGCATACCTTTTGAACCTAATTAGGCCTTTTGATTTAATTGCACTGCTCTGGACTTTATGTTAATAAAAAAGTGTTTATTAGAGAAAGAAATGTATGATCTGCGGTTATTTTGTTGGGCAAGCACAAAGAGAGAGAGAGAGAGAGAGAGAGAGAGAGAGAGAGAGAGAGAGAGAGAGAGAGAGAGAGAGAGAGAGAGAGAGGTAGCAGTAATCGCTGACCATATCGCAGGATGAATGAGGAGCAAAGGCATCATAATGGATTTTAAAACACGGGTGTTGGCTAGAAGTTTTGGGTGTCCATAATTCGCGCTGCTGAGTGGATCAACGGAGGCTAAGTTGGTGGTGAAAGGTGCTTGCAAGTTGGGCGTAATGAGGTCAGTGGAGCAAGTGATGACTGCATAATAAGCCTGTGCATTACGCCAGTTGGGTGATTTTTCATTATTTTTTCCCTGCATTTTTTTTTTTACGTGTAAAGGAGATTGACCAAGGGCTGGAAAAATCATGGAAAGAGGAATGAAAATGGCCGTTGGATTGCTGCTGTTCCCTCCCCCACAAAAAAAAAAAAAGGTTAAATAGAAGAGCTTTCCTGCCTGCCTGCCTGGCCTGCTTACTTCCACAGGTGTTTTGGTATTTCTCTCTCAAAACGGTTCAGGTTTTGCCAACACTTGCTATGTATGATCGTGGGCAGAAGTCGAGTAACATTCTGCACTCATTGTTATTGTGTTAAACGCTTTTCCGAAGTCTTAAGGTATCCTTATAGAACTAGAGCGTTGATAGACTGTGGGTAGATCAGAGGATTTTGACCTGTATTGTCAAACGCGTTGTTATCTCATAAGGATTCGTTTCAAGGGTCACAGTTATTAGGAAATAGAGAATATCAATAACAAGCATAGCATTCTCTCTCTCTCTCTCTCTCTCTCTCTCTCTCTCTCTCTCTCTCTCTCTCTCTCTCTCTCTCTCTCTCTCTCTCTCTCTCTCTGCTATGGTCGTGGCCGTCGGGGAGGTGGTGTCGGGTCAGCATGGGTGGCTGGGGAGAAGGAGTAATCAAAGTCGACCACCTACACCCCGGTGGCCCGAGGCGGCTCCCTCATGGGAATTTATGAGACTCACTGGGACCATTTACACTCTCTAAATATATTCTATTAAGGAGTTAAATGTCTGTTGTTCCACGATACTTTTACGCTTGAAAAATTACAGTGGGTGTGGATAATATGCATGTTAATTTACTGCGTTGAGATACTTGGATATGTTGTATGTTAAGTAGTGTTAACCATTGAATTCCAGAAGTTTAAAGTAATAATATAATCTGCTGGATATTTCAACACCTGCTTCTTTTAACTTTTCTTTTTGGGAGTGGCACCTCAGTGGACATTTTTTTTTTCTTTTCACTCTCTTGCTCTTTGCCAGTGCGCGTCTTACATTAAAAAAATACTCACACCATACGGGACGACGCAGCTCGTGGTGAGGGAAGTTTCCTGCCATGCATTTTCGTCCGTGCTTTACTGACCACAGCCATAAGTTGTTTTTCTGCCCTGCACCGCAAAGTAAATAATTATTACAAGGGATGTGTGATGCGCTGGGTTAGGCTAGGTTAGGTTGGGGTTAGGCCATGCGCCACCAAATCCCCCTTGGCCTTTTTCCCTCCTTTAGTCAAGAATAAGTCAGGTGGTATAAGGTTTGTTGACTTCTTGGGTAATTCAATGAAGGGATAAAGGAGGGTGCCTGGGTAATGCAATGAAGGGACAAAGGAGGGTGCCATAACCGTCAAAGCAGGGAGGCTCGTGGAGACCTGTGTTCACGATGTGGGGAAACTTGCAGACAGCCAGGTGGGCGACATTTCAACACTTGTTTAGTGGGGACAGCACGGGATGGAATGAACACAAACAAGGAAGATGGCCCGTGTGTACATGACTTCAACTTTTAACATCAGGGGAAAAAAAGAAAAAAAGAAGAAAGAGGAAGAAGAAGGAGAAGTCGTCCCACACAATGGGATCTCTATATTTAATTCTTTCACTGCGGTCAGCAACAATTCACAGCACTAAGGACAATATATGAAATCTTTATAAGCACGTACAAGAAAGAAGGAAGTAAGAATAGATTTCGCAATTTCTAGTTCGTATAATGTTCGGACGGGGCTGTACAACAAAGTCTCGAAGTGGTTAGTGACTGAGGAAAGGCGAGGCAAATAGCAGTGAGAGTTAAATGCTACTTACCTCATCTTTATGGGTAAATGATCAACAACTGAGCCTGTTCCAATCAACCACTATACGGTATTTGCAAAGTAACATCTCTCTTTATTTTTTGCATTTAAACTGGTCCAACATGAAGCCTTTCCTATTTTTCATTTGTAAGCCAACTCCTGCCCATCACTTTTCTCTTCCTTCTTCTTATAGTTTATTTACAGCCAGTTGGTAAATACCGCTGGTCCTGACTTGATAATTGCCTATATGGGCCACATTTATATCACCTTTGTTGGATTCCTTTCCCCACTAATAGGTGTCAGTTTGGTGTCCTTCCGCCGCCCCGACTCGCTTCCCTCTGGATCTTTTCAAGGGAGTGCACGGCAATGTAATTAAGTGTGTCCCTGTATGGTGGGTACGATGTAGTGTGGTGTTGGTCGTTAGAATGTGTGTGTGTGTGTGTGTGTGTGTGTGTGTGTGTTATGAGGTATCAATATTTACTTTTTTTTTTTTTTTTTTTTAGCTAGATCTCTGATTTGCAGCCTTTGGTGAACTGTTGTATATTAAGTAAAAATGTTTTGTTTGTGTTATCTTAAGGGTTAGTGAAATTTATCGATGGACACACACACACACACACACACACACACACACACACACACACACACACACACACACACACACACACACACACACACACACACTGCCAGATAGTTGTGTTCTGACATGTTCTCTGTATTCAATATTATCTGAAGGCAGTGAACCAAATGTGCTTCTGAGAGTGTGCAGAAAGTGATAAGGGGTAGGATAGACGAAGGAACATGACAGGACGAGACAATCTGAGGTTTTGAGGGTTTCTTAAGTTTTGTGTCTAAAGTGAGTAATGTAATAAGGGAGAAGGAGAAAGAAGGAGGAGGGAGAGAAACTGGGAGAGGGGGGGAGCGAAAAGACTTGCAATACAGACTTGGCAATGTCATTCAGGTCAGGAATTAAGTGACTGGAGTGGTGGTGGCTGTCATGTGAGAGATATTTCTAAATGTTAACGTTTTTCTTGCCCGTATTTTTTTATTTAAACGTATCAAAGAAAAAAGAAAAATGCTTGTATGAGAGAGAGAGTGAGCCAGCCAGCCAGCCAGCCAGCCAACGCGCGTGCTGTTCTACCTAAGTATAACATTCCTCTCCCACTGCACTGTACCCTCCCTTCCTTCCACAGTTATCCCTTTCCTCCCATTCCTCCTTCACCCGTCCCTGCCTCTCACTCACTCTCTCCCTCTCTCTCTTCCCCTCACATCCCTCCTTCGCACGTCTCTATCCCTCTCTCACATCCCTCCTCCACCTGTTCTTGCTCCCACCCCTCTTTCTCCCCCCCACCTCTCCCATGCGACCTTCTATCCCACCTCTTTCTGACTGGACTGTTGTCTGAATGAATTTGCAGATTAGGTCAGTGAGTTGGTGAGAAGTGAAAGTTGCCATTAATGTTATTCCCTTGATGTGACGGTGACGGCCGCTGCGGAGAGTTCCAAAGGGCGACTCGTATTCTGGTGTGGGTTTGCTCACTCGCTCACTCACTCGCACGTTTAACATTGGCTTGTTCACTCTCTTCTTTACTTACTCACTCATACACACGCTACACATACTACACGTTCACTCAATTTCTTAAGTGGTTAATGTTGTATATTTGGTCTGTCAGTTGGTCAGTCAGTCGGTCAATCAGTCAGTCACTCGCTCACGCCACGTACACATTATCATCCATATTTTCCTCCTTTCATCATCTTTTTCCACTGAACACAGATAGTTTTTCCACTGAACACATATAGTTTCTTGACACAAGGATACTGTAGGTGATTATCAGCAAAATACATAATACAGAAATTTGGATGATACATAACAAAATAATATAAAATAACAAAATTCAAAATAGTGCACAGTATCCTCTGTCCAAACAAAAGAAAGCTTCTAGTAGAAGGAAATTAAATGAATGCACACACACACTCATAATCCACGTCCATGCAGCAGAAACTCACGCAGGAGGAGGCTGAGGAAGCAGTTTGTGGGTCAATGAAG
>NC_087171.1:11518266-11535766 GCF_035594125.1 Scylla paramamosain | reverse complement strand
GACTATTCTTGTCCTCCTGTTTCTTGCTATTTGAATAAGTACTATAGGGGAGTAGCCAGGGTTTCTTCTTTTTGCTATTAAAATGAAGAGTATTTCAAAAGAGTAATCTAGTTTTTCCTTTCCTACTACTTGTATAACGGTCAGAAGAATGGCCTTTCTTCATCCCTACTAACTGAACGAGGAATATTTGGGGAGAATAGCATCAAGATACGCTCTGAGATATTTTGATCAACTGATTGGAACTCTTTTCTGCTTCACTTTTTAGAGCAGCAATCGATGAGACCACATCCGACTATTGCTGTACTGCCTTTACGGAGTGACATGTAGGCGGGCAGGAGGCGATGCTGGGGTCCTCATTTCCATACTGGTGCCGAACGTCGTCCCCCTGATTAGTGTTGACCAGGCAACGTGCAGCTAACAGTTGTCAGGGGGGCGGGCTACTGTACCACCCTGGAAGAGAGGTCGATACTTTACACGACTTGATGAAGAAGTGCAACAACGAGAAACACAAGAACACACGCTTATATTCTCAAACGTTACGGTTACGTTGCCTCATCTCTGCTCCCTTATAGATATCCCAGTGTGAGTTTATATTACGTTATCAAGGGTATCTTCATGATTCACTGCGAGATGCAACACTTCTAAACACTTGAAGCAATGTATGTAGTGTTTTATAAGCATCCACAAGAAAGGCCATAAGAAAGAATAAAAGTTGCAATTTCTAGCCAGTACAATGTTTGGAGGTGCCTGTAGAACAAGAAATGATGTCCCAGAGTGGTTAGTGATCAAGGAAAGGTGTATCGAATAGCAGGGGGAGGGATTTAGGAGTAATGGTGGTGGTATCTTCACTACCAGGAAAAAAAGCAACACAGCAAGTGATGCTGCATGAATGAATGGTGACTTGAATGGGTATGGTGAAAGTAAGAGTTGATCGTGGTAGTGGTAAGAGAGAGAGAGAGAGAGAGAGAGAGAGAGAGAGAGAGAGAGAGAGAGAGAGAGAGAGAGAGAGAGAGAGAGAGAGAGAGAGAGAGAACACCTCTTAACGTGGCGGTGAGGAGCGTGGGAGGTGGGGCGGAGATCGTTCACAACCTCTTCCAAGTGTTAAGGTATTATACATCAAGTTTAATACAATTTGACGAATGGCGAAGGGCGGAGGGAGGGACGGGACGGGACGGGACATGCCGGGGTGGTGAAGGTGACGCCTGGTGAGGGGCGCTGATGGCCATAATGAACTAGGGATGGTCGGTGATGAGAGGAGGCGAGTGGTGGAGTAGGGAAGATGTAGAGGTAGGAGGCTAAAACATGAATATAACATTGTAGTTTTCTCGTTCAGCTGTAAGGGATCATTGTGTGGGATGTGATATTACCTTCCCTATTAAACATTTATATTTATTACGTACATAGTCGTTCAGATCCTATCCTAAGAGTCGAGGCCGTAATAACACGTTGCCAGCAGCACCCTTGAATATAACATTGCCTGTCCCTATCACGGTAAGATTCTGTTAATGCTGACAAATTTTTACGTGCTGTTACTGTTAATATTACAAATTTTCATGTGTTTTTACATTTTTGAAGTCGATACTCTTCCCTCGAAACATCAGCATATGAACGTGAAGGAAGCTGCAAGAAGCCAGCAGACCTACACGTGGCAGTCCCTGTGTAAAGCTTACCTATCATTCTTATCCATAAATCTACCCCAATTTTCCTATCAGCTCAGCACTAACTACATAATTACTAGGTCTTTATCAGTCCTCTACCACTATATTTGGGAACGAATTTCTTCCTGCCACTAAAAAAATCTAACCAAGACTTTACCCATTACTTCTCGTCTGTTTCAGAATACAAACCCTAAGGATCTTATCTACATCACCCTTTATAAGAGTATTATCCCTTGCACCGCTTTAATACCTGTAGCAAGTACCCTGTGAGGGATATTAATTAAAAAGCATTAACCTCCTTCCTTAGAAATGTCAGGTTAGTATCCTTAGTTGTTGTTCTCCTCTTGTCAGGGATCACCAGAGAGGATTTGCTATACTTTTTTACATGTCATCATAACCAGGACAGAGCGGCGGTAAAAATATGTTTATAGTACGGTCAGACGCGTCTCCAGGTGCTGGCAAGGTCCTCGGGGTGCGCAACAGTTAGTTGTCTGGCAAGCGAGAGTCGTGGGTGGGAACGGTCGAGGGTAGATGGGTCTGTCTGAGTTGGGTGGAGTGGTGAAGATGACATGGATAGAGAAGAGGGAGGCGGCGCGGGGAGAGAGAGAGAGAGAGAGAGAGAGAGAGAGAGAGAGAGAGAGAGAGAGAGAGAGAGAGAGAGAGAGAGAGAGAGAGAGAGGGGGTGGTAGGGGTGGGGTTGCGGAGAGGAGAGGGGACCCTTGTGTGTCCCCATTACGGAAAAAAAGACTCGATCGATGATTGAGCACGACAGTGATGAAATTTAAAGGGAGTACTGAGAAGAGGCTGAGCTAACCGCCGACTCCCCCTTGGCTCCATCTCTCTCTCTCTCTCTCTCTCTCTCTCTCTCTCTCTCTCTCTCTCTCTCTCTCTCTCTCTCTCTCTCTGAATTCCGAGTTCTACCTTTCTCATCGTTCTTTCATTCATCTATTACGTCAGTCTCTCTCTTTTTCAAGGAAAGGAAGAACAGAAGCAAGCAAGCATGGAAGAAAGGAAGGAAGGAAGGAAGGAAGGAAGGAAGGAAGGAAGGAAAGAAGCATCAAGCCTCCTTCCTTCCTTCCTTCCTTCCCCCAGCCGAAGATGAGTTCCAAGGGATCAAGTGCATTGTGAAGTCAGCTTCATGGTATAAATTACAGCCTCTCCTCATTGTCATGCCTTCTCTTTCTCTCTCCTTCCTTGTGTCCCTCCCTCTCCCTCTCCCTCTCCCTCCCTCACTTTTCCTTGCGTGATGGCTCAGCTTGGTATCGATAAAAGAAGCTCCACCTGACCCTTCTTTTTTTTTTCTTCTTTTTCTTCTTCTTCTTTTTCCTCTTCTGCTGCGGCGGCGGCGGCGGCGTCGTCGTCGTCGTCGTCGTCGTCCTCGTCCTCGTACTCGTCCTCGTCCTCGTCCTCGTCCTCGTCCTCGTACTCGTCCTCGTCCTCGTCCTCGTCCTCGTCCTCGTCCTCCTCCTCCTCCTCCTCCTCCTCCTCCTCCTCCTCCTCCTCCTCCTCCTCCTCCTCCTCCTCCTCCTAAGATCAAGTGCTCCTCTCTAGCGGGTCGTGTGTGTGTGTGTGTGTGTGTGTGTGTGTGTGTGTGTGTGTGTGTGTGTGTGTGTGTGTATTTTTCATTGGACCATTCCAGTAATTTATCATGCAATATTTTATAATTTGTATTCAATAAATGATTTATTTATCTGTCTATGAATGTTATCTGTGCGTGTATGTATGTATGTATGTGTATGTGTGTATGTATGTATGTATGTATGTGCGTGCGTGCGTGCCTGGTCAGGAGGTCAGGAGACAATGCGTGATGTATGATGTGGGTTGACGTGACGGTTGTGGTGGTGGTCATCACGCCCGTCAGTCACCCCCTCGCCTCGCTGATGGTTGTGATAGGGGTGACTGTGATAGTGGTATACATTCACCTTTCTGGTAGTTCCGCCTGGTTTTGCTGTCTCTATTAATTTATATGCGCTTAAGTTGTTCTGTTCTTGTCTTGGCTTTTGGTCAATTTGTAAGTTCAAATGTTAAGTTCAGCGGCGTGGACTTGGGTCGAGCTTAGCAGGTGAACTGGTGAACTTGCTGCCTTGTTATGATCTTACGTTCTTGTTATTCTTGTTATTCTCCCACTTATTCTTATTATTATCATTCTTATTATCAATCTTATTCTTATTCTTTTTCTTCTTATTCTCCTTCTCATTGTTATTCTTATATTTTTCTTCTAATTATTATCGTTGTTGTTGTTGTTATTACATAACACCGTATTCTTCTTATTATTATCATTCTTATTATCAATCTTATTCTTATTCTTTTTCTTCTTATTCTCCTTCTCATTGTTATTCTTATATTTTTCTTCTAATTATTATCGTTTTTGTTGTTATCATTACATAACACCGTGAGCTGGAATCGAACTGAACACCCCCTAACCACAAGTCCAGCACATTACCATCTGTACCAGTGCGCCACGTTGAATCCTTCCTTTACCCTTCAGTGTAAGAGAAACATGAGCTGTACTGGAGAAAAATGATGCCAAGTGATACGGTGAGATCAAGAATACTGAAATTGTTCTTGTCACGATGTACAGCAAACAGGTAACGAACACCGACACCTGAGTATTTAATTAGGCAGGTGGGTAAGTGTTGGTAAGCTTTGTGTTCGCTCAGTTTGGTGTGTGATGTGGTGATTTCGGTGTTAAGGTGAGCATGTGGTTTTGATTTTATGGGGACGTAATGGTGGTAGTAGTGATAATGATAGCAGTAGCAACGACAACAACAACAATGATAATGATAATAATACATGTAGTGTCCTGCAAACAAATAGAGCATCATAATTTATAATGCTGCGATATTGGATGAAAAATGATACTGAAGTTTCTATTCGCTACTAATTAGAAAGGTACATAATAATAATAATAATAATAATAATAATAATAATAATAATAATAATAATAATATTAGTAGTAATCTAAATATACAGTATATACTAGTAGGCTGGTAAGAAAACTACTACTACTACTACTACTACTACTACTACTACTACTACTACTACTACTACTACTACTACTACTACTACTACTACTACTATCACCACCACCACCACTGATAATAACGACGACAGTAACAACAACCACCACCAAATAACCCCCAGACAAACCCAATGGACGCCAGCACAAATTAATCAGTTATGTGGTGCACGCGAGGGTGCGGCGGGCGTGGCGAGGCGTGGGCGTGTATACTAGACTATAAGGGGTCGCAGGTGTGAGGCAAGACGGGGCTGCCACACCTGCGCGAGAGGCCGAGTTACTCTTGCTTGTATTCTGGGGCCTTTTAAGGTGTGGGAGCACGTGGCGGCGCCTTTGAGGTCTGGCCTTGACGAGGGACGATGGTGTGTGTGTGTGTGTGTGTGTGTGTGTGTGTGTGTGTGTGTATTTCTTTGTCTCGTATTCACAAACGCTTTGCTCTCTCTCCACGACTATTTTCCAAGGCCACTGAGATGATTAGCCGGGTTCTCACTAGTGTTTCGGGATGTTCCTAGTATAGAAAACTTGTTTATTTATCACTAGAATCATAGAACCACACTTGAAAACCAGCGCAGTTTCAACTAGTGACTTTAAAAGTGGTTGGGGGTGTGGCGCAGGAGTGTTTCAGAATATGGGCCTTGGTGTCGGGTGGAGTGAGGGGGCGTACCTCCGGGCCTCACAAGTTTCACTAGGATGTTTACCTTTCCCTCAACTCTAATTTTTTTTGCGTGTTTTCTCTTCCGGCGACTTGAAGGGCTTGTTTTGCGAGTTTGTTTATTTGGTTGTCATCTACAAAGGGTCTGAGTTACCCCTGTGTTGTTTTTGTCCTCCTGTGTACAATTGGGCTGTATACTCTCCGCCGCTATCACGCTTCTAGTCTTACGCAGGGCCTGGTGTGCTGCACTCCTTGCCTCCAGTGCTTCATGTGGTCCTTTCTACATACGTACATTTCCACGGGAGGAAGAAACACCTATTTATTAATTTATTTATTCATTTTTTTATTTCAAGCTTCTCTCCCTCTTTTTCAATTTCAAGCCACGTTCTGTCACTCACCTAGACTTTCTTTGTCCCAGTAGTAATATACCTTCTCAATTCCGCGCAGCCTATTCATTAACTTATTCGGTAACTTGTGTAGCATAATTAATTTCTCTCTCTCTCTCTCTCTCTCTCTCTCTCTCTCTCTCTCTCTCTCTCTCTCTCTCTCTCTCTCTCTCTCTCTCTCTCTCTCTCTCTCTCTCTCTCTCTCTCTCTCTCTCTCTCTCTCTCTCTCTCTCTCTCTCTCTCTCTCTCTCGGGTGTGTGTGTGTGTGTGTGTGTGTGTATGGGAGGGAGGGAGTGGAGGAGGAGAGAGGGAGGGAAGTGAGGGTATGTATGCCTAATTGGATATTACGGAACAGCTCATTCATTCAGTTTTATCGTTTGTATTTAACACATGGATAGTACCGGCGGTTACGTTGTCTTTATGCCGGGACATCGGACATCCACAAGAACACAACCACACTACATGACTTACAATTGTTATTCATTTTACTCGGAAGTTACCCTGGAAAGAAGAGGAGGAGGAGGAGGAGGAGGAGGAGAAGAAGAGCATAGAAGGGCAAGAACAAAAATAGTAGGAAGAGAAGGGTGGAGAGAGACAGGCAGGATAGCAGGCAGGCTGGCAGGCATTGCATACAAAGAACAACCCTCATTACTTCTCACCAACATAGGCATTTGCATTATGTTCGTCATTGGTGCCAGCCATTAATATACAGATAGTGTAAAACTGCGACACAGCTTTAATTGCTCCTCACCACCTATAAGAACACATTTCATAACACTGCATAAATGAAGGCTGGACATTTGGACTAACGGAATTGGAGGCTAGGAATTGCACTGCTAACCTAACCTTTCATAAAGCTGTGCAGGTGACAGATGGGCAGTGGAGTATCGAATTGGCAACCCTAGGAATAGTGAGGTGATGCAGGGGAGAGCAGGGGAGACGGACTAGCGAGGGAGGCGTGGGGTAAATAGTGCTGCTGGAATGGTGTGGAATATGAAAGATGAGCTGATAGAGGTAACTTAATAGATTCGCACCTGTCTTACTGTGGAAGCGAAAAAAAAACAAAAAAAAATGGATAAAATGAAGTGAAAATTAAATAATAAAATATATAAATAATAAATAAGTATATAAAAAGTAAAGTAAACATAAAAAAAAAGATAGACAGATTAAATAGACAAGTTTTCTTTCTACTAAATAAACTCGTATTTCATTGATATGCGTGTCATTATACTTTGTTTTTATGTATATATATCCTAGCGTAACATTACTGCCGTTTATGATGCAACCTATTGTAAATAGTTTTCACTTATAAAATAATACTAAAAGAAATTGAGAAAGTGATGATGCATATGACAAAAAAGGAGAGAGAGAGAGAGAGAGAGAGAGAGAGAGAGAGAGAGAGAGAGAGAGAGAGAGAGAGAGAGAGAGAGAGAGAGAGAGAGAGAGAGAGAGAGAGAGAGATTTCGTCAGGAAGAGCGAGACAGGCGTAAATTCAGTACATAATAATACCAAGATGATTGAACTGGTATATTTTTGTACTTCAGTAGAATCATAGCACTTAATGGTGATGACCGATGATAACACCCGTGGGAATTCCGGTAAGGTTATACAGTGTACACGCGCCACATCCACAAGGGAGGCAGCGAGGGAGGAGTGGGCGGGGCGGGGCAGGCGGTCTCTTTGTATGAGATCCGCACCACACACCTTATAAATCGCGTCTCGTTTTGAACCACACGTGTGTTTGTGCGGTGGATGAGGTAACCCTTAAGAATAACAAATAGATACAGAGATAGATAGGTAGATGTTTATTGTTTTATTGACGACAGCGTACACTTTCATATCATAATTGGGCCGGAGACAGGGGAGCGGTAAATCTAGCTCGATCAATGAGTGGGTGGATGTGAAGCAGTTTGAGGCGCACGAAGGGAAGTCTTCTTTTTCCACTCAGAACTAACGTGACAGGAAACTAGCAAAGGTACGAAGGGTAGGCGTGTGTAGCTGTATGTATGTATGTACTTTGTGCTTAGGGTAGGAAGAATATACGGTGTCGTGTTGAGGATTATACCTTTGTTGCTTATACTACTACTTCTGCTGATGCTGCTGCTGTTGTCTTCGTCGTCATCGTCATTACTGTCATCGTCCTTGGTCTCCTCCTCCTCCTCCTCCTCCTCCTCCTCCTCCTCCTCCTCCTCCTCCTCCTCCTCCTCCTCCTCCTCCTCCTCCTCCTCCTTCTCTTCCTCTTCCTGCTGCTACTGCTGCTGCCGCCGTGACTACGTGGGTGATAGGTATTGGCAATAAAGGTTCCGGTGGGCGTTGAAAGGTATAAGCGTAACAGTTGATTGGTATAAGGCGTACACGGGGCGAGAGAGAGAGAGAGAGAGAGAGAGAGAGAGAGAGAGAGAGAGAGAGAGAGAGAGAGAGAGAGAGAGAGAGAGAGAGAGAGAGAGAGAGAGAGAGAGAGAGAGAGAGAGAGAGAGAGAGAGAGAAAACTGACAAGAATTTTATCGGAATGCATGAATAGGAAAGACAAGAATAACGGACCGGCACAGCTTAGAGTCGGGCAAGAAGTGGGAAGGCGGGTGAAGCGGGATGAATGCACGGATGAAAAAAGACTAGCGGGGCGGGGGAAGGCTGGGAAGATGACATGGGGAAGGGAGGGGGGTGGGCTGGGGAAGAGGTAGGCATTGGTTTGGACGGGAAGGGAAGGGAAGGGAAGGGGGAGGAACTGAGGTGAAGAATGGATCCTTGAAAGAGAAGAAAGGAGAAACACTGTGTACCTCAGGAGACTTGTTCATGGAGAGATTTGCAGGAGTTGTAGTCTTTGGAGGATTCCGTTATAGCATGTTTTCGAATTTACTCAAATCCGCAATAGCACATAATATTATACCTGACAAGCCTCGCAGGGGACCTTTCTCTTCGGTCTGCGCGCGGTGAAAGAATTGTGTT
This sequence comes from Scylla paramamosain, assembly GCF_035594125.1. Classification (NCBI taxonomy): domain Eukaryota; kingdom Metazoa; phylum Arthropoda; class Malacostraca; order Decapoda; family Portunidae; genus Scylla; species Scylla paramamosain. The sequence continues at coordinate 11,527,105 of NC_087171.1, read as the reverse complement.
ATGTTTAGTGGTTGTAGTCAGGGTGTTGAGAGCCCCTTGTGGTTGTAGGTAATGTGTTTGTTTACGTTCCGTGGTTGTAAATAGTACTGAAGGTCTCTTATGTTGTGGTTGTAGACAGTGTGCTGGTTACGTTCAGTGGTTGCACAGTGCGTTGGGTGCCTTGTTCACGTTCACAAGTTTGACGTGTCAGACTCGTTTTCAGTTATTTAACGATTTATTTAGTGGCTTATTCACTTACTTACTATTTACACGTTGAGGAGACTAGTCGAAAGCTCAAAGAATGGGAAGAATTAGTCAGCTTTATTTGTCATTCCCCAAAAAATCCAGAAAAATAAGAATGAGAGAGAGAGAGAGAGAGAGAGAGAGAGAGAGAGAGAGAGAGAGAGAGAGAGAGAGAGAGAGAGAGAGAGAGAGAGAGAGATGTAGACCTAACTTATTGATGGGATAATCTTGAAACTTTTACAAAGGGGAGTGGGCGGGATAAAGTTTAGGTATCACACACACACACACACACACACACACACACACACACACACACACACACACACACACACACACACACACACACACACACACACACACACACACACACACACACACACACACACACACACACACACACACACACACACACACACACACACACACACACACACACACACACACACACACACACACACACACACACACACACACACACACACACACACACACACACACACACACACACACACACACACACACACACACACACACACACACACACACACACACACACACACACACACACACACACACACACACACACACACACACACACACACACACACACACACACACACACACACACACACACACACACACACACACACACACACACACACACACACACACACACACACACACACACACACACACACACACACACACACACACACACACACACACACACACACACACACACACACACACACACACACACACACACACACACACACACACACACACACACACACACACACACACACACACACACACACACACACACACACACACACACACACACACACACACACACACACACACACACACACACACACACACACACACACACACACACACACACACACACACACACACACACACACACACACACACACACACACACACACACACACACACACACACACACACACACACACACACACACACACACACACACACACACACACACACACACACACACACACACACACACACACACACACACACACACACACACACACACACACACACACACACACACACACACACACACACACACACACACACACACACACACACACACACACACACACACACACACACACACACACACACACACACACACACACACACACACACACACACACACACACACACACACACACACACACACACACACACACACACACACACACACACACACACACACACACACACACACACACACACACACACACACACACACACACACACACACACACACACACACACACACACACACACACACACACACACACACACACACACACACACACACACACACACACACACACACACACACACACACACACACACACACACACACACACACACACACACACACACACACACACACACACACACACACACACACACACACACACACACACACACACACACACACACACACACACACACACACACACACACACACACACACACACACACACACACACACACACACACACACACACACACACACACACACACACACACACACACACACACACACACACACACACACACACACACACACACACACACACACACACACACACACACACACACACACACACACACACACACACACACACACACACACACACACACACACACACACACACACACACACACACACACACACACACACACACACACACACCGGAAACTTGGAGCTTTTTGAAGATTGAAGGTGAATTCATGTACGCCACAAGAGAGAGAGAGAGAGAGAGAGAGAGAGAGAGAGAGAGAGAGAGAGAGAGAGAGAGAGAGAGAGAGAGAGAGAGAGAGAGAGAGAGAGAGAGAGAGAGAGAGAGAGAGAGAGAGAGAGAGAGGTGTAACGAAAGCTAGATATTTTGGATAGCATGTAGGAATATAAGGAAAAGAAAAGGAAATAAGGAAGAAAATAGGAGAAGAGGAGGAAAATAATTAAGTGTGGGAAGGACCGAAGGAAGAAAAAGGAAGGAGGAGAAGAAGAAGAAAAGAATGAACTGTGGGAAGGACCGGAGGAGGAGGAGGAGGAGGAGGAGGAGGAGGAGGAGGAGGAGGAAGAAGAAGAAGAAGAAGAAGAAGAAGAAGAAGAAGGTATAGAGGGATAAAGCCAGGGAGAAGGGAGGTTTGTGAAGGGAATAAAGGAAGGAGGAGGAGGGGGAGGAGGAGGAGGAGGAGGAGGAGGAGGAGGAGGAGGGCATCGACGACGAGAAAGAAGAGAAAGGGAAGAAATACTTATACAACTTCTTTTTTTGTGTGTGTCCAGGCTTAAGAAGTCCCGTGAGAATGTTTTTTTTTACCTCCAGTTTTATTTATTTTTTCTCTTCCATTGACTTGTGGGAGGGACGAGTAATGGTGGCATGGATAGGAGGAGGAGGAGGAGGAAATATTTGTTTTCGTTGGTTCTCTCGTTCCCTCTCTCTCTCTCTCTCTCTCTCTCTCTCTCTCTCTCTCTCTCTCTCTCTCTCTCTCTCTCTCTCTCTCTCTCTCTCTCTCTCTCTCTCTCTCTCTCTCTCTCTCTCTCTCTCTCTCTCTCTCTCTCTCTCTCTATTTTTATCTATTCTTTTTTTGTTTCGTAAATATCGATTTTCGTCTCTCTCTCTCTCTCTCTCTCTCTCTCTCTCTCTCTCTCTCTCTCTCTCTCTCTCTCTCTCTCTCTCTCTCTCTCTCTCTCTCTCTCTCTCTCTCTCTCTCTCTCTCTCTCTCTCTCTCTCTCTCTCGTATCTTATCTTTTCCTATTCCTCCATCACACACACACACACACACACACACACACACACACACACACACACACACACACACACACACACACACACACACACACACACACACACACACACACACACACACACACACACACACACACACACACACACACACACACACACACACACACACACACACGATAATCCCAGCTGCTTTCCTTTTATTGCATCCTCTGTCGACCTTCAAGTAATGGGTAACAATTTCACTTCTTCTCATGACAAATTGCTCCCAGATGCCTCCGACCCCTTGCTGGATCTGCCTCAGCGACTCAGTGGCGGTAGACAGGCAGTTGGGATCCCTTTCTTTATGTTCATTAGTTGTAAGCAATGTTGTGGGGCCTTTGTGTATGTTCAGTGGCTCTAGACGCAATATTTTGGCCCTCTTTATGGTAGGGTGGTGTATACGAGGTCTTGGTGTCGAGAGCTTGTTGTGCTTTTTCTGGTGCGCTCTTGGTCATATTTGTTCATCCGCCTCACTGATGAGCTATTTCCATAACCAGTGGTGCGGCAGTTTATTTGAATATCATGTCTTTACATTAACATAGGGACTAGTCATTGCTACTTTTTTTGGTGCTAGAGGAACTTCGATGTACATTTATCCTAAGCAGTGGTGCAGCAGAGTCCATTGAATTTCATGCCTTTATATCGAAAAAGCAATAAGCATATGGACTGATAATTAACAGGAGTAGTGTGTTGTGAATACCTCCCAGCTGCCTCTATTAGTGCCGTGGGGGAACTTGCCTCACTTATGTGCTCTTACCTTAAAGCGAAACAACAGAGCCTATTGAATTGCATGTATTTATATTGAACAGTAATTAACATATAAACTGATAATTAGCAGCAGTAGTGTGTTGTGAATGCTTCTATTAGTGCCATGCTTCACATATATGTTCTTGCCATACGTAGAGATGCAACAGAGTCCATTGAATCTCATGTATTTGTATCGAATGAAAATTAACGTATGGACTAGTCACTGAGAGGAAGATGTTTTCATGCATGCGTGGTCAGTGTCAGGCGGTGGTGAAGTCCATAGACATTGTTCCTGAAGGCTCGCCACTCTGGAATCGCTTCTCTGGAAAAATTTACTATGGGTAGGATAGTTATTGCTGAAAGTACTGATAATTTTTACTCTATGCTGTATGTTCAGGGTGCTTATTCCATTGCATTTACATGTGGAGAATAAAAAAAAAAAGAAAAGAAAGAAAAGGTCTCTGAGTTTGCCACCTTCTATCAAAAAGTAAAATCGTCAAAGACATTTCCGCTACTAAGGAATAAAAATGGGTTTCCTTATGTTGTTCATTGTCCAGGGTTTGGTGACGAAGTGACGCGTTGGAAGAAAGTAATGAACAGATGAAGGAGCAGCAGCTGTAAATGTCGGATTTTCAGTTGATATACTTATAAGGAGACTCCATCAATTACTAAGGAGATCTGGAGATTATATATATGTATTACTTGCCCTGGTACTTAACCCTTTCCCTGCGATATACAACAATTCTCGACACTAAAAACAATGGATGGAATCTTTATAAGCATCTACAACAATGAAAGGGATTAGAACAACAGATTTTGCCATTTCCATTCAGTGTAATGTTTAGTGGAACAAGAAGAAATGTCCCCAAAGTGGTTAGTTGCTAAGGAAAAATGTCAAATAGCAGAGGAAGGGTTAAGAAACACTTAAAAACACACAAGGGAAGCTACAAGAAGCCATTAGAACTACACGTGGGATACATACCTTATAATCCTTATCCATAAACTATAAGCTTTTAAATCTCCCTGACTCGGAACTAACAACGCAATTGCTGAATCTATTTCCGTCACCTACCACCCTGAAGCAATATTTTCCTCTCCTCCCAAAGCTTTGCCTTTTTTAGGAGAACATAGCTCTTCCGTCCTTGTTTGGCGCGCTGCTTATGTGACGCAGAGATGAGAATGCGAGAGGAGCGTGTGTTGGGTGTGTCAGACCAGAAAGGTAGCGAGGTGGGCGAGGACAGCGTCATCCCGTGAGCTGAATGATAACGAAGTGTCCTTCTGAATCTACCCGTTGTGTGTGTCATTGATGCCAAAGGGTTGTCACAGGGTTGTCACAGGGTTGTCACAGGGTTGTGTTATCAGGTTATGCTGCAGGTGTTGGCCTCCTGTGTCACCGACCTCCTGCTCTGTTCGCTGTGGGACAATTTTCTACTCGACTGTTTTAGGAGAAGTGATTAATCGGGTTATTTTGCAGCCCTTTGTAACCCGTTGCCTTTCTCCGTTGTGTAATGGTTAGCAAAGTGGTGGTGATCGTTGTAAAAGCAGTGGTAGTAATAGAATAGTATTGATAATGTTATTCATATCATGATGATCGTTCTTATTGGTGGTGTTGTCGTTGTTGTTGCTGTGTAAAGTAGTGGTGTGGCGATGGTTGTTATCACCATATTCGTCATCTTTGCCATCATTGGTATGGTCACCACGTCACCCAATGTACGGCCGCCACTGGGTGACCTCCACACAGCCGTGCGAGGCGTAGCATGCATACTGGAGGGCGTGCCGCTAATTGCATTAAAACACGGCACGGCGCCACCCGAGACTCCACCTGTGTCCCCTCCCCAACACCCACGCCATCCCCACCAAGGCCGCGCCACTAATGAAGGGCGATCGCTGAGGGCGCTTCGCTTCACCTCTGCGTCTCCATTCTGTGCTGACTGTCTGAACGAGCCGTTATGCACACAGCCTCCCAAGACAAACGACTCACGGCGGGATCGATGTGGAGTGAGTCTTCCTCTCACGCTGCACTGCCTCTACTCCACACTTTTTTTTTTTTTCATTTTTTTCTTTTTTTTTTACCAAGGGTTATTTTGCTTGAGAGTTGTGCACCGTATTTTCAAACGTTTCACGTCTTATCTCGCAACTTCCAACGTGCTGCAATGGAAGTTTGTGGGATTTTTAAGTATGTTTCTTTTTTTTTATAGTTGTGTTGATGGTTGTTGATAAGGGTTTTACATGATCATTGGGGAGGAATACCAATGAAAATCTTACTAATTACCAATGAGAGATCAAAGCGTTTAACCTTTGACTGGTATTTGGTGTATCATTCCTTAATTACTAATCACTCTGAGACGTCTTTACTAGTTTTACAACCACCTTTAATCTTTAAACTAAGAAATTGCAAAACTTATTTCAATCCCCTTCTTGTATGTGTCTTTAAAGATTTCCGGCATTACTTCTGATGCTGTTAATTGTTTTGCATCACAGTGAAAGGATTAAGAATACGAACCTTCAACTCACGGACACATCCCAATGATTAAGATATCAGAGAAGCGTATCAGTTTCTCTCACAGGAGTAATTGGTATTGATGAAGACTGAAGGTAGCAGGTCTTCATTCTGTTGTACGAAGTAATTGTTAATTTGTCAGACGGCCGTTTGTTTAATTGTCCATAACCGTGACAGGGAGTTGCACTTTAGTTCATCTCATTTTAACACCCAATACATAACCTTGTCCAGGTATTACTGTCTTACTATTAATGTAGGGGTGCAGTTTGCTAGCTCATCTCATTTTAACAACCAGTACATAATCCTGTCCAGGTATTACTGTCTTATTACTAGGGGTTCATGCAGCGTCCTAAACCTGTGAAGTAAAGGAACACTGAACAATAAGCCTGTTAGCCTTTACGAAGCTGTTTGTGATAAGGGAAACTATTCAAAGTAAGCGATTTAGAATAATGAACCATCATCACAAGGCAAGAATGACTGGCAAAACTCGCTGTCATGCAAGCCAATTCCGTAATGGATCACATTTTATATTACAATTCCATTATCAGTATTATCATATCACTATTTTTTTTTTATTGTTTTTATTTCTTCTCATAAGCTTTATTTTTATCCTTAGGACGACCTCTACGTGACATACTGAGGCAGGGCGGCTGTTGTGCGTGTTGGTTATCCAGCGTCATCTCTCGGGCGGCCGAGTTTCCCGGTGTTCCCCTTTGCAGTTTTGAGAGTTTTGTTATTCAAGTCCTCTCCCAGATCTGCTGAGTCCTCTTGAGTCAGGCGCGTTGGACCGAACTGTGACTTAAGTTCAGAAAGCAAACCTTTTCGCTAGTATTCTTGGTATGAAAGACGCATAAATGCCGCAATTATATACATTCATCTCAACACAGACGCTTGTATTTAAACTCCTTCAGGGCAGTGTTTCCTGTACGTTTCAGCGCTTTATCTCGAGTACTTTCTACTGGGTCTTAGGTACTGGGGTTTTCAAGGGGGTTTGTTTGATCGTAGTGATAGTTCTGCATCATCAGTGAGATAGAACAGCCATGAAAATCCAATTAAACATCTGTGACATTTGAAAACATTCTTTACGAGAGAGCAAAGCGTTATGAACAGAAACCTAAGACTCAAGTGCAGGGTAATTTGAAGAACACTTCTTTTCTTGCTTCAATTACGTGTCTCAGTAAAAGCACTAGAAGGAAGATTAGGTTCAGAAAATGTTTCCTCCATGTCGATGCAACACATTTCATCTGGCGGCGTAACGTCAACAGTGCAGGCTGCAGTCGGCCGGAGGGTGCGTGAACTTACTGTCTCGTGTCTCACACCGTTACCATGACCTTAGGTGCTCCCAGCTTCCTATCTCGTTACATTTCCTGCTCAAACCCAAAGCCTCCTCAGCTCCCCTAGGCACAAAGGATAGCTGATAATTCTGCATGAGACTCGGAATGCTCCCTTGAACAGCTCACCAGAAATTAATCCAAGATTTGCGGTGAAGCACCACTTCCGCATCACTATGACCCCTCCCTTTGCATTAGAAGTTGGGAGAAATGTCCTTTCCTCCCTCAGCACTCAGGCGTTTAGCTGGCCTTGACCTGCACGCCTGACAGACCACGTGTTGTGAGTCTTGTCCGTGCACCTGGACACCTTTCCTTTTGCTACCCTGCCTCCCTAACACACCTGGCACGGGGTCAAGGCCACTGTTCCATTTCGGGATCCCTATTGTACCAGAATGGCCTCAACACGCTACAGGCGGAGCTGGGTACGCGCTTAGACTCGCTCTGCCATATCAAGAAGGATGAAAGGATTAGACTGCTGAGTAAGAGCAAGGAGAGGAAAAGCCCTGAGGGAGGCATTCATTTTCTCGATAACGTAGGGTCGCTAGTCTCTTATTGATGACCGAAGCATGTTGTTAACTTCTTGGACGTGTGTCTCGGTGTAATATTACCCAAGAGAAACACTGCATGGAAGGAAGGGATGGTGGGTGCCTTCCTCACCTCCCCTTCCCCACCCACCGCCTCCCTGCAGCAACCTCATCGACTTCCAATATTTCTTCTCAGCAGGACAATAACGTTGCCTTTGCTGGATACAACTGCACCGCCGCCACAACGCAGCCACTCACCTCACGGGAATGTTAAAGCGATGCGGGAATAAATGAGATTTGCACATGTATTCTCTCTCTCTCTCTCTCTCTCTCTCTCTCTCTCTCTCTCTCTCTCTCTCTCTCTCTCTCTCTCTCTCTCTCTCTCTCTCTCTCTCTCTCTCTCTCTCTCTCTCTCTCTCTCTCTCTCTCTCCTTAGTGATCCAAGCACACGTGTTTAATCACCGGTATTCAGAAATGCTTTGCTCTCTCACCGCGACTATTTTTCAGAGGCCACAGAGATGTTTAGGCACGTTCTCGAGAGTGTTTCTCATGTTAATAATGTGGAAATCCTGCTAACCTGTTACTAAAACTACAAAAAACACTATTAAAAACCCGCGTCGCTTCAACTAAAGTCTTGTGAATGTAGAGAAGATGCGGCACGGAACTGTTTTAGAA
>NC_087171.1:11465766-11513266 GCF_035594125.1 Scylla paramamosain | reverse complement strand
CTATAACCTTTCTGCGACGAGAGCAGAAATGAATGGAAATAACCAAGGTAATATGCGGCATGGGAAACTATCCTTCAGCAGCAGGAACTCGAGTAACTCCTCTCCTGTGCTTGAACTTCGTTGCATACAGCAGAGCCTGGACCGATAGGAGAGAGTGAGGGGTGTCCTGTAAGCCTCTCACTGCCTCACACCAAGTAGAAACAGAAACACTACATCACAACATCACTACACTTTTCTGTAAATAGTTCTGACAGTTCATCTTTATGTATGCCATGAGAATAACAAACATGAATTACTTGCCATATGTTTCAGTGACTCGGACTCAAAAATCCATGAAGCGCACATTGAGGACATGACGAGGCTAATGGAAATGGACTGTAAATAACGACATGGAGAGAGGAATGAGGGTAATGTGAAGGCACTCAGTCACTCAATGGACGGAGTGAGGCGGTGATCGCGAATCCTTTGATCTGCCCTTCTGGATCTACAAAGTTAACCTTCCCTCCTCATCTTTCTCTCTCTCTCTCTCTCTCTCTCTCTCTCTCTCTGACGATTTTTATTTTTTCTTTCATGGTGTAATTCCCAATATCACATCGGCGGCTCGTGTTGGTGGAAGAAGAAGAAGAAGAAGAAGAAGAGAGAGAGAGAGAGAGAGAGAGAGAGAGAGAGAGAGAGAGAGAGAGAGAGAGAGAGAGAGAGAGAGAGAGAGAGAGAGAGAGAGAGAGAGAGAGAAAATGTACATCGATGACCTCCTGCGGCAACTACCGACTCTGCTTGCATACGACGACGACTGCAGTCTCTCCCGCTCCTACTGCCGCTCCGACAGTCAGCGAGCCGTTAGAGAGCTGAACAGGCAGCTCAGGCTGGTGACGGAGTGGGGAGAGACGTGGCAAGTCGGCTTCGCTCCAGAGAAGACGCAGGCCATGGTCATCTCACGGTCCCCTGCCGCCTCCCCTGCCTTCTCAGGCCGTCTGAGTTTTGGAGGCCGGACACTTCCCCTCCAGGAACACGTCAAGTTGCTGGGAATGACAGTGGACTGTGGCCTGTGCTTTGACCGCTATGTTGCTGCTGTTGCTCACCAGACCTCCCTGCGGATCTCTGCATTGCGTCAGATGGCGGGAAATCTCGACTCCCGGGGCATCCTTACTCTGTACAAGGTTCAGGTACGGCCTTGTATGGAGTACAGTGCCTTGTCCTGGATGTCGAGTGCTCCCATCCACTTGCAGAGATTGGATGCTGTGCAACGGCGTGCCCTGCGGTTGGTGGGGATGGACGGACAGCAGCAGCAGCAGCAGCAGCAGACCGAAATCACGTCGCTGGAACATCGGCGGGACGTGTCGGCGCTGGTGGTCCAGCACAAGGCTCGGGTTCTGGAGGTCCCTCATCTCAGCTCGCTAAGGCTCCCACCACGAGCTGTCCGGAGGGAGTCCAGGACCACCACCTCCAGTGACACGCTGGTGCAGGTGCCTCGATCTTACTCGAGGCAGCACCAGCGTTCTTACACAGCCAGAGCCTCCAGACTGTGGAACGTGTTTACGGCAGCCACGAGTGACACACAGACTATGACACTCCAGCAAGTGAAAGTGGCTGTCCACAGATGGCAAAAAAAACACAAACTCCCACATTAGTGGTGTGTTAATCATGTGTGTATATAGTAGGATAAGTTTGCCTTTTTGTATATATCTTCTTATTTATATTTAAGTATAGGCTTTTTAAATAGCAGCATAAAAAAAAACGTGTTGCTTTAAGCCTGATGTAAATTTGTTTAAAAAAAGTTTTACACCTTATTTATAATTGGAAGTAGGGGAGATGTAAAGCAAAGAAAGGGTTTTTAACTCTATGATAAATCAATAATTTTCAGACAGACAGATAGACAGACAGACACAGACAGAGTACAGCACATAAGGGTACCGGCTGGATTAGTGTCAGATCCTAAGGTCAGAATAACGTATAGGTCTCCACGCAGTAGCCAGCCAGCCAACTAGCGAGGGACTTGCACAAAGGGAATATCCGCTCGTGGGATTCGCTCATGGGATTTAAAAACTGGTCTCCTGGCGACGTGAAGATGAGGTGCAGTCTTCATCCATTCATCTGTGAGGGCCTCCTGCTGTCCTGAGAGAGATTGCTGTTCTGATGCCGCTAATAATGCCACGCGTGTTTCTAATGGTGTCCTTATAGTGGTGGTAGAGGCTGTAGTGTATGTGTTGTTGTCTGTGATGAAAAAGATTAGGTTGGGTCACGCTAGATTATGATAAGTTAGATTAGGTTGGGTTACGCTAGATTAGGTTAAGTTAGGTTAGATTAGGTTAAACTAGATGTGGATAGGTTAGGTTAAGTTAAATTAGATGTGGTTAGGTTAAGTTAGTTTAGGTTAGGTTATATTAGGTTAAATTAGATGCGGTTAGGTTAGGTTAAGTTAAATTAGATGTGTTTAGGTTAAGTTACGTTAGGTTAAAGTAGGTTAAATTAGATGTGGTTAGGTTAAATTGAATTAGATGTGGTTAAGTTGTTGGGTTAGATTAGGTTAAATTAGATGTAGTTAGGTTAGGTTAAGTTGTATTAGATGTGGTTAGGTTAGGTTAAGTTATATTAGATGTGGTTAGGTTAGGTTAAGTTGTATTAGATGTGGTTAGGTTAGGTTGTATTAGATGTGGTTAGGTTAGGTTGGGGGAAAATTTTCGTGGGGAAGCTTATCTGTAACTAGGCGTATAGTAAGTAGTAAGGGTTCCCGGCAGCCTGGTACTCCGGACTTCGGTAGTTTGGCAGCGTCAGTGGTTACCAGTTACCGGTAATAGAAATCACGCTGATCTTAGAGGCCGGAAGGACTTGTGCTGTTCGTTAGTCAAGCTGCAGGGTACATCAGAAAGTGTGAGGCACCGCGGACTTTGTGTGTGTGTGTGTGTGTGTGTGTGTGTGTTCTGATTCTGGCGTGTTGTTATTGCTATTCTTTCCCTCCTTACCTGAAAAAAGAAGAAAAAAATGAAAAGCTAATTAATATCACTCTTAAAAGCACACTATTTTTCTTTTCTCTATAGCAATAAGATAAGAAATTCCGTTCATAGTCCACTAATGGTGTGTGTGTGTGTGTGTGTGTAACAATGAAACAATGGCAGCATTTGATGTCCAGCTTCGTGTAATATTCTTTTTTCTTTTTATTCTCAAGAGATTACGTAGAGCGGCTGAAGGCGGATAAAGTAGGGGAGGAATGAGGGCGCGACACTCTGTTAAGGCTTTCTACTACCTCCTCCTCCTCCTCCTCCTGGGCGGGGAAGGTAGCTCATCGGCCGCCTTATTACCGTGTGCTGCCGGACAAAGAAGCACCAGTCGCCCTCACGCTGGGGGGATGAAAGGGGAAAAAAGTAATTCATGGAAGAAAAAAATGGAATGGGGAAGTGTGTGTGTGTGTGTGTGTGTGTGTGTGTGTGTGTTTACTTATATTTAAACAGGAAAGACTCAGTCACGTAATGTCATGTCTATTAATACCACATTATCGTATTTTTCTTTGATTTTATGAGTTTTCTTTTTTCTTCGCGCATCATTTCCTATACTGATGCGTCCCACCGACTCTATTACTTTAAATAAACTTGTATCTTTTCCTTTTAAGAAACACATTTTTACACCTTAAGTATGTCACATTACTTCCGTCTATCCTCTCGTGTGTGTGTGTGTGTGTATGTGTGTTGGGTGGACTCCTTGCAGTTATAGTCAAGCCTACTTTGCGTCACAATGGCTGATTGGTCGGCACAATGATGCGGAGCTTTTCCATCACCTCTCGTGATTGGGCAACGAAGGGAGTGTTTGAACGACCAACACGCTCCTCGGAAAGTCAATTTTCATGCGAGTGTATTTTCTCACTCTCACTCTCTCTTATTTTTCAAGCACCATGGAATACCAACAGTAACGTGTTTATCTTGTTTGAAAGTTAGGAAGGCAATTCGTATTATGTGAAGCGAGTAAACAAAGTAGGCAATTTAGACCGTATTATGAAGCAAACACTGCCACGCACGTATGTATGTGTGTATACAGACTACCGATGTCATGAGGGCGGGGATGATTAGGCAGGTGAGGCGGGCGGTGATGAGGGATGAGGTGATGAGGGGATGGGGGGACGAGGGGGGAAGGGATGCCGGGTTGACTGTAATGCATTATTGTATTTGGAGTTGTGGTGGTGGTGGTAGCGGTGGTGTTTGTTATTGCTGTTGTTGTTGTTCGTCATCATCATCATCATCATCATCATCAGGTACAAATAGAGCTGACAAACCTCTAGTCACTACCATTTCACTGATTTTGTCCTGCCTTTTCCTCAATTTCAAAGCTGACAGTCACCAGATTAGGGGATGAGAGAGAGAGAGAGAGAGAGAGAGAGAGAGAGAGAGAGAGAGAGAGAGAGAGAGAGAGAGAGAGAGAGAGAGAGAGAGAGATAAACCTATTTGGAACGAGTGTGGCTGTGTTAGTATTGACTCGTAGGTTTGATCCCTGGCTTATTTTTCACGAAGAACCATTAGAAAATATAGAAAAGAGGGGTTTTATGTTTCTCTCCCTGCTCTCTCGTTAATGCGTCGGTGTTGAGAATGATGCAGTTAGTGTGAAGTGAAGTGGCGGTGTCTACAAACCCGCACTCGTAAACGCTTTGTTCTCTCATTATTTTCCCATTACTTATTTATTACTTATCTATTTCATTACTCTAGCAAACTTACCCAGTAGAAGAGAGAGATGAGAGAGAGAGAGAGAGAGAGAGAGAGAGAGAGAGAGAGAGAGAGAGAGAGAGAGAGAGAGGAGAGAGAGAGAGAGAGACGAAGCAAATATCATACAAATTTTGGAATACAAGAGAAGAAAAGAAGAGAAGAGAACAGTAAGGGAGAGAGAAACATCAGGGAAGCGCCGTTGCAAAAAATGGATTCCTCTCGACAACAACCAGAGGACACGGAATTGATTCATATTGGATTATCATAAGAGTTTTTTCCTTTGATGGCTTATACTCCTTGCCAAACTGTCACCGCAGTCATGAAAACACCATTGAAACCATTGAAAACTCCCAATGCCTTCACTGGAGCCTGTTGGAAGTGTTGCAAAGTAGACGCTGTAATGCTGAGGAATACGGAACGATGTCTATCAATTGTTCTGCGAAGCGCCTCTGCTGCTGCTGCTGCTGCTCCTTGGTTTCTAGTTCACACTCCCTGCTGCAGATGGCGGCGGTGACAGATCCCTTCGCCTGATAGCTGCAGCCATTCTTTCTCCATACGAAGTTGTATTTTAGTACTCTGACACACACACACACACACACACACACACACACACACACACACACACACACACACACACACACACACACACACACACACACACACACACACACACACACACACACACACACGCTGGAAAACTACTCGACTACTCCTCCAGCCCAGCCTGAGAGCAACCCCAGAGGGCACTCCACTCCACTCCACTCACTCCCACTCTCCGTCACTCGCCTCTCTCGGCACGTCCCTCCCCTTCTCCTTTGTCACAATTTTTTTTTTTATTATTTTTTTTTGCTGCATGTTCTTGCCGCCCTTGTATATCTTGCATGTATATTCCTGCACATGCCCCCGCAGAAGACTCGAGTGCTGGCGTCCCTTTCATTGTCTTCTCTCTCCTCAGCGCTGCTCTTTCTGGCTGGTAGAGTGTTCAAGGTTTCTGTTGAATTGAGGAATGTTTAGGGTTAGATTGCGAAATATTCAGAAACTGTATTTATGATACGAGTATGTCTGGTTTTACTCTTTAACGCTTCTGTATCTGGCTGGTCGACTGTCAGAACTGAGATATGTGTGAAATTGAGCATAGGAAGGTTCAGGTATGTTTATCTTTCCTCTTCCACCTCCGCAACTCTGCCATATCTGGCGTGATGTAGACTGTCTGACTGAGATGTGTGTGGCATTCAGCTGAAGTATGTTAACCAGTATTCTCAATCATTTATCCTTTTCCCTGGTAAACTCTGGAATTCCCCTGCCTGCTTCTGTATTTCCACCTTCCTATGACTTGAATTCCTTCAAGAAGGAGGTTTCAAGACACTTATCCTTCAATTTTTGACTACCGCTTTGGACCCTGTTCGGGGACCGGCATCTCAGTGGGCTTTTTTTTTTTTTTTTTTTCATTGGATTTTTTGTTGACCTTGGCCGGTGTCCCTCATACATAAAAAAAAATGTGTGGAACGGAGCATAGTAAGAAGGTGGGGTGATGACATGTCGAGTGGCGTGTGCTGGTTAAGATTGCGAGTCTTATAGGAAACTCTGCGTCTCCTCCTTACTCCTCAGTGCTGCTCTATCTTGCTCGGTGATTGTTCGAACCTCGTGTGGAATTGAAGATAGGAAGGTGATGGTCTGAAGAACGTGTGTTGGGGTTGCGAGCTGTCCATTAAAGATCTCTCTGTCTCTGTGCCTCGTCTTTGAAATGGGATGGCAGGGATGGGATAGGCTGGGATGGGACGGGAGAGTTCAGTAAGGGATTTGGCCAAGGGACGGACGTTTCTGGGAGGGAAGGCGAGAGGGAAAGAGGAAAGATGACACTGATTAATATCTTCCTGGCGCCGTTACAATCACGGTGGTCTGGTGCCGATGGTGGAAGGTGACAGGGAGAAGGGAAGCTGAAAAAAAGGAGGAAGATGAAGCTCTGGCTCATTTGCCGCTGTTTTCATCTTGGTTTTCTCAGCAGTTCAATCCGAGTGTTGTGATTCCTCGCACTCTCAGGCCACTGCGGCTTGAGAGAGAGAGAGAGAGAGAGAGAGAGGAGAGAGAGAGAGAGAGGAGAGAGAGAGAGAGAGAGAGAGAGAGAGAGAGGAGAGAGAGAGGAAAAATGGTATAAACAATAAATCTCACTGGAAAATAGATGGTATGGGGGTGATGGTTCGGGAAAAAAAAAAATCTTGCAGGAATAAATGTTGTAAGAAAAAAAAATGAAAGGGAAAAAAGGAAATTAGAAAATAGAATATTGCAGGGAAAAAAAAGCAGTTTCAGGAAATAATGACGCAGGAGAAATAGCGCATGATAGAAATGTCCGTAATAAATGTCACGTAAATATTGTCCTGGAAATAGATAGCGCTGGAAAAACTCACAAAAAAAAAAAAAAAAAAAAAAAAAAAAATTCGTGTATGGCAAGGTCGGGGTTAGATAGGTCAGGTTAGATTAGGTCAGATCAGGTCAGGTTAGGTCAAGTCAAGTTAGGTTAGGTGAGCTTTTATTTTCACTCATTTTCTATATAACTGTCCAGAATGTGCCAATTATCCTTACCGTCAAGAATAAATATTAAATCATGCCAGTTATTATTACACCAGTTACTCGTACGCATTCCATTTCCAGCGCTATTTTTTCCCTGTTCCATTTTCCCCAACATTTCTCTGATGACCACAGGAAAAAAACTGGGCTTTGGCTTGGGCGTGGGGTGTGCTGGCTTGGTGCTGGTTGGTGGTGGCTGCTCACCTTACCGTGATTCGACTTAGATCAGACGCCGGTCTACAGGCAGGGAAAAGCTGGCGGCTCCTTCATTTCAAAGCCCAAGAAGAAACCCTTGAAGCGTGTTGAAGGTGGGAACCCAAGGCGCAACCGGGGCAAAGGGAAATCTTGGAAAGGAAACCCAACATGGATCCCACAACCTTTACCACGGGGCCTCGGGTCACCTCATTGGAGTCACGACCAGAGGCAAAATTACGTTTTCAGAAGATCCCCCTGAAGGGAACCGTGTCTATCGGGGGTCTTTTGCCAGGATTTGCAAACGTGTGGTATTGGGAGCTTCATTCTTACTGTTTATTTGATCCTTATACATTTTCTTGTTTGTTTTATGTATAAGCAGTTGGGTATTGTTGGACTTGAGTGTCTTGAGTAGCTCTGCTTGGGGTTAGGTTTGGTCAGGTTAGGTTAGGATAAACTACTCTGTGAGGTCGATTAGTATAAACTGTTTCATGTTACGTTAGGTTAAGTTTGGTTAGATTGTAATGTTCTGCGTCCGTACGTCTCCCTTTACCATCAAAACCCCGGGGCAGGATCCTTATTCAATTATTTATTTATTTACTTTTCTCATGTGAAGGAGATCGGTTCGTGGCACAAAAATGTATATTAAAAAAAAAGCCTTCGCCCCTCGTTAAGTTGCCGCTCACGGGTAAGTAAAGTTGAGTCGGGGGTTTCCATAATAGAGGGTATTACAGTTTTGGAGGTGCCTTGTTGCTCCTCGCTTGGAACGGTTCAGGTCACCGGAGGGCGGAAAAAAAAGTTGCAGAGTTCCAATGTGCGTGATGTGTAAAAGTGCATTATGTGTAATTATTAAAGGGAGTTTTTCTGATAGGGTATTTTTTCGTTGTTTTGTCCGTATATGTAGCACTGGTGAGAGGAAAATTTTTGTAGCATGAGGTGTATTAGGTGAGGCGAGGAAGAGGAGGAGGAGGAGGAAGAGGAGGAGGAAGAGGAGGAAGAGGAATTCTTGTTTCTCGATTTCTGGAATGCTGTGTGGTGTGTGTGTGTGCCGGTGTCAATCAGTCTGTCTAGTCTTAGTCTCTCTCTCTCTCTCTCTCTCTCTCTCTCTCTCTCTCTCTCTCTCTCTCTCTCTCTCTCTCTCTCTCTCTCTCTCTCTCAACAAAAACGATAACTCTGATTTTTCTTTAAAGGGAGGGAGATGGATCTTTAACAAACGAACTAACAGACAGACAAACCTTAAACAAACAAACAAACAAACCACACACAGCAATTTCCGACGAAAAAGTAAAAAAAAAAAATCAAAACATACTAAAAATGATAATATATAAATACATGCTGCAGTGATTGATGAGAGAGAGAGAGAGAGAGAGAGAGAGAGAGAGAGAGAGAGAGAGAGAGAGAGAGAGAGAGAGAGAGAGAGAGAGAGAGAGGAGAGAGAGAGAGAGAGAGAATTCAAACTGTGACGCCATGTGACCTCGTTTTCTGTGGTCCTATTAAATTTCAGTCAATCAATACATTAGTCAGTCAATCAGTCAGTCAGTCAGCCAGTCAATCAATTCATCTTTACCTATCTACGCAATTATTTATCTATCCATCCATCTATCAATCAATCTTTCTATGTATTCATCTATCTATCTGTATATCTATCTACTAACCCTTTCTACCTATATATCTATCTACCCACCCATCAATCTACCTACAATCCTATCTACCCAACATAAATATTACCGTCCTACTTGTTTCTCTGCAAAGTTGTTTCTATTCATTGCCTCTCTCTGTATGCTTTGCCTCGTCCCGCCTCAGCTGCCCCGCTCCGCCCTGCCCGCCCGCCCGTCTGTGTGGTATGCAAGTGGTATGTGCTGCTGGTGATGGTGGTGGTGGTGCCTTCCTGCCTCACGTACTTACATTGATTTCTCGTTCACAGACGCATTCTCAGTTAATTATTCAAATCTCTCTCTCTCTCTCTCTCTCTCTCTCTCTCTCTCTCTCTCTCTCTCTCTCTCTCTCTCTCTCTCTATGGAAATACAGAGAGTATGAATGTATGTTTTTCATGGCATTTTTTTTTTCTATATATATATAACCTTCACAATCTTATCTCCCTTCCCCTCACTCATCTACATCCCCACCTCATCCCTTCCACTGGCGGGTCCCGACTGCCTGTATAACACACTCCACTGTCCAAGGACGCTTTAATGATCCTGCTACTGTCTATCTTCACCGTCAGAACTTCGCCATAAGCTTTAGAGAGAGAGAGAGAGAGAGAGAGAGAGAGAGAGAGAGAGAGAGAGAGAGAGAGAGACTTGAGCTTTCATCTTGCCTCATGTTTTCTATGGTCTTAGGTTTCAACGCCCTTAGCTGACTGACTCACACGCTCCATCTTGCATCACGTTATGTCTTGTCTAGGTAGATTTTGCACTAGACTCTATTGTTCTTTTGGTTTAACTTTCATGTACATCTAAAGTTTATGAGATGAAAGTTTCATGTCTTGTATAACCGAAAGAGGAACCATTCTCTCTCTCTCTCTCTCTCTCTCTCTCTCTCTCTCTCTCTCTCTCTCTCTCTCTCTCTCTCTCTCTCTCTCTCTCTCTCTCTTGCCGCAGTCACGTGGCAGGTAGGTCCGGGTCGAGGTGCGGCGCTCCTAATGACGTGATGGTGAATGGGAGACACAAAACCCATTGACTCGGAGCGCGGTCCCTGGAGAAGCAGAGCAGAGGAGGCCAAATTTCCCTGGAGAATACACACACACACACACACACACAGAGAGAGACGGACACACACACACAGCTTTAGTATCTTCTTGTATCTATAATTTCCAGAAACTCGGTCTTGACTCTTAGTGATTTGTCTTCCTTTCCCATAGACCGTCCTTATGTAGAATCATGAAAACACCTTTGAAATACCTGGTAACTTTCCCTAGAATTTAAGAGCAGCTGAGTGAAGACTTTTCCAATCAGAACTATTTTTCAGAGGCCATAGAAATGAGTAGTCAAGTTATTACGTGTGTATTTGCTATTGGACAGTCAGAATCCTCGTCTAATAACTATCACTAGAATCACACACACACAAAAAAAAATTAAATAAATAAATAAATAAATAAAAACAAGTAAATAAATAAATCCTTTAAAAACCCTGGTAGTTTCCACGCGCACCTGTTGAGACATGGAGCATAAGAACGTCAAAAGTTTTATGAATAGGAGTTGTTATTCGGCTGAAGTAACATATGATCCCGTTGTTATGGTGAGTTCAGTCCTTGCTTCAATATGTCCTTTTGTGAATCAGTTGGCGCTGCAACTCCATGAGCCGAGACCGATGCCTGTTCCTGCGCACTCCTCCAATTTTTCACTATCATTTCTGACTCTTTTTCGGGACTGGCATCTCAGTGGATCTTTTTTTCTTCAAATTTCGTTCCCCGTGGCCGGTGCCCCATACATAAAAAAAAATAGATAAATAAAAAAATAAAAAAATAATAAATAAATAAATAAAATAAATAAATAAAAAAAAAATCTTGGGGACTGAGGCGTGGGGTCAACATGTAACAATCTAGTTATGGCCATGGGACTAGAACTCCATCACTCCGCCAGCGCACCCGTCCGAGACTCTGCATGCGGCACGGTTTAAGAATACTTATCACCATCAGTAACATACATATGGTGAATAATGATGAGTGTAGATCAGTTGTAAGCTCTAAGACTTTAAAGACAAAGCCGCGAATGTAGTTTAACTCTAATAATTTTCTTTTGGGATTGGTACCTCAGTCGGCCTTCTTCTTTTTGTTCCTGTTCCTCATGGCCAGTGCCCGTCTGTCTGCTTATATTACTAATTGTAGTAAGTACGCGTACGATTTTGAACACGTAACATACCAAGAATACGACAATAACAACGTACAGTTCCGTTAGCGCGACTGTATTGCTACGAACGGAAGGCTTCCCGGTTCAAAGAGGAGAAAGTGACTCGTGTGATGTCACCTTTGTAAATCCTGTCCACGTAGCAGCTTCAGACCCCTTCACAGTACAATAAGACCTCGTTAGGTGAAAATCGGGGAAGATAGTCTTAGAATACTACAATATCTACGAGAGAGAGAGAGAGAGAGAGAGAGAGAGAGAGAGAGAGAGAGAGAGAGAGAGAGAGAGAGAGAGAGAGAGAGAGAGAGAGAGAACACACGTAGTCACTCAGTCAGTCAGTCAGTCAGGCAGTAACAACGTTGACTTGTGTTCTGCCCCTTGCGTTGGTCTCTGATGTTGCGTCGGGAACAGTGATACCCTCTTTAGAACACTTGGCGGAGGATTTATGGCCTGGCGTCCCGTGTGTTAGCTTCGACTCAACACTGCTCAGGTATGGTGCTGTTGCAGTGTCTATGTTCCTGCACCTTCCTGCTTCCTTTGTGTGTTGGCGAGGCTTTTTTTTGTTCATTAGTGCACATTTTAGTAGGAATTGTTGGAAAAAGGGATGTTCAAAGAGAGAGAGAGAGAGAGAGAGAGAGAGAGAGAGAGAGAGAGAGAGAGAGAGAGAGAGAGAGAGAGTTACAAGGAACGAATAATGTTAATAAAAAAAGATGAATAGAAGGAAGAGAGGGAGAGTGACGGAGGAAAGGAAAGAAAAATGACAAAATACTCGTAACAGTTGGATGAATGGAGAGAGAGAGAGAGAGAGAGAGAGAGAGAGAGAGAGAGAGAGAGAGAGAGAGAGAGAGAGAGAGAGAGAGAGAGAGAGAGAGAGCTTCAGTGTTGCATATTCACATGTATTCCTTCCTGTTATAACATTTTTTTGCCCCGCTTCCCCACAACGCAATAAACACACTAATGCATATTCACGAAATGACGCTTAGTTTTCTGCGGTAATCAGTTTTCAAGATCACTTTTAATTCACTTTCCGTTCGTGCCTCGCTGCGTAGCCTGAGAATTATTATCCTTGTAAGTAATTGAAAATGACTGTGATTATCCCCAAAATATCACGTACATTGTATAATACTTGAATTCGTTAAATAATTATATACCGGAGAATATCGTAAAGAGACCGCTTGCTAAATGTGTACTTGTCTTTATATATTATTGCACTTATACTTGGTTTGGTATAGTTACGTTCAGTCTCTCCATCTTTGTCTCATCACCTCGCCTGTCCTCTCCTTACCACCCTCCCCGACCTGCCTCTCCCCTTTGCCTTTCACTGTCTTATTGTTCTTCAGCGTTCTGTTCTTTCATCACGACTGTTTTTCATAGGCTTCAGTGGTGATTAGTCCGAGTTCTTATGAATATTTTTCCCTTTGATGTCACAAAAGTCTTGTTGAACTGTCACTAGAATCCAGAAACGCCCTTGAGGACAGAGATTCTTAAAAGTAATTGAAATATGATGCCGAAACGTTTTGGGCATTCTCTCTCTCTCTGTCTCTCTCTCTCTCTCTCTCTCTCTCTCTCTCTCTCTCTCTCTCTCTCTCTCTCTCTCTCTCTCTCTCTGTCAGCTGTTTCCGAGTTGACTATTGCCGTAAAACTGAGAACGCTGAGGTTATCATATTAGTTCTCTCTATTTCTTTCTGGTTCCTAATATTCAGCAGCAGTTTCTCTCTTATATATCGAGACACGGGAACCTGCTGGGGCGTAGGGGCACGTGACACTGTTAGTCCTTATGGGTCCTGGCAGGCATTGGGTGGCTGTCCTCTTGTTCCTTCCATTACGTCTTGTCAGTGTTTTGGTTCCGTTCATCATCTGTGGTCTTGTTCATTCTCCTCGTCCCCCTTGTTTACTTCTGTGTTTAGGTGTCTTCATTCATCTCTTCTGCGTATGTTTGTTCCCTATTCTCTCTCTTCATTTCATGCTTGGTTTGCTTTTCCTTGTCTTTCTTTCATGGTTCACTTCGCTTTATGTGTTGTGTGTGTAGATTTCTAAGAATTTTATTATTTTTTCTTTTGTTTTTTTTCTTCCGCCGCTGTTAAAGAACATCATTCCTTCATTCCTTCCTTCCCTTCTTCATTCTAACTCATCCTTCCTTTCTTCCCTTTTTCTTTACCTACATTCCTTCATTTTCTCGGTCCTTCTTTAGTTTATTTCCTTCCTTTCCTCTTCCGTTTCTTCTTTCCATCCTTTCTTCTTTCCTGCCTTCGTCACCTCAACTCATCTTCATTTTCATCTCCACTCAATTGGTCATGGTTCCGGCTTTGGTAATGAGCGTGGCGCGGGGAGACAAAGAGGAGGAGGAGGACGAGAGAGAAAGAAGGGAAGAAAGGAACGATTGATAGCGAGAATTGGGGAGAGAGAAGCATGAGGGAGGTGAAAAGGAAGTTATAATGATGATATAAAAGAGAAGAATGAAGGCAAGATAGGGAAGATAGGAAGTGACGGAGGAAGAAGGAAGGGAAGTTGCAAGATACAATGATAGTAGTAGTAGTAGTAGTAGTAGTAGTAGTAGTAGTAGTTATAGTACTAGTAACAAAGATGGTGGTGGTGTTAATACTAATAGTGACAGTGATGTTGATAATAATGATAATAATGATGATAATAATAATAACAGTGATAATAATGATAATAATAATAATAATGATAATTATACGAACGGTAAATAAATTCTTGGGACAAAGTTATACATATATATTTCTTTATTTACGGCATATAGGTACAAATAACACGAACACACACACACACACACACACACACACACACACACACACACACACACACACACACACACACACACACACACACACACACACACACACACACACACACACACACACACACTACAATAAAATAAATAGAAAAAAAAACAGTAGTCTAAAGAAATATATTTTAAATCCATAAAAAAAAAAGACGCAGCTTTACATTACAACACTGAACTACACTGAAGTAAATTTACACATTAAAAATACACTTCCTCACAGAAAAGTATTGAAAAAAATAATTGTACATTAAAACTGTTAAATAAAAAATACATTACTTCAACCATTTCTTGCCAGCAAAGGATAAAATGACAGAAAACAAGAGAAATGGAAAATAGAAGGGAGGACCTGGGAACGAATACGAGTGGAGGGTAATGTTGGGAAAACAGGAGATAAGAGACAACAGGAACGGATGAAAGACGGAGGAGGGCGGGAGAGAGAGGGAGAAAAAGAGAAAGAAAGAGTGGATAATGGAGATAGAAGAGAAGAGGGGAATTGAGGAAAGATAGAAGATGGAGATAAGAAGGAGGGAGGAGAGGAGATAAATGAAGAAAACATGAAATTGAATAAAAGAGGATGTGAATGAAAGATAGATAAGAAAGAGGGGGAGAGAAATGAAAACTTTAATGAAAATAGAATAAAATGAAACAGGAAGAAAGACGAAAGAGGGAGGTAGGAAGGAAAGGAAAGGGGACTTAAGGAAAATGAAAAAAAGAGGAAAATGAAAAAAAAGAGGCGGAAGAAAGGCAGGATAAATGAATGGTGGAATGAAAGGAAGTGACGTGTGTTTACATCTCTTGGTGGAAGGGAGGGAGGAGAGGGAGAGGGAGAGGAGAGGAGGAAAAGGAGGAGAGAAGAAATATCTACTACTTGGGAGGAGAAGGAGGAGGAGGAGGAAAGAGATGAACTAAAGTGTGTGTGTGTGTGTGTGTGTGTGTGTGTGTGTGTGTGTTCGAATCAAGGAGAAACACTTTGCCAGCTTGAATGCCTATCTGTCTGTCTGTCTGTCTGTCTGTTAGCTTTTCTTCTGTCTATCTGTTTGTCTGTCTGTCTGTCTGTCTGTCTGAATTTGTGTCTATCTGGCTCACTTAATCTGTGTGGGTGTGTCTGCTTATCTGTCCGTCTTTCTGTCTGTCATAGTCGCTGCATGCCCACATATTTATTTCCCAGTAACAATACACTCATCATTTTCACAAAAAGCTCACACCATAATAAACTTGCAGGATCCAAGTAGCGTTCGGTTCATCTCATTACTTAACCCTTCTACTGCTATTTGACACACTTTTCCTTGACTGCTAACTACTCTGAGACATCTTTTCTTATGACACAGCCACCTCCAATCATTGTACCGGCCAGGAATTGCAAAATATAGTCTTTATCCGCGCTCTTACTTGTAGATGCTTATAAAATATCCCATACATTGCCTTAAGTGCTGTGAATTGTTGCATATGGCAGCGAAAGGGTTAAGGGTTCATCCAATCAGTCGTGTTAAGGGGCTGGAGCTACTCTCCCTTTAATTTCTACTATTAAATAATGAATTAACTTGACGAACGACCGAAGACTACACTGTCAGCCTGAAGACAGCGGGTGATTTATTGCTCAGGGAACGGACAGAGGAGAGAGAGAGAGAGAGAGAGAGAGAGAGAGAGAGAGAGAGAGAGAGAGAGAGAGAGAGAGAGAGAGAGAGAGAGAGAGAGAGAGAGAGAGAGAGAGATGGTGACGAAAGGATATTTGTATACTAGTAAACAAAAGTAACAAAAACAGCTACTACTACTACTACTACTACTACTACTACTACTACTACTACTACTACTACTACAGAGAAAGAAAGAGCGAGAGAAACGATGTGATGTGAAAGAGAAAGAAGAGGAAGAAAGAGGAAAAGTAAGACATATGAAACGAAAGCGAGAGGAGATGAAAGGAATAAGCAGATGAGGAGGACGAGGAGGAGGGAGACGAGGAGATAATAGATCAAGTGAAAGAGGAGATGGAGAATGTGAAGGATCAGAAAGAGAAGGAGGAGGAGGAGGAGGAGGAGGAGGAGGAGGAGAGAAAAAAAGAACTATTCGATTGATATGAATGTGAACGTGAGGAGAAAAGGAGGAAGAAGAGGAGGAGGAGGAGGAGGAGGAGGAGGAGGAACGAAAAATAAGATACAAAAGAGTGGTGGTGATGGTGTGATGGTGGCGGCGGCGGCGGCGGCGGCGGCGGCGGCGGCGGTGGTGGTGGTGGTGGTGGTGGTGGTGGTGGTGGTGGTGGTAGAGATAAACATAGGACGAAAAAGAAGAATAGGAGTTGGGAAGGAAGAGGAGGAGGAGGAGGAGGTAGAAAAAGAAAAAAAGAAAATAAGACGCGAGTGAAAGGTAGGTGGAGGCGATGATAGGAGGAGGAGGAGGAGGAGGAGGAGGAGGAGGAGGAGGAAACACAGTTCGCTAGGGAATGAGGAAGGAAATAAAGGCGAGAGAGAGAGAGAGAGAGAGAGAGAGAGAGAGAGAGAGAGAGAGAGAGAGAGAGAGAGAGAGAGAGAGAGAGAGAGAGAGAGTGTATGTGTGTGTGTGTGTGTGTGTGTGTGTGTGTGTGTGTGTGTGTGTGTGTGTTATCTACTTTTGCCGCTTTGTCACTGGTCCTCACTTTTTGTTGTGTTACATGCTTGAAAACACACACACACACACACACACTCTCTCTCTCTCTCTCTCTCTCTCTCTCTCTCTCTCTCTCTCTCTCTCTCTCTCTCTCTCTCTCTCTCTCTCTCTCTCTCTCTCTCTCTCCTTTTAAAAATATAGTACACTCTTTCATTTTTACATTTCCTTCCTAATTTTGCCTCGGTACACTTTTCATATTCCCTTCTTTCATCAGGGTACGTATTTAGTATTTAAACAATTTGACTTTTGTCCGCTCTTCTTGTTTGTGCAAAGATTTCATGGAATTATTCGTTCTTTTTTGACATTTTAACTGATATTTTTCCGTACTTTTTATTTTATTTTTTTATTTTCACTTTGATATTGTTGAAAGAGAGGGATACTATATACATGTTGAAAGCAATACCAGAGGAGGAGGAGGAGGAAGAGGAGGAGGAGGAGGGAAAAGATGAGGATTATTATTATTATTGTTAGTGTCAGGAGGAGGAGGAGGAGAGTAGGAAGGAAGAAAGATGTGGGAGGAAGAGGGAGAGAAGAAAGAAAGAAAGAAGGAAAGAACGCATAAAAAGAAAAACATCAAGAACATGAAGCTTAGAAAGAAGTGAAGACGAAGGAGGAGCGGAGTGGTAGGAAGAACAAGAGTGTGGTAATGGAGAAAGACGAGAAGGAAGAGGAGGAGGAGGAGGAGGAGGAGGAGGAGGAGGAGGTTGATAAATGGAATGAAGCAGAGATCAAGATGGGTTGTTGGAGGTTGGATGAGAAGAAGAAGAAGAAGAAGAGGAGGAGGAGGAGGAGGAGGAGGAGGAGGAGGAGGAGGAGGAGGAGGAGGAGGAGGAGGAGGAGGAGGAGGAGCAGCAGCAGCAGCAGCAGCAGAGGTTAGTTTAATAAAAGAATGAATGTGTTCAATCCTTTACCTTTTTTTGTTCGCAACGGTACGCTGAGAGAGAGAGAGAGAGAGAGAGAGAGAGAGAGAGAGAGAGAGAGAGAGAGAGAGAGAGAGAGAGAGAGAGAGATCCGCCCCACTCTTTTTAAAGCTGAAAGCCCCTTGTGTGTGTGTGTGTGTGTGTGTGTGTGTGTGTGTGTGTGTGTGTGTGTGTGTGTGTGTGTGTGTGTGTGTGTGTGTGTGTGCGCGTGTGCGTGTGCGTGCGTGTTTGCAAGGGGGAAGTGACGGAGGGAGAGGAGGAGGAGGAGGAATAGGAGGAGGAGGAGGAGGAGGAGGAGGAGGAGGAGGAGGAGGAGGAGGAAATGCAAGGTTATATAGATGAATGGACGAGATTGAGACGAAATTAAAGCCAGAAGCGATGGGAAGAGAAAAGGAGAAGGAAGAGAAAAGGAGGAGGAGGAGGAGGAGGAGGAGGAGGAGGAGGAGAGAAATGCCACCTAACTAATACTAGCAGTATTGTGACGACTGTTTAGGAGTATGAAGGGGGTGGAAGAGGAGGAGGAGGAGGAGGAGGAGGAGGAGGAGGAGGAGGAGGAGGATAGATTATAGGGAATTGTCGTGCTAAGTCTCTCTCTCTCTCTCTCTCTCTCTCTCTCTCTCTCTCTCTCTCTCTCTCTCTCTCTCTCTCTCTCTCTCTCTCTCTCTCTCTCTCTCTCTCTCTCTCTCTCTGATTGGTTGACTGATTGATGTGTGTGTGTGTGTGTGTGTGTGTGTGTGTGTGTGTGTGTGTGTGTGTGTGTGTGTGTGTGTGTGTGTGTGTGTGTGTGTGTGTGTTTTCATAGGTTCGTGCACCTGTTTGCCCTTTAACCATCACACACACTCACACACACACACACACACACACACACACAGACCTTTTTCTTGCATCTTCTCCCTTCGCCACCCTTCAGTCGGGTCAGGGACGAGGCAGCGCGTGTGAAGGAGGTGAAGGGGTGCGGTGCCGGGGGCGGGGGAGGTGGCCGTGCATGGAGGTGGGGGTGACTGTTTACTCTACGTTCTAAATCCTGTGTACTTGGGACCCAAAGTCCTCCTCATCTCCTGAGGTTCGGTTTGCAAATGGTTTTCTATCTCTGCCTCCTGAATAACTGAGGAGTGAGTGTTTCTGTGATGTTTAACTAGTGGAAGGAGAGGCAGACTACCGAGTGTTTTGCTTTCCACTCCTAGCGGTCCTCAGAAGGCGTCATTGTCATTGATATCTTTGTATCTTTGACACTTTTTTTATTACCATTATGAACGGGT
Source organism: Scylla paramamosain (assembly GCF_035594125.1). NCBI lineage: Eukaryota > Metazoa > Arthropoda > Malacostraca > Decapoda > Portunidae > Scylla > Scylla paramamosain. Next base: position 11,494,357 of record NC_087171.1, on the reverse strand, counting down.
TGGGGTATTACCGTTATGAAGGGGAAGAGGTAAACCAGTATCTATCGGGCCTTGCTGCGGATGTGTGTGGCCGGTTGTGCTATGCCTAAGCTCCTGGAGTGTAGTACTGTGGGCCGCGAGATTGTATCGGGTCGATGGGGCTAAGAGTGTGAATGATATGTGTGTGTGAGTGTGTGGTGCTTTGTCTGGAGCACCCCGTGTGGGACTGCCGGCCTGGTATAAAGATAGATACGTTATCATATTTATTGGTTACGATTCGATAGCCTCCGTTTGATTACGACATTACATTTCTAATCAATTCAAGCACAAAGTTCGTATAAGCTCTCTGGGTAATTGAAATCAAAGTTTTTTACATTTGTACATTACTGTATCTGCACTGCATTAACAAGGCCACTCAATATAATCAAGCAATCAGTTAATCTCCAGTTTCGTCATAAAGAGAATACGTTGATATACAATGTTCTGGTGAGAGCTGCATTGTACAAAAGGAAGCAGGATGACGGCAGAACTTGATCAAAAGAAGGAGGGAAAGATGGATGTGTAGGAATGCTAAGGTTTCTAATTTAGGATGCAAAATGAATCACGTAGAGGGAATGAAAATCTTGGAGAGACGTGCGTGCTGTATTGGGAGAAGGGATGGGGAACGCTGAATGGAGGAGAGGGAGGAAGAAGATGCATAGGTAGGAATGTTAAGATCGCTCATTAATTAAGACGTTGTATCACGTATAGGTAGAGAAAGTCTTTGAGAGATAGGCTTATTGTATTGAAATGAGGTGAAAATGAAGGGAAGACGCATAGGTAGAAACGCCAAGATCTTTAATTGAATATGTTGAGCGCATATCGTGGAGGTGGTGGAACTCTTACAGTAATGGACGCACTGCACACCCCACAGGCTCAGTGTCTTGGTGACGCCTCCTGGTTGCATGCACGGTCACGATTCCCAGGTTTGCTGCTCTTACCCGTTCACTTGTGTAATGTCAGGTGAGCAAGGATACAGCGTGGAAGGAAACATGTCGGAGTCTGTACCTGGCCTGCATCGAACCCGGGACGTGTTAGCCATGTTCTGCTCGCTGCTGCACCATGACGCACTGCCTTATCGCCCCAGCACAGAACCACAACACTACAATACACCGAGGTCTGGCACCGCCTCCTACACCCCAGCGGTGCAGGCTTTCTTCGCGCGCATCAAGGTGGCTTGTAAGGAAGGCCCCGCAACTTGAGGAAAGCCGCTCACATCCCGGAAGATTGATACGTAAAACTGCATAACCCCGCGTCCCCAGCCTCCAACACTCCCCTGTGCCGATAGTCCATCCCGAGTACGCTTGAAACGCTCCGCGCTGGTCTGAGCATGACGATGACTTGCTACTCCTGATTTAGGCGTCTCATTTTAGTGTTCGTACGTTATCGTGTATTTGAAAAGATCCTAGTTTGCTGTCTATTCCACGCCACCTTTATGTCCAGAAAATGAACGAATAATGGAAATTATAATGGAAATTTTAAATCATGATTGACGTGCCTCTGAATAAAATAGGAATGGAAGTCAAAACCAATGAGGCAGAAAATTATGTCCATTTGTCAATGTAAGGATGCTGTCGATGCTGCTGCTCCGTCAGTGTCGACAGGCTGCCGCTGGTCCATCCGCTCCCCGCTTTACGCGTCACCATTTTGGTGATACTGGTGACGAAGAAAAATGAAAAGAAAAGAAAAGAATTCTTCATCAAGTGATTATTATCATTATATAAGTACACATTTTCATTACTCACGCACAGACACATTACATCTTTCAACATGTTTCAGATTTCAGGTTTTCAGATTTTTTTTTTTTTTTCAGATTCAATTATTTCTTCAATGAATTAGTTATAACAATCACAATGGAAATTATAATTTTACATTGGTTAATTCTAAGGAGAGTAAAAACCCTCTTAATAGGCTCTCATATGTATGCATTTGATGGCTCCTGTAATGTTACAAGCTGAGCTGAACAAAATACAGACAAAAATGCATGACGGGAAACTTCCATCACCATGAGATGCATCGTCCGAAATGGTGCGGCTGGTGTTGCACGATTACGTTATTACTTTAAAGGTGTGAAATTCAATGCCTCACCCTACTTAACATGCAAGAACACAAAGCTGAGTTAACTTCATATTATCTACACCTATTGGACTTCGTCTGCTTTTTTCCAACGTAAAAATGTCTGAGAGAGAGAGAGAGAGAGAGAGAGAGAGAGAGAGAGAGAGAGAGAGAGAGAGAGAGAGAGAGAGAGAGAGAGAGAGAGAGACCAAACCAGTGAATGAGTGAGGGAGAAGGTTAATCAGTTACTCAGGTTATCAGTTAATCACTCATTAGGTTAATCAGTTAGAGATAATCAGTTAGTCACTCAGTTGTTTAATCAGCGAGTCAGCCACTTGTTCAAATTATCCAGTCAGTCAGTCGCTTAATCTGTCAGTCAGGTAGTCAGTGAAAAACACTTATCGGTCTGTCAGTCAGTTAATCAGTCAGTCAGTCACAACCAGTCACCGAGTCATTAAGCACCCCAGTCAGACAGTCAGTCATTCAGTCAGTCACTCAGTACCCCAGTCGGTCAGTCAGTCAGTCAGTCAGTCAGTCAGTCAACCAGATTCTAATTCATACAACAGTCACAGCCAACCAGCGGATCATTCAGCCAGTTATTTGCTTAGTCAGTTAGTCAGTTAGTCAGTTACTCATTCATACAGTCAGTCAATCCACGAGACAAAAGAACAAGGCCACTAGATGAGAAAGTCCACCCAAGGCCATGAAGTTGTCCAGGAACACATGAGGGAGAAAACAGTTAGTGTGTGTGTGTGTGTGTGTGTGTGTGTGTGTGTGTGTGTGTGTGTGTGTGTGTGTGGTGTGCTCTCAGGAAGTCACCCTCTGTAAAATTAGTTATCTTAGTGTTGCAGTGTTGTAGAAGTCCATAATCCCTGAACTACAAAGGTTATATTTTGAGTAACACTATCTTTCATCAACATGGGTCATCTCTCCTGCTTTGAATGTGCGACAGTGCTTAAATGATTTCCTTCCAATCAGTGCGTCGCTAGAGGCGGTTTGCTCCTACGTGGCCGGGCATCTCATTAGCCAGATCTTAGCCCATTAGACTTTTTCTCATGGTTTCTTGTCAGAATACCTTTCTGCTCATTTAAACCAAAGACTCTCATTGATCCGAAATCAGACGCACTGCAGCCAGCCACGGAGCAGCAACCGAGCCATGTTTTCAGCGTCCACAAATCGGCTTGGTAGAAGCAGTAAAGTGTGGCTGTTGCAAGATTGAGGATTAAACTACACATTTATAAGATTTTTAAACCTCAGTCGTTCATGTGCTGCATACCATGTTGCTATAGGTTACGCTCATGATAAGTAATACTTGAAGAAAAAAAACATAAGATTCTAAATCACTACCACATTATGTGAAATGTAATTAATATTTTCATCACAAAACCTAAGTCTCTGGATTACCAGCGTGGCTTAGTGGTGAGCTGTATTCGTTCTGGTGGAGTAATGAAGTCCTCATATTCATCATCACGGCATGAGCCCACCACTGCTTCTTGGGAGAGGAGATTATTTCCCAGACAAGGCTGCGGCCCTGACCAGTGACCTCAGTGGCTGCAGCGAACCACAAGTGCCTCACGCAGCCACGCGGAGGCTCACCACAGCATGCCGCATGGAAAGAAACATGGATTTATTGGACCCTAGAAAGAAATAAGACGAAAAAGAAAGAGGGTTCGGCAAGCGATGTATTATTGATGAGAAGAGGACGTCACCTAAATCTTGCGGCTACGGACCTTGAGTGTGGCAGCGGACCGTGCACGTGTGGCAGGAGTGCAACAGTTTTGTTTGTTCCTGCTTTGTGTTCATTTGTGGGCCTCGCACAGCACACCCTTATCCACTCATGATAATAATAATAATAATAATAATAATAATAATAATAATAATAATAATAATAATAATGGTAATACTTTATTGCTGATTCAGAGAATTTGCATTGTGCTTGTCCGCAGTTTATAAGAAAAAATATATTAATTTAAAAGATAAGAAAAAAAAAGTTGTGCATTGTTCATAAAACTTTACATAAAGGAGCAGTAAAAGATCCATCCACATCTGTCACTCCACAAGTACTTACCACACACTACCTACACCATACGCTGCTGACTTCCTGTTTGCCGCCTTACTGTCCGCCGTGTTACATTTTTCGTAATTATTCTGAGACTAACAAGATTCCGAAAAACCCGTCACCCTACACAAGGCAGCTCCTGATCACTTAAAACATTATTACAATCACCATCCATGCTGTTATTCACCCTTTTGAAGCTGTTTAATGGTTCTGCACTTACCCACGTTCTTAGTAAGGCGCGTATACAGAAACGCTTCGCTCTCTCCCCATAACTGTTGTCCAAGGCAACAGAGACGATTAGCCGGTTTCTCAAGAGTGTTTCTCCTGTTCATAATGTAGAAATTTTGTTACAGAACCGTAAAAACACCCTTATTTAATTTATAATCCTGTCAGTGAAACAATTCCCTGTCTCTTATTCCTAGTCTGGGTTAAAACCGTCTGTGCGCGTTGCGTTCTAACTTGTTCCCTGACCAAGAGAATCCAATTTATACTTCCTTTGTTGAGTCCTTTAATCCGTTTAAATGCTTACATTGCCTTGCACCTTACACATTTCCAATGAATGCGGCTAAAAATAAATGTGAAGATTTAAATGTTCTTTATTACACTTTTCTTTTATGGGGGACAATTAGCCGGCTTTTTTTTCTGAGTTTATTTTCTTTTTACCCTTGGATCTTCCTCCCTTGTGCATAAAAGAGCTTGAAATTGAATGTGAGGAACTGTCATCTCGTACCCTGAGGCACGTTTTGCTGGTTAACCTGTCGCCCTCTAGCTGCCGCACTCTCGAGGTTTCGTCCGCCAGTCATCTTGTCAGGAAATGGATGAAATAACTTGAGGCACTGCGTGGACGAGAGGTTGCAAGGGCATTAGTATTTATCGTTGCGAGCGTGCCTGACACACTTGCAGTAGTCTCTTCATGCTTAGTCGTCGTTATTGACAGTCAAGTCATCCTAACGAGTCCATACAGTAGAATAATTTTGTCTGATGGACTTTTGATTAGTGTGTGACGACAACAAGTAAATTAACTCTGCTGGGGAAAGTGTTGCCAAAATTAGCCAAAGGGATAATTGGTTCACGCGGCGTGTTCCAGCCGTCTGGTGCACCGCTTCCCACAATTACCAGGGTGTGCCGGGAGTTGGAAACATTCACACACCGCTCGGTAGCTTCCATTACCGGTGTCTGCTGAATATCCCCATCCCCTTCTCACTGTTGCCTTACTGGGAAGAAAAATAAGTAAAATAATAATAAACAAGTAAATCTAATTATAAAAACAATGAAAACTATCCGGTCGTGGTACTGAAAAACAACACTGGCAAATAATAATAAGTCCATCATGACCGGGTCTGGGTGTAACAAATTTTCACCCCTCCTTACTTCCCTCACTGCCACAAGTTGAAACATTCACACGCCGCTCTGTAACTTCCATTCACCGTGTCTGCTAAATATCCCCGCCCTTTAGTTCCTCCCAGAAGCAGCACCTTACTTCCCTCACCCTTCACATACTACACAGCCGAAAAGCCATCAACGAAATGGGCTTTTTCCTACGTACTTGCGAGTCGGAAACTTACATCCTGCTTGGTGTTATTTATTTACTTTAAGGTTCTGTACGCGAAAAAAAAAAGTGTATTTTCATTTTCCCTTTCTGACTTACGGTGTGACAAAGCCTTTCAGGGACCTTTCATGGTGGTGGCCTCTTAGTGAGCAAATCCCCAAGGACCTGCCGAAGACGAGAACTTTAGATACGAAGGTGTGTTAATCTGCTTTTTTGCTCGTCATTCTGTGATTTGTACATGATCGGAAATGTAATAGGCGTTTCTTTTTGCCTCAAACTTTATATTTTTTTTCTTATTTTTCTCTTTGTATCTGCTTTTTTCTCGGTATTTATGGAGTCTTTCTATTTTTTTATTTCATTTCTTTTTCTTCACCGGCTTTTTTCTTTTTCTTCTGGACTTTCTTTGTTTTTTTGTTTGTTTCTGGAGTCTTATTATTATTATTATTTTTTTCTTTCGCTGTTTATAGGCTTTAGTTTTCATTCTCTCTCTCTCTCTCTCTCTCTCTCTCTCTCTCTCTCTCTCTCTCTCTCTCTCTCTCTCTCTCTCTCTCTCTCTCTCTCTCTCTCTCTCTCTCTCTCTCTCTCTCTCTCTCTCTCTCTCTCTCTAATCTGCTTTGTTTTTATCTTTGTGGCGCCTTAGATGATTTTCTCGCAAGCTTTTTAAGATCCTGAGGTTTTATATTTTCTTCAGGAAATTTTCTTTTTCTTTTTTGGAGTCTTAAGGGTTTTTTTTTTAGTCTTCCAATCTTTTTATCTTCGGGATCTTCTAAACTTTTCTCTATTTCTGAAGCCATTTTTCTTTGGAGGTTTTAATTTTTATCCGTCGAGCCTTTAATTTTCCTCCCTTTTGAAATCCCTCTGTGCTTTTTTTCTTTTTTTTTTTTTTTCCATGGAACTCTTCGAAATTCGGAATCCAAGTTTTTTTTTCCCTTTCTCTCTGAAGCTCTTTTTTTTTTTTTTTATCTCTCTTGAGACTTTCTAAGTTTAGTTTTATCCGTGGAACCTTTAATATTCCCTCTGAAGCCTCCATTTTTGTTCTTTCCTTGTTACCGTGTATTTCCTGAAGCCTTTCTAAATTCTCTCTTTTTTTTCGCTCTCCCCGTGGAGTGGACGCAAACGCCGAGGAACCGAGAGAGGATTGACGAAGGTGGCAAGAAAGGAACAATACTTTAAACCTGAAACCATTACGCCCCATTTTCAGCAGTCTCCCCAAATAGAGTTACCATCCAATTTCTGCTACCCTCCTTTGGTAACCCGCTATATCCCCCCCTCTCCCTCTCCCTCTTCCTCCCCCTCCCTCCCCCCCCTCTCTCTCTCTCTCTCTCTTTCTCCCTCTCTGCCTTCTCGCTGGAATCTGCTACCGCCACCCAACAGATTTCTATTTAGTTTTGTTATTTAGTTATTGAATCGTTAGACTGCCCAGGGTTCAGGTTTTGAAGGAAAGAAAACGGTATTGGGTGGTGTGTGTGTGTGTGTGTGTGTGTGTGTGTGTGTGTGTGTGTGTGTGTGTGTGTGTGTGTGTGTGTGTGTGTGTGTGTGTGACCTGGTCCCCTGAATTATGGATGGTCATTTAATTGATTATTCTCCTTGTTGAGTGGAGGCCGCGCGTCCCCCAAGCTGCTTAGACTGCCTGAGTGAAGGTCCGGAGGGTGGTGGTGGTGGTGGTGGTGGTGAAGGTGAAGGTGATAATGGTGATAAGGATGATGATAATAAGAATAATAACAGAAAAAGAACAACAATAACTTTTCTTCAACATCATCAACCACAACAACAACAACAACAACGATATTATTGGTTAGGATGGGAAGTTAAGTCATTACAGGCCAGAGAATTAAATGATCACGTTTGGGAGAATATAAAAATGAGCATAATTTATTTGTTTTAATTGCTGGAAATCGTGCGAGGCAATATTTGTCAAGCAGGAGACAATGTACTTCCTGTTATTTATGTTTCCAGTACATCTGATTGCCATTAGCTATCAGTCCGGCGAGGTGTGTTCAGACTTTAAGGCAGCCACTTCCTCAGCATTATTAAGCACCAGTAACATGATGAGACCTGTAACTGTAGTAATAGTACTGGAGGGCAAGTAATTAAGTCACACGCTCTGAGGTGACGCACAAAGCACACAGCGTGTCAGCACCACGTGGAGTCCGCCATGCCACACTGTGCAAAGTTGTCCCTTCCAGACTTGTGATTCGCCGCTCCTTTCCCGCTTTGTGTTGCCACTGGCTTACAGTTGAGTTGGTGCCGAGGGACGGGAAGCAAACTCAGGGGATTGCTGGGAAACTTTTATCCTTTCGTAGGCACAAAAAGACAGCCTTTCCGTGGCCCACATTCATAACTTCCCATTTATGAATAGTTACCGAGTCAGCACGCTTCTTTCTTTGCCTGTGTTTAGCTATACCACGGAAACAAGTTGTGTGCATCAGTACGCACGAGACAAAGACGACTGGTTCCAGACTTTTATTGAACCGCTGTTGTCACGTACCCGTAAAAGATTCTCAGGACTGATTGGAATGGTATTGAGCGGCTGCCCTTTACAAATACGAGTAGACCTCTGTAAATGAGGCTGGCAGCGACGGCCCGGGAGACTCAAGCTTGCTGCGCGGCACAATGTGAGTAGGAAGCCGCGCTGTGTTTGGGCCTTTTGCGTATATGAGGGCTGCTTGTCAACTGAAATCCCGTACATTCAATCAAGCTACAAAAAGAAAAAAAAAAAGAAAAGGCTGTACTTGCATAGAGTGGCGAGCAGCGGCGGGGGGCGGTGGTGCGAGATGCTCGTGATTGGACTGAAGGCTTTGCTCTCCCCAAAATCGAGTTTGTCATTCAAAGCCGATAATGGTGCCACCCGGAGCCGTGCACGCCCCGCTCGCGCGAATATAAAACAGCGCCTCGTACAGGACAGAGCCACTGCAATAAACGATCTCTATGAAATGTGATCTAAAGTACACTTTTTTCCATTGTATTTTGTGCCTTCCTTCAATGTTACGGAGTCTTATCTGTTCCTGAAGAGGATAAATTCTTAGCAGATCAGAGGACTTGAGGCCATCATCATTATCTTTATCGTCTTTACAGTACGTGACAAGTCCATTTGGCAGTAAAATGTATTCATGAGAGATGTTACAATTTCGCACAACATTCAACATTTTCATCACAGTAAGCTGAACTTACGCGTCTCCATTGGACGGAGCCTGGGATACGCGATGGGTCCGGTGTGAAGGCTTCGCTGTGATCTTCTTCCGGGAAAATATAATATATACAGTGAACGATTCTGGGCAAACATTTCCTTCTCGCTTCTCGTATCTAAGCATAGTTATTCCGAAAATATAGTTGATGTCGATAGTGATGTTTTTCTCGTAGCACCGTCTTCACTATGACCCTTGCCATGCTGCAATATACAGTGTTTGTGTGTGTGTGTGTGTGTGTGTGTGTGTGTGTGTGTGTTTGTGTGTGTGTGCGTGTGTGTGTGTGTGCGTGTGTGTGTGTGTGTGTGTGTGTGTGTGCGTGCGTGCGTGTTATTCACCTACGGTCGCCTACTGGTCACCCAGCCAGTTGTTCCCCTACGGAAAGAGCTCAGGGCTCGTACTAACCGATCTTTGGGTAGGACTGAGACCACTCACAGACCACACACTGGGACAACGAGGTCACAACCCCTCGGGTTACATCCCGTACCTACTTGGTGCAATTAAGAGGCTCGCCCATTTGCCTCACCGCGACCGGGAGTCGAACCCGGCCCTTCTCGGTTGTGAGCCGAGCGTGTTGATCACTACACTACGCGGTGTGTGTGTGTGTGTGTGTGTGTGTGTGTGTGTGTGTAATTATTTGATATATCGTGCGGATAGAAAAGCAGACGGGCATGAGTAAATACACACACCTAAGCAAGCTAAGGTGGAAATGGTGGTGTGTGCGTGCAGTGGTTCCCTTGTCGTGGACGCCGACAGAGCCGCAGCACGCACCGCCAGATCCGAGGACACCTGGTGGTGACGGTTGCACGGCTGTCACTCCTCGCCTTGGGACGCTGCACTCCATTGTTACCGCATCATTTTTCCCTCCAGCTCCAACTTATTCATGATCCTTTGTCTCAGGTACGCTGTTTACCTGTCCCCGCCCTTCCAGTGTGGGGGGGGAGGAGGGGTGGTAGACCAAATGTATATATCTGCATGTGTCTTGGGAAGCCTTATGCAGTGCAGAGAAAAATTCGTGGCGTGGCGCATGTGGCTGTGCGTGACCTCGTGAGTGACTCAGCCCGCGAGAAGAGCTGTTCCGTGCGTGCAATACCACTATCCGTGTTTCGTTACCGGGTTATGAATACATTACGTAACTTAATGGTATTTTCTCTTTAACAAATGACAGGCTTCTTTTTCCTTCTGATGTTGACTTATTTATCATTCAACGCAACGGAATAATAAGGTTTTGTCCCTGCGCCCTCTTTGTGTAATGTAATGTAATGTAAATAGGCAGCAGGCGAAGGATGTTTACAAGTAATGATGTCATGGGAACCACACGTTTTGAGGAGCAGGTTTCATATTCTAAAGATGTGTATGTTTTATATTAGACAAATTTGTTCGAGGACATCTTTTTACAAATTTCTGACATAGCTTTCAGAACTTAAAGATATGCGTGTATCCGGTTAGGCTAGACTCATTAATTCAGGACACCTTTTCATGGACATCTAACATCTTCTCAGCGGTGCAGCTTTGGATCCTCATGAGGCACGCTGTCATTAAAATGCCCCACGCTCGGCGATGGCAGAAGAGAGACATCGCCTTTGTGCTCAGTCCGCCACGCCGACCTTAATCCTGCAGGCGATTGATTAACCCTTAAAATCTGGGCAGCTCCTTGGAACTTTTTAGAACTTTAATTTAGAAGTGGTAAATAGAGACTTTTAAACTTATAACTAGACGCAATACATAACTGTAAGACTGTGAAAGAGGAGCTGTAGAACTTAATAAAAATCGTGTAATCTCAGTGCAAGGAAATGGTTGACGAAGTGGTATAGTGAAACCGCGCACATTTTGGGGACTGAGATGTCTTCAGGCGCACGGGTTCGAATCCTGGCCACGGTCCGAGAGTGGGAAGTCCATCCGCTTGGGGTAACTCTTCTCAAATGCCGACGCAGGAGTTTTTCGTTGGGCAGCAATGTCGTAGCGCTGACAGACTAGGAAAACCAGGCGTAAAAAAATATAAACAAAGAAATCTCAGTCCAAGTGAATATATAGGAAGGCAACGAGATTCGATAGGATTTTACAATATGAAGCGTGATGATGAAGCGTCGCGGGGAGCAACTGCAACTCTGGGGCAGCAGCGACGAGAGGTGAGGTGCCGGGGCCGCGGATTATCTGGGTGTGAGCCAAAGCACCGAGTGACAGCAATGATTTATTCTTTTCGCCCCACCTATTTTTCATGACTTCATTGTGTTTGCATCGTCTCTCAGTTTCAGTTTCGCCTGGCAAGGGAGTGACGAGAGTGAGTGGTAGGATAGGACGGTTTGGTAGTGGAGAGTGGTGCGCTGAGGGAAGGAGTGTGGGAGATTCACCTCCAGGAAAGTTACTTTGTGTGGTACGAGGCTTAATTGGGAATAACGTGCGTGTTGTGCTGGTCTTGCCTGCGGCGGTAATAGGAGAGAGAGAGAGAGAGAGAGAGAGAGAGAGAGAGAGAGAGAGAGAGAGAGAGAGAGAGAGAGAGAGAGAGAGAGAGAGAGAGATATCCGTACTAGCCATCTTAAGGCCAGCTGTCACAGTGAGGGTCGAGGAAGATAAAGGAGAGACGCCTGCCTGACATTTGGCGGCTTGGCGGCAGCTGTAAGCCTCCACTGCGAGTAAAGGCGATGCTTCACCACTCTCGCCTCACACACACACACACACTTCCTACTTCCTTCCTCACACCGCGGTAGACTCAGAGGATCACAGAGTCGCCTTCATCATCTTCATCCCCACGAGCCTTCGATGACTTAGAGTCTTAGCTCATGAAATGACGTTACTTGTGTATGCAAGAGGTAATGTTATGGATTTTAAGACAGTACTATTGTGATACGTAATGAAAAAAAGGGAAGTAAGGAAACTGTAAAAGACTAGGTGACACAAACTTGGCAGCTTCAGAATATAGAAAAATAATGATGATAGTAGTAATAAATATATAATAATATATAAATCAAATGTGAAAAGAAGTGGGTTGAATTATTATTATTATTATTATTATTATTATTATTATTATTATTATTATTATTATCATTATATTTTTCACATGTGCAGAAGGCAAGAAAGGCTTTTTAAGTTAATACTTCCAAAACTGTAAATGAGAGGAAAGTTTCAAAATCCAAGGCCAATTTAGTTCCCCAGAATTAAGAGAATGCTTCCCCCCTTTCTTGTGATCTAATGTGGAACGCTTCAGAATGTAAGGTTTTGTAAAGAGTGATGCCAAAAAGTCAGATTTTTTCTGTACATTAAAAGAGGTCGTGCCTGGGAAAGATTTTATAAACAGAAGGAAAGAAAGATTTTGCATTATACTGTATGAAAAAACCGAGATGTCAAGCAAGGTAAGATTTTGCACTTACTTTTACATAAAAAAAAAAAAAAAAAAAAAAAAAATATGGTACATCTTTACGAGAAGTCACGCTGTGATCTCCATATCATCTAATTTCGTATTTTTTTCATCACTCGCCAATAGGAAAAGTTACATTCAAGATAACGCGTGTTTCCCTTTCATCGCCCTTCGCTAGTCAGAGACACGATGAGACAGTGAACAGAAGGCGAGGGAGTATCTGAGGAAGAAAAGCAGAACGTTCCCTCGCAAGTGGATTTCTCTGAAGCAGGCGAGCAGCTACTCAGGGTAAAGCCTCCATTGGCTCCGACCCTCACGACACTGCTGCGGCTGCCGTCAACTTTGGTTCCGCCGACATCGCCGCTATTGATGCCACGACCATCACGACCATTACCAAGGATGCTATTGCCGCTGTTGCTGTTGCTGCCTCTACCACTAATATTATTAAGGCTTCTAATGGTTTATTACTGTTGCTGCTGCTGCTTCTGCTGCCGTCATCTCCACAAACACCACCAGTACTGCCATTACCATCACCACTGCCATTACCATCATTACCATTACCAACACCACCACTGATTTTACACACACACACATACACGGATAGGCGCTACTTACGTCGTCCATCTCCTTTGATAGTGTCACGTATACCTCCCCCCCACTCTCTCTCTCTCTCTCTCTCTCTCTCTCTCTCTCTCTCTCTCTCTCTCTCTCTCTCTCTCTCTCTCTCTCTCTCTCTCTCTCTCTCTCTAAGCCTTAAACACACTCACACATGGATGTATACATAGTACATTAATACATACCCACAATCATTATATTATTACATAGAAAAGTTTGTCTTAGTCTTTTGCTCAGTACTAAATTGTGTATATCAAAATGTTTCATGATATACACGTGTATGCCTGGCAGTTTCTTGCTGATATCCTTATTTTATGTTCTTACGTTCCCTAAGGGCGCGTCTGCTACTGCTTGTTCCTCCTTTTTGTTTTTTTATACTTGCCTCAGCACTGTAAGGTTCACGCTGGGTAGAGAAATTCCTATTGATACAACATCGATCAGCGCCACCGTGTCAGTGTCAGGAAGCCAGACGAAGTGTGTAAAATATAGACTAGAAATTACTAAAGTAGTACATGATAGTTTTAATATGCCAGAGTTTAAGTTTGAAGGTCGAGACGTTTTTATCTTGACCCCCAGTAGATTACAGACCAAGAAAGTTAAAAATGCTCTACTCGTGGGGGATTTACATTCTAATAGTGGCCATACAAAACCGCCAATCATGTGCAGCAAAGTTTAGAGGAACGTGGCGAGGTGTGGGGAACAAGTGGCGGAAAAGTAGTCAACACATTACTTGGTTCTAGAGAGAGAGAGAGAGAGAGAGAGAGAGAGAGAGAGAGAGAGAGAGAGAGAGAGAGAGAGAGAGAGAGAGAGAGAGAGAGAGAGAGAGACTTGAAATTGTTTCACCATATTCTGCTGTTTATTTTAATATTTTGTTTTGTAAAGAATCTGAAAAACTGAAGTTATTCCACAAGATGAAGAGATTTACATATGAATAAGAGGAAAGGCTAATAAGCAATTGGAAACAAAAATACGTAAAAGACACTTCAGATTCTAAGTGCTGCTAAAAATGACACGAAAGGAATTAACTTTATTTCAATTTCCCTTCTAGGAATGTCGTCCACCTCTGATTTAGAAGCGCTGTTGTGGGGCGCGGCGTATTAACCAACTTGTATATTAATCATTTGACGTGTCTTGATCAATAAACGACGTTCTAGAGCGTTAGGTATTAAGTAGCTTAAACCTCCCAGCTTCTCTTATTAAGGAGTAAACTGGTATAAATGATATTAAGCATTTTGACATCTGTGACTAATAAGCGCAGTTCTACGACGTGGATTATTACTTAGCTTATATATATATATATATATATATATATATATATATATATATATATATATATATATATATATATATATATATATATATATATATATATATATATTTACATTTTGGAATCTTATTTCAATTTTTACCATGTTTTAGCGAGGGTTGCTAAGATTTTCAAGAGTTTGTTCATGCTTTTTGTGAATGTGTAATAAGAATTTTACAGCGTGGCAAAGGAAAACATCTTTGTGAAGCTGACTAGTCATCTCCGTGGTCTTTGAGAAACTGTCCTCACGATAGAAGCAAGGGGCATTCCCCTAGATACATGGAAAGGCAAGTTTTAATCACGACAAGAATGGTGAATGTGAGAATGAAATAAAAGACCTGAAGAATTTAGAAGAAAAATCTCGTCCTAGTTGCGTGGACTTGGTGGCAAATGTACAGACGCCACAACACCACCAAAACTAACACCGCGGATGAAGGCTGAGGAATTTAGGAAAGATTTGTACCGCTATACGTATACGAGTATAACGGGCACCAATGCGAGAAGTGAATACAGACGAAGCAAGTCCTAGAAATATTTAGCGAGCAGAGAGCCGAGGAAAGGGTGGGTGTTTTGAAGGAACCCGGAAGGAAGTTTGTAAAAGAGAAATGCATTAAGTGTTGCAATAAACATACCAAGAAAACTTCCCTGAATTGTGTAATAGAAGTGGTGTAATAGAAGTCAAGTAATCACATCACCAGCTTAATAGTTACTTATCTCACTAACTCTTCCTTTAGTCACTAATTTATTGTGTAACATTTTTTCTCACAGTCCATTTTCTTTTATGTTTTCTTTTGCTCCACCTACATGAATATATCTGTAGTTTCTTTTTTATCACAGATATTAATGCATCATGGCCGTGGTTCAAAGTTATTATTATTATTATTGTTATTATTATTATTATTATTATTATTATTATTATTATTATTATTATTTATTAGTATTATTATGATTATCATCATCATCATCATCATCGTCGTGATCATCATCATCATCATCATCATCATCATCATCATCATCATCATCATCATCATCATCATCATCATCATCATTAATCTCGATGTTTTCAGTATGCGACATTGATTACTCCGGTGTGATCAATTTGAGCTTCAACTACGAATTCTGCCTCATCGTTGTCTAAAAGCAAGACAAACAGACAGACAGATGGAACATTCTTAGTCTGTGTATATACCAGGCTGGCAATCTCAGACAGGGTAACCCAGACAAAACACCACACTCTCATACACACATCATTCAGATTTTTAGCCTCGTCGGCCCCTGGTGGAAAGGGACAGTCTCACAGACCACTCTGCTATACTCCAAATATTCTTGGTAACAAAAGTTTTCTCCAAGTTTTAGATAATTCATATTTGGAGAAGCATTTGATAAGTTTGTGCGGAGTTTGTAATGCTTTCAGAGTTTTCAGGCAGACAGCACGGTAGAATACAATGCTGGCAGTATGAACATGAAGATAATTTATTGAGAAATACAATTGTCGATAGAATTGATTCCAGTGCGTCTTAAAATTTTTGTGTCAGAATAGTCCTGAGAGAAAATAAGGAAATGATGACAATGATAATGATTTTGATCTAGACAGGGGTAAAGAGAATCTTTTGCCCCTTGAATGATTCATGATTGCTTGATAGATGATTGAAAAATGTTGAATACTTTGGATCAACAGTTGGGGAGCGATTAGGGAGACCAGAGAGAACCTGAGCTGGTCCTGAAGACGAAGCCACGTGTGAGAGAATGATTGAATTGTGTGTAGTGATTTAGCGGCTTACCATTTAGTGACAGGCTCGCTCTAAGGTACTGTGCAAACACCTATTTTATGATACCGTGTTGCATTATGCATTTAGGTATAAGTAAGAATATTCATACTGCCAACTCTGCTTTACAGCTGTTGAATTTAAATAGGCGACTAACTCTTGGCCTTGCAATAAGCTGTCATTGGCCTAAAATGTAATGTGTTTCAAAATAATTTCTGCTTCTTGGTGTTAAATCTTTCGAAACGCTTGTGATCTTCACCATGTAAGTAAACACAACAAATCAAAGGGATACTTTTCATGCGCTTTTGGGTTTTCTTTTTAACAATTCTCTTTTGGGAGTGGCAACATAGATGGGCGTTTGTTTTGCCGTCATTTTGTTGCCCTTGGTCAGAATCCCTCTAACGTGAAAGGAGAAGATACTTTTACTCCAGACCGTTTAAGTGAGCCGCGCCTGGCCTTGTGGTCAGTGTGAGGCTCCACCAGTTATCATCACAGCGCGCACCCATATCGTTGTGACTCATGCCTCGCACATGAGCGGCACACCACCTGTCTGCACAAGCACAGCGCAGCGCCTTTCAGAGTACCATGGGCACCCACGCATCCCTCACCCACCGCCAGGAATGCCAGCTTGGGATGTTGTGGTCTGGCTAAATCTTCAGCTTAGTTTGGGTATAAATCACTTATTTTTATAGTTCTCACAATGGCATGATTCATTTCTGTATTGGCACTGATCCTATACAAGGAGGGGACAAACTAGTGAATTTGCATTTTGGCTGCGTCTTTTCTTACTGTTTTCTTATTGTTATTTATTTAGTTTTTTCAAGGACGGATCTGAACAGGAAAAAGGGTGAAGTGAGTCAGGGAAAGGCATTATGGGCCATGTGGGATTAACTTGTGAGAGAAAAAAGTAAAGAATAAATAAAAAAAAAAGCGGAAAAGAAAGTGAAAATGACTCGAAATTACTGTGAAAAGTGGATGTAAAAAATATGGCTATTTTCTCATGTTTATTAGTTTTCTTTGCTAAAAAAAAAATTGTGCTACGAATATGATTCCTGGTGAAATGAAGTTGTTGTTGTTGTTGTTGTTGTTACTATCAATTTATCCATCTCTTTATTATTATTATTATTATTATTATTATTATTATTATTATTATTGTTATTATTATTATTATTTATTATTATCATTATTATCATAGTAGCAGCAGCAGCAGCAGCAGCAGCAGCAGCAGAAACAATCATAACAGCACCAGACCTGCATCTAGCATAACAAGCACAGAACACCACCAGACACAACAGACACACGACCACCAAGACACTGATCACCGTTTGTCAGGTATGGTGCTCCTGTTAACATGCTATGGGTGTCTCGGGGGCTGTTGGCCGGTAATCGCCGCCTGTATATTGCCGCTCGTCTGGCCCAAGTACTGATTTATGGCTGGCAAAGGAGTCGTCACGTGCTGGAGGATTGAGGAGCCAGGGATAAGGCGAGGAAGGGGGCGAGGAAGGGGTCTGCGTCATGCCACCTGCCGTGTGATGGGTGACTGTGTTGGGACTAGCCGTGATTAATCCTGGATCGTGTTGCGTGTTTGTGTTCATTTATAAGTGTAGAGTACAGGGTTAGGTTCGTGTGCTGTATGTTGTTTTCGTATGAGACTGATGTTGTGGGGGTTGAATGTTAATCATCCTGTCATATAGTCAGTCAGTCAGTCAGTTAATCATTCAGTCAGTTAGTTATTCAGTCAAGCAGTTAGTCAGTTATTCATTCATTCATTCATTCATTCAGTCAGTCAGTCAGTCACTCAGTCAGTTAATTATTCAGTCAAGCAGTCAGTTATTCATTCATTCATTCAGTCAGTCAGTCAGTCAGTCAGTCAGTTAGTCATTCAGTCAGTCAGTTAATCAAGCAGTCAGTCAGTTATTCATTCATTCAGTCAGTCAGTCAGTCATTTATTCAGTCAGTACAGTTCATTCATTCAGTCAGTCAGTCAGTCAGTACAGTTCATTCATTCATTCGGTCAGTCAGTCAGTCAAGCAGTCATGTCTTCTTATCTACGTGTGTGTGTGTGTGTGTGTGTGTGTGTGTGTGTGTGTGTGTGTGTGTTTGTTTACAGGTTTGAGTCAAGCTCGTAGTGTTCCATCTTTGTGTGCCAAATGATCACATTTTCCTTTAGATTTATGGTAATGCACTCTACTGATGTTTTGCTCTGACTTATAGAGTGTGTGTGTGTGTGTGTGTGTGTGTGTGTGTGTGTGTGTGTGTGTGTGTGTGTGTGTGTGTGTGTGTGTGTGTGTGTGTGTCGGAAAAACAGAAATTATATTTGTATATATCAAAGAAATACGCTTAACGAGCCATTATATCCACTGAATGAAAGAAGAACCATCTTGCACCATGCTACTGGGATGGGCGGGAGGTGTTCCTGAAGTATTTTTGTGCCTCAGTGTTGTCCCAGTAGTAAAATGGAAGTACTGCCTGGGGTAATAAAAGAGTGACGAATGAATACTTCCCAATCTAGGACAAGAAGTAGTTAATATGCAAGAAGGAGGCTGGTGAAAGGTTACAACATTTGAAAGAAGAGCTTGCATCCCTAAAAGAAACGAAGAGAAAGAGGGTTGCTATCGTGTTTCCCAATTTGGTCCCCACTGCAGGATTTGTTGTAGTTTTGTTGGAGTGCTGCAAACGCCACCAGTCTTGCGCTGTCTTGCTGTATGTATCTTTGAAGTCAGTCGTGATGTTTTAGATATTTCTACAGTGATATGATATTTTTCTTTAGAAATATCTCATGTTTCTCATTTTATTTGATCTCACTTTATTTTTATTTACTCGTTTCATATTGTTGCTTTTTCCTACAAAATTTTCAAGCTGTATTCTCTCTTCAGAAGTGTGTTGTGAGAGTTACTTTCTTTCCTTTGCTACAAAATTTCACTATTAGATTCCTGATAGAATATTTTCATTCATTTTTTTTAATGCTTTAATTTTCTGTGTGATCTTACCAACGCTTTTTTAAATACATTTTAACATCACGAGCACAACGCGGCAACTTTTCTTATCTTTCTTACAACATTTTAATAAGATCATCATCTTGCCTTTTATATCCTTACCTTGATAAGGATAGGACAGTGCAGGACGCAGAACAATCACCTAAGGATGTGGAAGGGTAGGATTCTTCTCGCCTTTCTATCCTGCTCTAGATTTGGCAGTAAGGATAGAACAGTGCAGGATGCCGAGGGAATGTGAGAAGACGGTGGATGTGTGGTGGCCACGCCTCATTTTCCAAGGCTCCCTAGGCCATCTTTCTTTCCTATGGATCCCAACGTCCCCTGTTATCGGTATTTCTTATGTAATGCACGCCTCCTCCTCCTCCTCCTCCTCCTCCAATATAAATCACTCTCCTTTTCCACATTGCATCAGTTTTCTTGTACACACGTTAACGAAATTCTCTTCACATTTTCTTCCTTCACTTTTCTTTCAATTCGTTTCGTTTCTTTCCTCTTCTCAATGTCTCTTTCTTGTTTTTCTTTATTTCAAACTCTTAGTTTTTTCCCTCTCCTCCATCATTGTGTTCCTTACATCAAATTTTCTTTCGGTTTTTGTTGTTCCCATGATTTGACTCTCTCTCTCTCTCTCTCTCTCTCTCTCTCTCTCTCTCTCTCTCTCTCTCTCTCTCTCTCTCTCTCTCTCTCTCTCTCTCTCTCTCTCTCTCTCTCTCTCTCTCTCTCTCTCTCTCCTTGAACACGTCCCTTTCATCATCTCTCCCCGTTTCTCTTTCTCTCCCCTCTGGATTATCACCCTTCCCTTGTCACCATCTTCGCTTTTCTTGTCCCTTTCCTCTCCTTTGTTCTGCATTTCTCTCTTTCCTTCTTTCTTTTATCAGCGGCTTCCCGTTCTCTTCTTTTTTTTTCTTCAAATCTTCCTATTATATGTTTTAACATCGGACAAGAGAGAGAGAGAGAGAGAGAGAGAGAGAGAGAGAGAGAGAGAGAGAGAGAGAGAGAGAGAGAGAGAGAGAGAGAGAGCAGGGATCTTAGAGGACAGATAGTTTAATATGGAGGGACGATAAACACAGAAAGCAGAGGCAGAGATAACAACGAGCGGAATGAGATGAGGGAGGCGAGTGGATAGACGTGAACAGGATGAGATGAGAACCAGCAGTACATATAGGATAACGGAGATGAGAATAGGAATGCAGTGGAATAGAATGGAAAAGAGTAGAAGTAGCAGTGGTGTGGAGAGAGAGAGAGAGAGAGAGAGAGAGAGAGAGAGAGAGAGAGAGAGAGAGAGAGAGAGAGAGAGAGAGAGAGAGAGAGAGGCTGGGCTGGCTGGACTGGTTAGGGTGGGAGGACTGGATAGGGGGTGAAGGATGGGTGGGTGGCTAGTCGGGGTCCTGGATCAATGCCTCTCACCGACTCATGTCTCCGGATCGATTACCGGCCACACTTAAAGGTCAGCTCTGCATATTTTGCCTCCATTTCCGTCCGTCCTGTTTCTCTCTCTCTCTCTATCTCTCTCTCTAGTTGTAGTAGTTGTAGTGGTAGTAGTAGTTTTGGTGGTGGTAGTGGTGAAACTTTCGTGCATAAATCTTGTTGTTATTGTACTTCTTTCTTTTCTTCTTCTTCTTCGTCGCCGTCGTTGTTGTTGTCGTTGTCGTTGGTGGTGCTGGTGGTGTCGTCGTCGTCACTGTTGTTGTTGTTGTTGTTGTTGTTGTTTTATGGGGTACAGTACACGTTCCTCTCGCGCCATTCCTCCAGGCCAGTTACAATTACCATCTCTGTTACCTGTTGCCTTTCTGGTCCTCATACCTATCTCTAACTTTACCGGGTTGCCAGTCAGGTGACGTTGGCGACCATGGATTTTCACCTTCCTGTCACCTGCCAGTCTGCCCAGGTCCACAGGTCTCCGTCCACCTCCGACTCGTTCCAACAGTGTGTCCATAAACTTAACTCTCTGTCTTCCTCTTGCTCTCACTCCCTCTACTCTTCATGATAAGTAGTTCCTTTCGATGCCCTCCGCTCTTACGTCCAAAGAAGTTCAGCTACATTTTTTTTTTAATATCTTTTAATAGGAGTCTTTCTGTTCCTGCTCTTCTTCGTACCTCTTCATCAGTAACTCTAGCAGAACAAGGAAGTCCATACCTATCACACACTGGTTAATGTGGGAGGAGCTCATGGGTATACAGATGTCACTATCACTCAGCCTGGTGAACTAAAGCACGGGGATGGTTGGCCAGTGGGACGCTCGTTATGATTAATGCAAGTGAAGGAAATATTAAATGACTGCCTTTTATGACCTTTTTTGATAAGATAAGGATGTAGAGAGACATAAAATTTTGTTTGAGCTTAAGAATTGAAGCGGTAAACGGTAAACTTCGATATCAGTTGATCGTAAAAAGTATGTAGAAATGGCTGCGGCAAACAATAAACTTAAATAATGGCTGGTAGTAAAAGAACCTGACGACTTACACTTGACTTAACTCATGAGGAATAGCTGCGATAGACGATAAACTACCATATTAACTCGTTGTGAGAGCATTCTGTTATTTACGTTAAGTTAGCGTGACTTAAAAGTGCTGGCGATAGACGATTAACTGTATTCCTTCATCGTCAAAGGGCGCTGCACAAAGGAACATAAAGGAAGAACACGCAGCAGCAGACTTGCTGGCCTTTGCGAAACTAAGTACTTCTAATTCAAAGTAAGAGGCGTAGGATAGGATGCTTCAGGCCATTGCTTGCAGGTGTTTTGGCTCTAGTTTAGAAGTAATTGCAGTAATTGACAAACTTCATTATTATTTAGTAGTGAAATGCGCCAGTGTTTTTAGTGTTCCTGTAATATGGTTTAACTCTAGTTCATAAATGTTATAATCGACAAACTTCATTATTACTTACTAGTGAAATGCGCCAGCGTTTTTAGTGTTCCCCTTATATTACATGCATTAAGAAGTGTGTAAATTGGCTTGATTTTGATAATGTTTCTAATAAACGGCAAACTTTCTTATTACGAGGTAGTAAAAAGCTACGTCGTGCAGTGTGTCTTGCCTTGGTCTCTTGTTCTATTTGTGATATTGTAGGAAGAAAAAGGAAGCTGGTTAGTTCGACTTTGAATGGAGGAAAAGTTTCACCAAACGATAATGTTTCATATTGGTTCGTTGTTAAATATTTGTGCTTTGTGCAGTGCACGTTGCTGTGTCGAAACAAAAGTAGCGAAGTCTAATATCAGGGAAAAAATATGAGGAATGTAAGTTACCTTGACTTTAAAAATGGTTTCTGTAAAAAAAAACTTTTATATTATTTCGAAGTTGTCTAGGGTATCATGCCTTGCGCTAAGTGTTCCAGTGATTTCCAACACTGTATTAAACAAAGAACGCGTGTGAGTTAGTCTGCCTTAAAGAATAATTCCAATACACTCTGAACTTCCACATCAGGTCGTAGTAAAATGGCTCGTCGCGTCATGTATAGGGTTTACCTGAGCCGCGCCAGGGTTACAAGGGGGAGGGATAATCACGGAGAGAGGTTGAGAACGAGGCCACAATCCTTAATGGCGCATCGCAGGGACCAGCCCGGGTTTTAGAGGCGCTCACTAAGGACACATTGGCGGCGGGCTTTATCGTCACGTCTCGCAGTATTGGCTAAGACTAAAGGGTCACATTATCACGTAAACCTTTCCTCGCCGCACAACTTGGGAGGAATGATAACCTCCCCCCCCCTCCCCGCTACGAGTTTCTCAACGGGTGCTGCACAAGGTTTTCCAGAGACTTCGTTGTTAGATTGGTTAGTTCTCAGTTAGATTGTTAAGTAGAGCTTTTCTCACCACACAGCTTAAGAGAAAAAAAATTCCCCATCAACGAGTCATTTACTTCACAAGATTCTAAAGAAACTAGGTTGTTGGGTACTTTAGTTTTAAGTCAGACTGGCAAGTGAATCTTTCCTCACCACACACAGCTTGCGAAAAATTATCATTCCTTCATCTACGAGTCCCTACATAAGTGCTACCATTTTCTACATAAGGTTGTTCAGGGACTGAGTTGTTGGATAAGGGTCGGAGTGTCAAGTGAACTTTTTTTCCCTCTCACGCTAAGTCCCATGGTCTCCCAGAGGAACATCAGCCGGACTACAGTTTCCTACGTGACAAGGTTCTTTTTAGCCAGATCGTTCTGTAATGTGGTTCTTAAGATTGTTAAGTAAATGTTTTCCCTTTCGCTCGTGATCTCATATCACAATCTACATAAAGCAATCCCCCAGATGAGTTTTTCAGTAAGTGCTACAGTTTCCTACATAACAAGGTTTTTTTTAGGCCGGATTCTTCGGTAGTATGTTTCTTAATTGTCAGAATATTAAGTAAACCTTCTCTTCTCCCTTACAATCTCACGCTCTGCAAGGAATAATCATCCACATAAGACTAAATTATAAGTGCTACAGTTTTCTACTCGGCAAGACTCTTCAGCTCTTGAGGGAATGGGTTATTTAGTAATACGATTCCAAGTACCTCCACTCAGTCTGGAAGAAGTAATCGGTTCAGTAAGTTTCCGAGTAAAGTCGTGTAAATTTGTATACGGAAAGGCTCTTCAGGGACTTGTTTAATATAGTTATAAATGTCAAGTAAATCTTTAAGCCTTCCGCTTCACTGTGTGCAAGGTATATTCGCTTCATGTAGTTTATAAAAAGATGCTTTGTAATGAAATGTTCCGCACGAGGTTCCTCTGGAATTGGGTTGTTTGACATGATACTACATGTCAAGTGAATCTTTAAACGTTCCCTTTCACTGTGTGCAAGGAATATTCACCTCAAGTAGTTTGTAAATAAGTGCTCTATCATAAAATATTCCGCTCGACAAGGTTGTTTAGGGACTGTGATGTTTGATATTACGAGTCTTAGTGTCTGATTATCTAGTAAAGCTTTAAACATTCCACTCAGTCTGCAGTAAGTTTCAGGGAATGAGCTGTTTAATAAAAAGAATCTTGTTATTCTCCACCCAACGCATAATTAGCATAGATAATTTCTTAGGATTGTCCTAATATATCTGGAAGTCTTGTCTCTTATTTTGACCAAGGTGTAATGTAAGTTATTTAAATGAAAGTGTGATGACATTGTACCATTGTTTTCGTGATTATAGTAATAGTTTGATAATGATATTGTACCATCCAGTGAACAGTATAATTCAGAACTGGACTAGGTATATCAGTGGTCCTTGAAAATATGTCTTTGTAAGAGGATGAAGTGTTTCACAATAGAGGTCTCTGTTCGATAAATGTAAAATCTTACAATGGAAACTGTTTATGTTAGAATGGAGATTGAATTCATGAAGGTATTTTGTATTGTAAGAAATAAATAAATAAATAAATAAGTAAATAATAATAATATTCGGTTATTGTTGTGTGTGTGTGTGTGTGTGTGTGTGTGTGTGTGTGTGTGTGTGTGTATGTAGGGAAAAGATGGGAGTTCCTTATCCGTCTGGGAGAATATTTTACCACATTTCCTTTTCTTCCTTATTGCCTTTTTATATTCCTCCTCTCTCCTTTTTCATTATTGGTTCACCTTTATTCTTCTTTCTCTCCGTTATTGCTCTATCGTGTTTTTTTTTCTTTTTTTTTGGGGGGTTCCATCTTTCTTCTCCATTTTTGCTTTATATTTTCCCTTCTTAGTATTTTGCTTTGCTTTCGTTCTTTGTTGTTTTTGATATATTTTTATTTCTTGTTTTCCACTTCCTTCTTCTCTTTACTTCTCTGTCATATGTTCTTCTCTCGTTTTTTTCCACCTTTCTTCTCTTTTTTCGCTCGTGTATTTCCATTTCTTCTTTCTTCTCTTCCTCTTTGTCATTACCTTCCTCATCTCCCACTTTTCTTGTATTCCTTTTTGTTTTATTTTCTTTCTCTTGCTTTTCAATGGCCTATGTTTACTTATACTATTAAATACCAAACGTCTTTTTTTTTCTTTTAATTTCTTTTGTGTAGGAATGATAAAGTGTTTTAAGCGATTCATCTTCCTTTCTTTCGTTATTTGCTTTATTTTTTTCCCTCTCCCTTTGTATTCGTCACTGCTACTACTGCTATAATCTAAAGAAACATTTTTTTTTTAATTCCGTTTTATATATTTATGATGAAGCGTTGTAAGTGTTTCATCCTCTTTTTTCTCTTCATTACTTGCTTTATCATGTATTTTATCTCGTATTCAGCCTCCCTTTCTGTTCGTCTTAGTTTTATCGTGTTTCTCCGCTTCTTGAATTCCACCTTCCTTCTCTTCCTTTATCTCTTCATGTCCTTTGTGGAAGGCTCTCGATACAGGCCGGCCCCCAATTATTGGTTTCCGAACTGCTGCCTTGTACACTCCATCCTCGTCTCTGTTTTCTTTCAGTTCCCTTTCTAATCAATCCGTTTCTGACGTGATTCGGTACCGACATTTTGTGTGTGTGTGTGTGTGTGTGTGTGTGTTCTGTAATTAATGTATTGTTTCAGAGAGGGGTTTATTTTATGGTTCAATTTTATTTATTTATTTATTTTAATCGAGTTATTTTTTTTTTTATGATTCACTCGTTTTTATTAATTTGTTTGTATATTTGGTTTACATCATCTTAATTTATCTTGTGGCTTTTTTGTTTATTTCTTTTCTTTTCATTGTTTACTTAGGTTTAATGTTTTTTTTCCTCTTGTTTTTGTTTGTTCTTACTTTCTATCATTCACTCTGGTTTGGATCATTATACTTTTGTTTGATTCATCCTGTGTCTTTTATTTCTTTTATTGACGCTCTCAGTTTTGTTTTTGTTGTTCGTCTTGTGTGTCTTTCTCACAATTTTTCCTCTATTTTGACTGATATTTATTTTTTGGCCATGTCTCCCGAACATAACTTAATTGCCTTTTTTGTGTGCGTGTCTAATTCCTCTTATTATGCCTCATTCTTATAATTACATTACTCAGTTTTGATGGTAATACAATCTTAACTTCTCTCGTTCTTTGTTCACGCGCTGCCTCGTTCCGCACTACTGACGAAAACATTCTTTTGCGTAATTCCTCTTGTGCCTCATTCACAAACTTCATTCCTCAGTTTTGACAATGATATTTCTCCCTTTGAATCTTCTTGCGCCTCGCCCATACACAGTTTCCCTCCTCGCACCTGTCTTTCGGGGGCTAAGTAGCAGGGAAGGACTCAGGGTCTCCTCCAGGATTGCAACAAAGCGTCCCGACTTCTGATCTTTCTCTTTCCTGTGAGAGGGAAGGAAAAATACACCAAGTCAGTCAGTTCCTTCATATGTCAGGCAGAAGTATCCTTAACCTTCTACGTCATTACTTCTCCTCCCTTAACGATGTGTGTTCATTGTCGGACCTTTTTATTCTTAGTATTATTTAGTGTAGGGGACGTACTTGATGTTTTGCTACCCATATCGTCTTTTTAACGGAGTGAATTATTGTTTATTTAATATATTGCAGTATTAAGTTTGTGATTTTTTTTTATTTTCTCTCCCATACAAGCTTTTAATGTGAACTGAATATTTTTAAAAATTTTCATGTGTCTGTTTTTCTTGATGGTAGAGAATCACTGTTAAAACACCACTGGAATCATAGATATACTTTTGAAAACCCCAATAACTTCAATTAAATCATGTTACAAATAGTGGAGACTAGACGGTGAAATGATTAGGAATACGTACCACTATTTCACGTGTTTAGTCTGCTCCCCGCCTTGCTGCAGCCACACACTGTCGTTGCCAGCCACCTGCACGTCCCTCTCTGCCTCTCTGCTCCGCTGCACAAGAAATTCTGTACATTTCCACTTTTATTTCGGTCATTTTCCAAAGACGAGAGTCGTCCAATATCTTAATGACTTCATTCCCAGTGGAGTATATTTTCATCCACATTTTTTCCCCACCCCCTTCAGGAGAGGAGCAGCATCGGGTCAGTCTCAGCATACAAAGTGACTCACTCGCTTTGAAACTCCTTCCACATTTTTCCCCGTGGGTCTGCATCAAAGAGCTTTTTTTTTTTTCCTTTACTTTTTATTTCCCTGCTCATGTTCGCCACACATCCTGCTTCCACTTGTACGGAAAAATCCGGAACATTTTGCCAGAAGTAAATAGAAGCTTTCCTACTGCTCTTTGTTTTCCATTTGATTTATTTTTGTTACGTATCTATTGACTTTCATTTGTCTCACGTGCCTTTATTTTCTGTGCCAAGCTTTTGGAAATTCGCTTTGCTTGCCTCGTGATGCACGTGTATTTAGGTGTGGCTGGAAGAGACTTGCATTAAAATTATTAGGAGGAAGTTTTGTTCTGGTGTGTGTGTGTGTGTGTGTGTGTGTGTGTGTGTGTGTGTGTGTGTGTGTGTGTGTGTGTGTGTGTGTGTGTGTGTGTGTGTGTTATTAGACTGCATAGTACATAAAACACACACACACACACACACACACACACACACACACACACACACACACACACACACACACACACACACACACTGTCCCCTAAAACCATCTTTACCTTCCCTTCCCTTCCCTTCCCTTACCTTACCTTAATCTCCTTTCCATCCCATTGCTATCAACACAACATCAGGCAGCTTCTGTCTTCTACCTCACTGGATGCCCGCCACTCTCGCTCTTCATTGCCTTCAGTCTCAGGATCATATTCTGAAACATTTTTGGCCGCAACTCCACTATTTTTAAAAGACCCTGGTTAAAGTTACACGGCCTTTTTAAGGGTGTTTTTTTTTATGGTTCTAGTGACAGATTGACAAGATTTTGACATTATTAACAGCACAAACACTCTTGAGAACCCGGCATATTGTATCTGTGGCCTTTGAAAATAGTTGTGTTGAGATGGTAAGTTGTTTCTGAATACGGGCCTTACTTATTCACTCACGTTGCTGGCTGGAGTGTGGCTACGGAGGGAGTGTGAGCTGATGATGATGATGATGGTCGCGGTGTAGCGGATGAAATAATTGCTGTTGTTTTTTTAAAGGGAAGAGTGAGGTCAAGTTTAGCTGTGTGTTGTTTGTGGTGTTTTGGTGGTGGTTTTTGTTAGTGGTGGTGGTGGTGGTGGTGGTGGTGGTGGTGGTTGGGTTGATGTTGCTGTTATTGTTGCTGTTGTTCTCTTTTTTCTCTTTCTTTTCCCTCTTTTCTTCTTTCTTTTCTTTCTTTCTTTTTCTCTTCTTTTCGTCCTCGTCCTCGTCTTCGTCTTCGTTTCCTCCTCCTCCTCCTCCCCCTCCTCCTCCTCCTCCTCCTCCTCCTCCTCCTCCTCCTCCTCCTTTTCCTTTTCCTTTTCCTTTTCCTTTTCCTTTTCTCTTTCCTTTTCCTCCTCCTCCTCCTTCTCAGCAGGAACCACCGCCTCGCATTGCTAGTATCGTTATTGTATCTGGAAAACTTCTGCCACCAGTGCCAAGATGAAAGACGCGGCTCAGAATGTTTTACGGCGTCACAGAAGTGGTGCATTTCGCGGCTCATTTCCAAAAGTAGAGGGCAAGGCGTCATTTTAATGGATTGGTATGAAGGTAGACCGTCTGTTTTATTCCAGGTTAAAGAAATGTTATCTGGATACATTTCTCTCTCTCTCTCTCTCTCTCTCTCTCTCTCTCTCTCTCTCTCTCTCTCTCTCTCTCTCTCTCTCTCTCTCTCTCTCTCTCTCTCTCTCTCTCTCTCTCTCTCTCTCTCTCTCTCTCTCTCTCTCTCTCTCACATTTATATATGAACCAAAACTCGTGTAGATCGAAAGGAC
>NC_087171.1:11455766-11463266 GCF_035594125.1 Scylla paramamosain | reverse complement strand
CCATCTTTTATATTTGGAGAAAATTCACGAACTTTGTAAATAATTTAGTGTTATTGATGCGGCATTTAGGACACTGAACTTCAAATTGGTATGTAGCAATGTGCATAGAAAGAAATATTGAAGAAATTAAAGGATAAAAGGAAGGGATATGAATTGCGAAAGAGAAGAAAAAGTACATTATTCCATATAGACACGTATAGCCGGAATGAAATGCAGCAAGAAAAGAACCCAAAGATAGCGAAGGGGAACGAAAATCACAGCTAGATAAATAGAAACAAGTGCAAGTCAGGACAATTAAGAGGCTTTTTTTCCTACCTAAATTTGTTTTCCCCCATGGCCAACCTCTCTTGTGCGTATAGAGGAGCACAAAAAGATCCTAGAAAGCGCCTATTGAGGGGATATGATCCAGGGAGGGACAGAGAATGAGGCAGAGAGATAGAATTACGGAGATGGAGAGTGGATGCAATAGAAGATGCAGTGGACAATATGGTTCATACATGGTAGCGGTTCAGTACAGGAAAAACAAAGTAATAGCAGTAGCAGTAGTAGTAGTAGTAGTAGTAGTAGTAGCGGTAGTAACAGCAGCAGTATATCCTATTTATTACACCATCAGAAAGGTCGTTAAGGGAATAGGAGGGATTGAAACTTGGGTAATAGTGAGGCAAGAAGAACTTAATGGAAAATAACTTCCTTATCTCTTCCACAGGTACAGTACGAGTCTTGGCTGAGGCTGTGACGTGACCTGGCCTTCGCTTATGTTTGTAAGTAGTAGGAGGGACTCTCATTTTGGGTTTACAGGGCTTGTGTGGAGTGTGTGTGTGTGTGTGTGTGTGTGTGTGTGTGTGTGTGTGTGTGTGTGTAAATAATAATAATAATAATAATAATAATAATAATAATAATAATAATAATAAACGGTTTATTCTTTAGGCAGTTAACAAACTGAAAATGTACAGAGAGGATGGGAAAATACTTAAAAATTATCCTAAAGCTAAGTCTAATCTAGAAGGGAAATACTATTGATTGATGGCTCGCATCATGGTGGGAATCGCGCTGAGTCTGTACCGCCTTTAGGGGCGTTATCTTGTGGTGTCCGGTGGCACGGACCGGGCGAGGCGCGTCAGGCGGCAGCATGTGTCTGATACGTGGATGATGCAGCAGTCCCCTTCCAAACTTCTTCAGAGCCTCTCGGTGTCTGGTGGATAGTCTGGACAGACTCAGGGTGGTCAGGGCTTCATCGTAGATGGTGTAGGCAGGGCCAAGGATGACCCTGCACGCCCTTTTCTGCACACTCTCCAGCTGTAGCTGTTGAGTGTGTGTGAGGGAGGAGGACCACGCTGGGGAGGCATACTTGAGTTTGGGGAGGATGAAGGTGAGGTACACCCCCCTTAACTCGTCTGTCGGCGTCCCCAGAGACCTGAGTCTGCTCAGAATGTACAGCCTGTAGGTAGCGGATCTTACGGTACTGGCGACATGCTGCTTCCAGGTCAGCTGGTCGTCCACCGTGACTCCGAGAAGCTTGGCACATCGGACCACCTGGAGGGGGTGAGGGCCCACTGTGAGCTGGGGAGGGGGCACTGGTACAGAGGAGGTACAGAAATGCATCACCACAGTTTTGCTGTGGTTGATGGTCATCCTGCTCTCCTCCGTCCACGTCGCTCTGGAATTGCTTGCAGTGGCGAGTAGTCCGGATTCTTGTTGGAAACTGGGACGCCCACGGTGCAGTCGTCCACATACTTCCAGCGATGGGGGGTGTCAGTGAGGGCGTCGTTAATAAGGAGGAGGAAGCATAGTGACCCATCTTGGTCTCTTGGGGGACCCCACATGTCAGCTGTTGGAAATTAGAGACAAATCCCTGATAGCGAACGTCCTGACGCCTCTCTGTGAGGATGTCGGCTAGCCACGCTACCAGGTTAGGAGAGAGACCCAGACTTATTGTCTTGCTCATGACAACAGTGTGATCAACAAGATCAAAGGCTTTTTCGAAGTCCACAAAAGCAACAGCTAGAGAGGTGTTTCGCTTGTCCAGGTGGCTGTGGATGAATTCAAGGAAGCTGGAGGTGGAGGTGGCTTTAATATTTCCAAACTGTCTGATATCCACGGTATTACAAATTTTGGTGTAGGCCCAGTCATACACAAAATCTTCACAAATAAGGCTAGGGATGGGTGTGATAGAGACTGGCCTGAGGTCATTGAGTGATTGTGGACTGGAAGTTTTGGGGATGGGGGTGACGTAAGATGTCTTCTAGTCCGCGGGACAAGAGTGTTGAGAGAGAGAGGCGTTTATTATGGAGCATAGCAGTGTTGCTAGCTCTGCAGCAAACTCCTTGTAAATTTTTATAGGAAGGTCAGTGGGTGTGGTGGATCTTGGTTTAAATTTAAGTATTCTCTTAAAAACATCCATCGCCTGGACAGTGTGGGGAGGGGAGGGAGCGGGAAGATAGGCAGGAAGCGGAATGGTGTGGAGGGGAGGAGAGGTCTGACAGATAGCGGTAAAGTGATCTTTCATCTCCTGAGCCACGAGATTAGCAGGAAGGTGTGAGGTGCAAGGAAGAGGTGAAGTGTACTTTTGTAGGCCACACAAAGCTTTGATCTTAGCGTACCACTGTCTGTTGTTGTCCAGTTTGAGGTGGTGTATCTTGTCCGGGTAATAGCTTGCCTTGGCAGCCTTAATCTCCCAGATCACTGTGTTTCTTAGTTTCCTGTATAGGACCGGGCAGGAGTGGAACGCCCAGGTCCGCTGACGCATGAGTCTTTTAATGCGGGGCGTCATCCAGGGGGCATCAGACGGGTGCACTGTGACGCTCTTGGCTGGGAAGTAGCGGTGGAAGGCTTCTGTGGTGGCGGCGACGTAATTATGCCATTTCAAGTGGACGTCCTCCACTTCCAGCACCTCGGTCTACGGGTGTTGTCACCCACTGCCCAAACTCCCTCATGGCTGAGTCAGGCATGGGGCGGTGGGTTCTGGTGACAGCTGACCGGGGGGTCGAGGTGGTGGGTGTGGGTGTCCACAGTATGGAGAGGTGGGTGCTCCGTCCCATGGGAGGCAGCGGCTTGGGGGGGCGAGTACTGCTAGCCCAGGTCTGTCAGTATAAGGTCGAGGATGGCTTGCTGGTGGGTGGGGAAGTCCACGACCTGGGTGAGGTGTAGCTGGTGTAGGATATCACTGATATCTAATCAGTTAAAGTCCCCACAGATGACCAGCTTGGCGGCAGGATACCTCACCCTCAGGGCATCAGCCGTGTCAATGATGTGAGCGGTGAGTAACTGTGCTGTGGTGGCTCGTGGGGGGTGGTACACGACCCACACGATGATGGAGGCTGTGTTGCTGGGATGGCTTGGGGGGCGTAACTCTCACCCACAGGGCCTCTACTCCGGCAGGAATATCGACAGGGAGGTGTGAGGGGCTGAGGGCAGAGTGGCAGAAAACGGCCACCCCCCCCCCCTGCGTCCTGTCCTGAGGTGATGGTAGAACTGGTAGTCCTGCATCGTGCACACCTCAGGAACAATCTGCCACGCCTCAGTAACCGCCACAATGTCCGCACAAGTAGAACTCACCGTCACAGTCAACTCGTCCATCTTGTTGGCCAGAGACGTTGCATTAAATAAGAGGAGGGAGGGAAGACACACGCGGCACTTCAGAGTGCTTATATTCCCTCTTCTCCACCCTGCGGGCTTCTCTGGCACTGGAGGTCACTACCTTGATGGGACGCACCACACTTTTACCTCCTCTCGATCCGCGGTTCCGAAATAGTTTCAAGGTCTTAAGGCACTGTATCACGTTGGGCGGCGGGTAACCGGAACCTCGCCTACGACGCAGGAGGTAGTTGCGTTCGTACGTTTGCGTTCTTTATGTATCGACACGCACTCGCTAAATGTGTTCATAAGTACAACAATCCCACCAGGGCGAGCTTAAAACTAAAAGCTAAAAGTTGAAAACAAAATAAACTGAGGTCACTATCAATAGGGGGCGGGGAAGGCCAACATGCTGGCCGAGGCTGCTCTAGAGCGGCTAAGTTCACATGTCCTTCCCGTGTGAGGTCAAGACTGTGTGTGTGTGTGTGTGTGTGTGTGTGTGTGTATAAGGGTTTTATTTATTTTTGTCTGTTCTTGTGTGTCTATATGTTCTGTGTCTGGCTTGGCTGACTGGCTGGCTGGCTGGCTGGCTGGCTGGCTGGCTGGCTGGCTGGCTGGCTGGCTGGCTCGCTCTCTCTCTCTCTCTCTCTCTCTCTCTCTCTCTCTCTCTCTCTCTCTCTCTCTCTCTCTCTCTCTCTCTCTCTCTCTCTCTCTCTCATGGCCTCACCAAATAATCACTGAAACACTAAAGCAATCACCATTACTATCGCAGCATCACCAAAACACCACCAACACCGCAATAACCATCACAGCTCCCACGCAAACGCACCGCTACACACACACACAAAAAAAAAAAAAAAAGAACCTCATAACACCATCCCACGCTCTCCTCTCTCTCTCTCTCTCTCTCTCTCAGCTCACGAAAATTAAAGTGGCTATCGGCAGTATATTCCTCTCGTTCCCCCCCCCCAACCCACTTCCTGTTATTCCTCCGCTTTTTTTTTTTCTTTTCCCCATTCCTCACCTTGCACTTTTCACGGCCACCCTCTTCGTGATCTTCCCACGCTCGTGAGGTGTAAAACTGGCATTGTTTAGGGCCTGGGTAGCAGCGGTGGGCGGTAGCAGAGCAGAGATGCGGAGGAGAGGGGAGGTGGTGTGAAGTATAAAGAAAGGAGGGGAGGTGTGTGGTGTACGGGAGGGGAGTTTGGGAATGAGGGAGAGGGAGAGAGAAAGAAAAACAAAAGATGCGAGTGATCCTTAACAGTTGCGGAACAAGACAGAGGAAAGAAAAGTTGTTTATTAATCCGTGCCGAGTATTCTGCTGGCTTCACGGTAATAGTCTTGCGTTGGCAGGAACAATTGAGTGACAGTGGGGGGGGAAGGAAGAAGGATTAGGTTCACTGACGGATTGGGAGGGAATTGCTACGGGAGGTGAGAAATGGTAGCTTGGAATGAAACCGTAGCTGGAAAGTGTGCAGTGTTGAGCTGGGAGGCAGGAACAGGGGAGGAAAGTGCAGGAAGAAGACGAAAGTAAGGAGGGTGTGCTGTGAGGGCGGGAGCGGTGGTGGGAGGGGAGAAGAGGGATGGGAGTGACGAGAGGGAGAGAGAGAGAGAGAGAGAGAGAGAGAGAGAGAGAGAGAGAGAGAGAGAGAGAGAGAGAGAGAGAGAGAGAGAGAGGGGGGGGGGGGTGTTAGGTTGGTATATTAGTCAGGAAGAGGGGAGAGAGGTCGCTTCCGGGATGGTAAGGTGTGGGAGGCAGAGTGGGATGGTGCAGTGTGGGGACGTGGGGATGCAGAGCTGGGCGTTGCGGGGCTGGCAGGGGAAGAACGGAGACGTGTAATGGCAGAATGGGCTATCGAGGGCACGCCACCACCACTGTCTCTGCCTCTTCACTCGGCTAAATGGAGGAGGCATGCAGGTGTGGGGACGCATCAGGGCAGCACTGTGGAGGGCTCAGGTCCGGCAGCAGAGGCGCCCCGCTGGCTGCCGCTTGAAGGTGTCTTGCTGCTCCACCGCACGCCCGCCCCGGGGAGGGTGGGGTGGTGGGGCAGAGCATGTCGTGACTCTTGAGGGGGGAGCGTGATGCAGCAGGGAAGCGTTGTCCTGCACATGTGCGCGCGCACCGCACACACCGGAAAGTGACCCCCTCCCCGAACCTCACCTGTGTGGCTCGGCCTGCCGCCGTGTGGATATTTTACATACAAACAGGAACCGGCTTGAATATCGAGCAATACTCATATTCATCACGGTGGCGTAAAGTCTCGTCAGTACTCATTCGCTGTACATTTTGATGTCTGGCTTCCTGATGTCTTTAAACAGCGACGCAGAACATTACAGCGCTGAGTGGCAAAAATGCGGGTCTTTCCTACGCAATAATTCTCACTCAGTCTCTTTTCTCCACAAACACGTTGACTTTAGGGAAAGCATTTAGAGCGCTGCATGTTGCCGAGGACAGTAAACTATTTGGTGCCGCAGAGAGAGAATTAGCACCAGCATGCAGGTGAACACGGACAAATTCGCCAGGCGTCCAAGCATCCACACGGCGCCTCTTTGCCAGCCAGGGCATGTACGTATAGTGAGGCAAGTCTCCGGGAACGGGTATACAGTGGAGTATCAAAAATAGATGCTGCTTTTCCCTTTCGCAGCGCCCTTCAGCCCTACTTCTTGGTACAGCGCGGCGTGCGTCACTACAGCTAAAGGTTAGTTTTCACTTCAAACAAAACTGCGTGATGAAAAAACAAGCTAATGAGTGAACGAGTCTGAGTGAATGATGCCGTCACGCAGTAGCCTTCAGAGCTTCCCTGACGCATGGCGGGAAGGAGGAGGAGGAGGAGGAGGAGGAGGAGGATGTTGTTTGTCAATACATTATGCTTATGAGCGTCACCCGGCCGTGTGTCTTCCAAACTAGGCGGTGTTGACTCTTCTGTCCTCAACAGGCGGCCTCTGGTAGGGGTGTGTGTGTGTGTGTGTGTGTGTGTGTGTGTGTGTGTGTGTGTGTGTGTGTGTGTGGGCGCGCGCGTGCGTTCATGTGTGCATCTGTGTGCATGTGCGCCTTGCACCTGTTGGAAAGGATTTTATGTATAAATTATACATCTTGTTCCCCTCTTCCTCCTCCTCCTCCACCTCCTCCTCCTCCTGATAGTAAGGAATCCAAAACCCAGTCAGCATTGCTGAGAGGTCGTCAAGACCACTAACCTATCGATTAGTTTTATTGGACGTGCCTTCAAAAACAATCCTGAAAGAATCACATTAAAACTTTATAATTTGCTGACTGGACATCCTCTTGAGCACTGCGCACGGTTTTCGTCCCCATATTACAAAAAGAAAAAAAAATGTTGAATAGCCAGGAAAAAAAAATACAAGATAGAATAACTAATATGAAACCTTAGTTGAAAAATACTCCCAAAGAAGGAAGGCTTAGCGAACCAAATTTATTCAGGGTTTCATGACAAAGGATGCGAGGTGATGTAATGGAAATGTTTAAAATAGCCAAAGATTTCGATGATATTCATGCGGATGATTAGATTTTAGATGATCAAAATAACATAACAAGTAGAGAAAGCAACCTCAAGATGATTAGTAAAAGAATATCGTCAAATGAAACTAAACACTCCTTTAGTCGGGTCGTTAATGTCTGGAACTCTTTACCTTCACACGCCGTCGACCACACAACAGTGACAGCTTTTTAAAAACAGACTAGACAAGGTTTTGGTCTCCCAGCGAATTCCAATAGAAATTCGGTTGGGTTTACGTCTGGTGTCACCTTACTAAAGCTATTGCTGCCTGCTTAACACCGAGTAAGAGCAGCAGTAGTGATGGATAGCTCAGATATCTTTCCTGTAAAATTTCCATATATTTTTTCATACCTTTTGATAGCATACTTACCACAAACCCGCCATTAAAGACCAATAGTGATGCTTCCGTTTC
>NC_087171.1:11418266-11448266 GCF_035594125.1 Scylla paramamosain | reverse complement strand
AGGACCAGCGTCGTAAACACTAACGTAATTATTTCATCCACAGGTTCAGACAAGATCAGAGCTTGTTACTTCAATGCCCGTAGTTTACGGAATAAATTAAATGAGCTGCAAGCTCTTATTTATCTTGAAAACTACGACATCATAGGCGTCACGGAAACGTGGATAAATTCATAAAGCAGGGATTACTTAGCTGAGTACGCACTCCCTGGCTACACCATTTTTAGCTGCGAGAGAACTCACCGTGCGGGAGGCGGTGTTATATAAGTTTTACGTAAAAAGTAATCTTCATCCTCGTTTACTCCCGACCCCAACCATTGCTAATATAGACGTCACTTTCATCCAATTAGAAATTAAATCTCGTAAAATAACATTAGGTCTCGTCTATCGTCCTCCAGCCCAGTCACCCGCTACAGACGAAAAACTTTATGACCTTATCGCGGACATTTGCTGCGTTAATAATTGCATAATTATGGGGGACTTTAATCTTCCAGTCACGAGGTGGGGTGAACCACTGACGGCTCACGCAGGCCAGCATCTCTACGGGTGTATCCTTGAAAGCTCTCTCCACCAGCACGTCATGCATCCGACGAGAGGTATGAAGTATTTAACTCGTATGACGAGACAAAAGCTGTTGATATTATCTACCTTGATTTCCAGAAAGCTTTCGACACTGTTCCCCATAAGAGACTCATCAGTAAAGTAAAAGCTCACGGCATTGCCGGAAACACACTGAAATGGCTGAGAGACTGGCTCTCTGACAGAAAACAACGTGTTGTGATTAATGGAAAAGAGTCAGAGTGGCATAAGGTAAATAGCGGCGTTCCTGAAGGCTCTGTATTAGGACCAGTACTCTTCATAATGTACATAAATGATATTGATGAAGGGATAAACTGCAAAATAAGTAAATTTGCAGACGACACCAAAATAACAAGTAGAGTAACGTCTGTGTCACAATGGCAGGAACTGCAGTGTGACCTAAATAAACTAACAAGCTGGGCAGAAAAATGGCAGATGAGATTTAATATAGAAAAGTGCAAAATTCTACATATCGGAAGCAACAATGTTCAGGCGAGATATGTAATGAATAACATGCCACTGTCAAGTGCTGATAAAGAAAAGGATCTTGGTGTCGTTGTGTCAAACGACCTAAAGCCGAGTCAACACTGCACAAAAACAGTAAAGACAGCAAATAAATTAGTAGGGTTCATTGGAAGAACCTTTGAATTTAAATCAGAAAAGGTTATAATTGCCTTATATAACTCACTGGTGCGCCCTCATCTAGAATACTGTGTACAGTTCTGGTCACCATACTACAAAAAAGACATTGAAAAACTAGAAAAGATACAGCGCAGAGTCACAAAGATGATTCCAAGATTGCGTAATAAGCCGTATGAGGAACGACTGGAAGAACTAAACCTATTTAGTTTAACAAAGCGCAGGATAAGAGGAGACCTAATTGAAGTGTTCAAAATTTTCAAAGGATATAGTAACATTGATGCACATAAATATTTTAACATTGATCATTCTAACCTAACAAGAAATAACGGATTCAAGATTATACCCAAACGTTTTAAATCCCACGAGGCAAAACATTTTTTCTTTAATCGTATAGTAAATATATGGAATAAACTTCCTGCAGAAATTGTGAACAGCAATAG
The DNA here is from genome assembly GCF_035594125.1 of Scylla paramamosain. Lineage (NCBI taxonomy): Eukaryota > Metazoa > Arthropoda > Malacostraca > Decapoda > Portunidae > Scylla > Scylla paramamosain. The sequence goes on along the minus strand of NC_087171.1, from coordinate 11,446,608 downwards.
TATTGAATCATTCAAAAATAAAATAGACAAATATTTAAAAACAAATCCCCAACAAGCTCTCTTCTTGTCCGAATAATTACTAAATTCACTAATAAACTTTTATTCACCAGTTTTAATATAACTTGTATTAACTTTCAGGTAGGCGTATAGAGTTCACCGTAGGGTGAATAGTAGAACTTCCTTTCATCCTTTCCTATGAAAATTTCCATAGCAGTTTTTCCATACTGCATGGTACTTTTCCCAACTATTTCCATGCCAGCGCAAGCTAGAGGGAGTGGTGGGTGGGGAGGAGCCTTCTGCTATGCTGTCCTGTCTCTCTTCCCTGTAGCTAGTTAGAAGTAGTTACCAAACAGCCTTGCAAGGACCAAAAGGTCTGTTGCTGTTTGGCTTTCCTTTGTATTCCTTTGTATTCCTCCTCTTACTCTTCCTCTTCCTCCTCCTCCTCCATTGAACGGAGCTGGAGCCTGATTGACTGCTGCCTCCCTAGAAAGCGCCAGGCAAGGCTGCCGCACCACCCATTCGACATACACACTGTGCATCCACGTACATAAAGCACACACCACATTATATTTACCAAGTTTTAACACCTTCCCCCACAAACACTAGTAGTCAGACGTAGATTACATTTTTTCCTTTTCACTCTCTACTAAAATTCCATGTGGTTTTTCAATATCACATGGTTTCGCCTTTTTTCCTGCCAGCCTCGGCCGGAGGGAGGGGTGGGTGGGGAGGAGCCTTCTGCTTTGCTGTCCTGTCTCTATCACTGGTAGTTAGTAAATAGTCTCAATAAACAGCCTAGTAAGGACCTCAGGGTCTGTTGCTGTTTGTCTTCCTTTGTATATTCCTTTGTATATTCCTCCTTCTCCTCTTTCTCTGTTCGCGTATGCAAATGAATCCATCGTCTCAGTCACATTTTCAGGAAGAGAGAGAGAGAGAGAGAGAGAGAGAGAGAGAGAGAGAGAGAGAGAGAGAGAGAGAGAGAGAGAGTGCGCGCGCGCGGCGGCTGGACGTTTTTGTGGTAAGGCGAGGAGGAGGAGGAGGAGGAAAGAGGGGTGAAGTTGAAGTGGTAATAAGAGGAAAGAGGGGAAGGGAAAAGAGGCAGTGAGTGCAGGCTTTTTCTTATGCATAGCCCTTTATTGCCTCCTGCCTTGAAATTGGTTCCGACCTGCCTGAACCTGTTTCCTAAATGTTTGTAAATTCCATACCACCACCACCACCACCACCACCACCACCACCACCACCACCACCAACGCGTCCTTTCACAGTCATGCAATAGGCGGTTTTTCATTCTCCTTTTCCTTTTACTGTGACTGTTTCCCTTGTATTTTTTTTTTCTGTAATGACGTGTATTTTCAGTTTTTTCTGATATATAGTGTTTTTTCTTATTTTATTTTCTATTTCGCAAGTTTTTTCGTTGCGTTTTCTGTAATGGTGATTTTTGTTTACTTATTTTCAAGTTTTTTTTTTAATGAGAATGAGTTTCACTTAATTATTAATGAGTTTTATTTGTTTCTCTGTAATGGCAGCGTTTTTATTGACTCATCTCTTCTTAATAGTGATGATTGTTAATTGTTTTTTTATTTCTTTTATTAGTAACATTTTGGTAGCGCCTTTCCTTTCTGTACACAAGGGTGATGTTTTCCCATGGGCCTCCTTTATCCCAGAGCAGTCGAGGACAACACGACAAAATTGAACCATTTTCCTGTGTCCTTGGTTGGGGATTGATTGAAAGAACACTACGTAATCATAATGCACCTTATCAGTCTAATGTGTTTTCTTTGAGAACACTCGATGATAACAGCAAAAATTTGCCATTCTCCAGTGCACATGTTTAGAGATTAATTGAAAGAACAATCAAGTAATCATTAAAATCCAGCACTTTTTCAGTCCAGTGGGGTCTCTTGTTTTAGAATTTAGACACTAGGGAATAACACTACAAAATTTTAAGCATTCTCCTGTTTACTTAGAGACTGAACCTTCCACAGAGTACTCAAGATGAACATAAGAATTCAACGCGTTAACATTTTGGCCGTAAGTCGTCGCCAGAGGCCGTGTGGGTGTTGATCTGTGATGACACTTTGATGTATTCACTGCTAACACTCCTCCTCATCCTCGTCCGTCTCCGTCTTGTTTTTGTAGGTGTTGTGTCTGATTTGATTGTTGTGCGTGAGGGGAAAAGTATTAGAAAAACTTTCCCAATCTTTCCTTTCGTCGGACACTTCTTCCCCATCTGTTCTGACTTTCCTCCTCCATCTGTCTTTTATTTTCCCAAGCGATGCGTGTTTTCTTACGTGAGCGAAGAACAGCTATTGGAAAGTTTCTCAACGCGCCCCTCCTGACACCTTCCCTATGTTTGTCTTTGGTTTTTTCCCTCAGCTGTAAGGTTTTGCTTCATTGTTACTGGTATGAGCGACGGTCTGAAGATCTGGAACTCAATAGTCAAAGGGTATTTCTTAACCATATCTATAGCTTCTAAATCAGGTAACTTCAAATCTTAATAATACGATCACGAAAGTTAGGTTAGGACGGCCACTTCTTTCAGTCCCATGGCGGCACTCAAACTTTTACTGTAGATAACATGAAGTTTACGATGATTTTTTTTTGAAATTCAGGATGCTTATAATAATTTCCAGTTATACGCCCACTACAAATATTACCGATATATCTCGATTTCTTCTATTCTCAAAAGTAGAACAGATAATGTTTGGATAAGTTGATAGAGGTGGGTATGTGTTACCACCACCACCACCACAACCACAATACTACTACTACTACTGCTACTACTACTACTACTACTACTACTACTACTACTACTACTACTACTCATCTATTAAAGTGCCTGTCAACAATGTCCCTAGAGTCACGAAGAACACCACTGAAAACCTTAAGAACCTCCACTACAGCCTGTTTGTTGAAAGGGGTCGATTGAGACGCCGAAGTACTTTAGTAAACATAAGGTCCTAGGTCCTATAGCCTGTCACACTTTTAGTGGGAATTGTTGTAAGGCGTCCCGTGCTGTGGTAAAAAAAAAAAAAAAAGGAAGAAAGAAAATTAAACGCTTCTCTCACGCAAGGCAATCCCAGCGTCATTTAAATCGTCTTCTCTCATCCATGTGAACTCTTGAGTTATTACCATACAGTTTACCCAGCTCTCAGCCCTACCCTGACTGTATTATAGTGTATCACCCTCTCACTCTTTCCAGCTTCCCTCGAATACAAGTATGCACGAGTGTATGAGGACGGAACAAATGGAGACTTTTCTTTCACCCCTTCGATCCTTTAGGGAACTAAAAGGGACGGGCGTTAGGGTGAGAGTAAATTAATGTTCCTGGCTCTCTGTGGTTTTGTGGCATGATTGAGTGTAAAGAGAAGGTAATTTATGTACGAGGATGTGTAGGTTGTAATTGTGTCTGGCTGCCTGGGTTTTTGTATTTATTGTGTTCTTGGTAAGTCAGGTTGTTGAATAATTAATTGGAACATTGTAACAACTTGGTTATTTAATCTTAGGGCATCATCCTCTCTGGCTCTGGAAAAACATGGACGGATTGATAGACATATAGATAGATAAATGGATTGATAAATATTTTTACTGATCACACCAAAAAAAAAAAAGATGGATGGGATTGTGGTGGTGATGAAAATAAGTAAAGTTCTCCTGCTATATCCTTTATTTCACCGCCATAACAATCCCACTCACTTGCTCAAATCTATACAAAAAGATTGATAGAAACAGACATTTATTTTATTGACACACCAAAGGAAAGAATATATCTCATATTTTCCAAGAATCCACCAGAAAAATATAGATTGAGTGAATCCCCTGAATCAGAGCCATTTACATACATACAATCATTGCACGGAATCAGGTGCAGCAGACTGGCTCGTTGGTAGGTCACGGTTGTTTGTTTGTTTGTTTGTGTGTGTGTGTGTGTGTGTGTGTATGTGTGTGTGTGTGTGTGTGTGTGTGTGTTACAGTACCATTCGGAGTCTTTCAAGAAGTAATTTGTTATGACGCCTCACAAACTTATGAAAATGACTGTAGGGTTTTTACTTTTTCATTCAAATTTAGTTTTTTTATTATCCATTTCTCTTTTATTTACCTAAGGATATACTTGGTGAGGTTTCCATTGGTTTGCTGTGTGTGTGTGTGTGTGTGTGTGTGTGTGTGTGTGTGTGTGTGTGTGTGTGTGTGTGTGTGGCGTCATGACAAGTCTACACACACACACACACACACACACACACACACACACACACACACACACACACACACACACACACACACACACACACACACACACACACAACACACGTGTGCCTATTCCCAGGTGACATTTCTGTATAGTGGCAATTTGCATATTCATCTTTTGAGAGAGAGAGAGAGAGAGAGAGAGAGAGAGAGAGAGAGAGAGAGAGAGAGAGAGAGAGAGAGAGAGAGAGAGAGAGAGAGAGAGAGAGAGAGAGAGAGAGAGAGAGAGAGATCACAACTCAACACAACACAACATAGTGAGAGGGAACAAGGGAAGGGTACAGACAAGGAGCAGCAGTCACGTGCACAGCAAACTGCCTGAAGGAACACGAGGCCGGCCTGCACGTCACGAGAGCCACAACAGATCGCTCAGTTTCCATTCCATTGAGGCAGCTTGAGTTCCTTGAGTTTGGTGCGTCGGCTTGTATCTCCCAGGCAAAGTGGAGGATTGCTTATTGAATGTGCTCGTCTTGCAGTGAAGGACTGTAGCGTGACTGTTGCATCAGGTTAGCACATCCAGGCATGGTGAAAGATTGTTGGATTGTTTGTCGCCTACTAACCTTGCCTTTTTTTTTCTTAGTTTTTAAAGTAGGTGGTGTTTTGTGTGGCAACTTTTCCTACTTTCTGCCAGCCTTCCACGCCAACAGTGCCTATAGGAAGAGACACTTGCTATACAACAGGAAATCTAACTTCAACCTTCCCTTACAGATTGATACTTGCCATGTAACAGGGAATCTCACCTAATCTAACATAATTTAATCTAATCTAACTTAAACAATCCCATGCAAGGGGAAGCTAGACAGGAGCCTAGCCTAACCTAACATATAAAGACAAGCTAGACATTTCGCAGAGAATCTTACGTTATTTACCGCAATTTAAGTCATACAAAGAGACGCTAGAAATCTCACCCATACAAAGTGGTGCTAGACATTTGACAAAGAACTTAATGCATGCTATTCCAACCCATACAAGGACGCTAATCATTCAATAGGAAACGTTACCTGACCTGACCCAACATAACCTTGCTTAGCCTAGCACAGGGTAACCTCAGCTCAACTCAATGAGACTTATTTGAACATTCACATCGTCTCGTAGTCTAGCAACCGAGGATCATAATTTCAAACATTTCAGCGTCTCTACTCGCCATCTGTCACAGCTTCATTGTACGTTATAGGCAGTTTTCAAGGGTGTTTTCATGACGTGTACCATCAATGAAAAAAAAAAAAAGATACATAATAACACGACTAATAATCTTTGTGGCCTTTGAAAATAACCCTTACTATAGGTCGCAGAGTCGATCCCTGAGTGGTCTGATAAAGAAGGATTTCAGAATATTCCCCCTGAATGTTTTAGTAAAGAGGGACTTCAGAATGCGGACCCAGAATGGTTTGTAAACTCCGGAGCCCCGCCTGGTTATTTTTCTACAGTAAGACTTAGATATTTTTGAAAGAGGAATATCAAGACACTTCTGGAACTAATTTAGCCAATCCATTAGGAATTTTTAACTCAACTTTATGGGGACCTGCAATTAAACGTCTCTCTCTCTCTCTCTCTCTCTCTCTCTCTCTCTCTCTCTCTCTCTCTCTCTCTCTCTCTCTCTCTCTCTCTCTCTCTCTCTCTCTCTCTCTCCTTTAAACATTTACGGAAAGAGGAAGAAAACCTTAAAACCTGTCAAAGCCCATAAGATTAAAGTTCACCATAAGAGTTTTGTAACGCGTGGACGGGAGACAGACAGAATACTCAAACTGGGGATACGCGTTGGAGTAGAGAGAGGGGAGGGGTGGTGTTGGCGCGTGGAGGGAGAGGAAGGGATGAGGTGTCTCTTGGGTTCAAATGTCGGAAGAGAGAACAGTCTGGGTAGGGACGGGAGTGAGACGCCGCTTAATTTGCTTGTTTTTTTTTCTTTTTTTTTTCTCTCTCTCTCTCTCTCTCTCTCTCTCTCTCTCTCTCTCTCTCTCTCTCTCTCTCTCTTTTCATTGCGTCTTGAAACTTTCATTGCTACGATTGTTCTTTGTAATTCAGACCAGTGTGAGATAAAACTGCTTGCACAGAAAAAAAAAAAAGAGGAGAATAAGTGGTTAATTTTACTACCAATTATCTTCTCTCATATTGTGTTTCCATCTCTTTTTCCCCCTTTTACCTTCTGACCCTCTTAAAAGTTAATCTTGTCCTTTCTACGGTCGGGAACTAATTAAAAGAGCATAATGTGATAAATGAATTCCCAAAAAGGTATAAGTGATAATGAGGAAAATTGCTTGGCGGTGAAGGGATCAAGTACTGCTGGGGCGTCCCAATCGACTCCTTCACGTTGTTGTGGCGCGGAGTGTCCTTGGTACGTCTTCTGTCACCTCGCCCTCACCGCTGCTCTTCCCTACGTTGCTGTGACGCCATATTTTTCAGTTAATCTATAAATCAATAAGTGAGTCAATCAGTCAATCTCATCTTCACCAAGACAGCAGTCGACGCTTCCTTACGTCCTAAGGAAGCGTCCTGCCCTATCAACTTATTAGTCAGCCTTGTCCAACAGTGTCTGACCCGAATACACGTGCTCTCTTGCAGCCGCCGCGTGGGAGTAAAGGTTAGCTGTCTGGTGGTACTGGTATACGAGTGTTCATGTGTACGGAAGTAAAGCATGGTCGATGAAGGAGAGAAAACGTATTAGTATTAAGACCGTAATGGTGGCATTGAATTACCTAAAGAGGAAAAGAAAAATATGCTTCTCATATCGCAAAATCGGTAATATTGGACGCGTCAGCCGCCCTCCCTGTGCCTGTGTCGCGCCGTGCTGTAGGTATGGAGGCGGCACTCTTTTCAAAGCATAAGTATGACAACCATTAGCGTTTGGGCAGATATGTTGCGAGTTTGATCTGGTTTACTACAATTTCTCGGCGGAGGACACAGCGCCCGAGGATGCCCTTATCACCTCGTTTCCTCGCCGCCATAACTCAATCGGCAGTCAATTTTACACCCTTGCCTAATATTGTTACGTAATTGCGTGGTCGACGGCCTGGCTGCAGGGGCGCGGGACACTCACGTCTGTCCGGGGCAGGTTGCCTTACGCTTAAATACACCTGTGCCGCACTTTTTCCACTCAGCCCGTATGCAAACACTTCTCCCCACAAAGTCCACGATGACACTCTGAAACCGCGTCACTAACACTCCCTCGGTTGTCACGCCAGTGTGTGTGTGTGTGTGTGTGTGTGTGTGTGTGTGTGTGTGTGTGTGTGTGTGTGCGTGTGTGTCTACATATACTCGTATACGAGTATACATATAGATTTTCTGTGTGCATATTGTTTTCATGCTTGGATATACTAGCATAACGGTCATAAGAGAAATGGTGGTTTTGGTGTTGGTGGTGGTGGTATTGGTGATGGTGGTGAGCGGGGGGCGTGGTCGTGCAAGACCACACCAGTGCCACACAGGCCTCCACCACTGCGCGGTGTGAGGCGGCGGGAAGTGTCCCGCACTCCAATAAATCAATTACTGTTACTCGCACAGCTTTCATAACAATGACTCCTAGACCTTCCCCGCCTCCTTGTGTGTAGGGTGTGGTGGTGGCGCTGGTGGTGATTGTGGTCGTCGTGATGGAAGGAGGTGTAACCGACCTGCTGAGTGAGAGAAAACGTCACCACCATTGTAATATCCGTCACCTTTGTCCAACTCATCTTTCCAACTCAGCTCGCAGACTCCCTTGAAATTACCTGACCAAGGTGCGAAGCTGAGAGTTCCTTTCCTGCTGGTGCCTGGGAGAGGAGGGGAGGTGCGGGTGGAGAGGGATAGGCAACGTCACTATCCGCTTCAAGACAGATTTGGGTGCAGGGGAAGCGAGTCTGGAGACAGCCTGAGAGATGGCCTAATCCGTCATGCCTGCCTCGCCTCTCACCTGAACTCCTGTCCCTCGTGTGTGTGTGTGTGTGTGTGTGTGTGTGTGTGTGTGTGTGTGTGTGTGTGTGTGTGTACTATACGTAATTTTGCAAATGGTATCTTATTTTCTGTTTGTGTTCCTTGAAGAGTCACTGATTTTTGTTTATACTCTGAAAAATGTCTGTTTTCTATACGTACTCCTTGAAAAGTGTCTATTTTCTATATGTACGCTTTGAAAAGTGTATTTTTTATATGTACTCCTTGAAAAGTCACTATTTCCCTTCATGTACTCCTTAACAAGTGTCTTTATATATATATATATATATATATATATATATATATATATATATATATATATATATATATATATATATATATATATATATATATATATATATATATATATATAATATTATATTATATTAAAATCTTTCCTTCCTTAATGAACTTCATTTGTCCAGTCTTTGGTATCCAAAATGAATGTCTTCTATTTTTCTTCGTTGAGTTCTTATCCACGTAATGACGTGTTGTTTTCCTGAGCTGGACGTGGCTCAGTCCTGTGTCCACTCCTGCCAGTCCTGCATCTATATACCGTCCCTCTCCTCGTGTACTCTCCTTCCCTTGGTTGGTTTGGTCAGAGCTATTCAATCACTCCTGTTGATAGAGGTCTTCATACGCTGTTTGTTGCCGCTCGATGGAACCCGACCAGGTAAACTCCGGAAATTTCTCCCAAGTTCTTTTTCTTAATCTACCTGTGACCAACGATTTTAACAAGAAGACGCCACCATAACTAAATTGTTAACTCGACTGGAATATATGTTTTTTTTTTTTAAATTAACGTTTTAAAAATAAGAACAAATGAAAATCAAGGAAGCCACAAGAATCCTGGCAGCTCAAGGATAAAATACAGCTACCTCATCCATATTCACCTTTTCATAAACTTATCCAGTTCTCCTTTAAAGCTCCGTGCGCACTCGACACTAACAACCCAATTACTGAGCCTATTCCAGTCAGTCACCTGGAGGCAAACGTGAGGCAGAAAGGTAACGAGTTTAAGACGCTGGTTAAGTGCTGTGCCTTGAGAATGAGAGATGATGTAAAGGAAGTTCAAATGGGGCAACTAATCACAAAAATGCCCCAGAGTGACCAACAAGTATGCCGCTGTTCGTTCTTCCTTTGTGTTGCGGTGTGCTCCTGAAGTGACCTGACCTTGTTCCAAAATAAGACTGGCGCTGGTAAGAAGGTAGTCAGGCTCAGGACGGCGGACCGGTTCAGACTTAGCCGCTAAAGGGGATGGTGTGAAGCGCAGCATTAGAACACTGGTGCAGAATAGTTACAACAGCGGGCCGCGTCTGTTACTGGCAAGGCGAGGCTTGGCACACTGACTGGAAAAAGCGTCACCATGTACTTGTAATATCCGCCACCTTCGTCCATCTCATCTCTCCCACTCAGCTTGCGAACTCCTCTGAAATAACCTGACCGGAGTGTGTGGCTGCACGTTCCTTCCTCACTCTCATAGGGAGAAGGAAGGGTCGGAGGTTCTTCCACTCTTCCACTGTGATACGAGACAGCAGCACCAGAAGCATTGCATGATAACTCAGTGAAAATCTACAAGAAAGTTAGGGATGAAAAAGAATAGATTTTGCAATTTCTACTTAGTATAAAGGTTGGAGGTGGCTATTGAACAAGTGAAGATGTCTCAAAAGTGATTAGTAATTAAGGAAAGATGTACCAAGGAGCAGTCAAAGGGTTTAAAAGTTCGCATATTGAGGGGAAAGTAAGTAGTCGCCAAACAAGGTAGCAGTAAAAGCTAACACAAAGCAGCATAAAGGAAGAGCAAACAAAAGTAGACGTGTTGTTCCTTCTGAGGCTGCTTTTGATACGGTACACTGTGTAATCTTAACTTAGATGAGGAAATGTTAAGCAGATCTATAAAGCGAGATGCGTGTTTCCAGCACAGAAGAATGCATTATGTCATTGTTTCCTGAAGGGTAAGAAGTGTGAAAAATTGACGTGAATAATTCTAATGGAATAAAATCACATACGTATATACAAACCTGAGGGAAGAGATGGAGGTGGGTAGGTTGTGGAGTGGAAGTGGGAAGACAAACTCTCCTCCTAAGGTTTTTCAAATGACAAAGGCAGTACTGCATTAAAGTTTTACAAAGCCCGCTACACAGTCTGACGAACATTGTTAGAAGTATAGATTTGCATGTAAATATTCTTAAGCCCTTGTGTGTGTGTGTGTGTGTGTGTGTGTGTGTGTGTGTGTGTGTGTGTGTGTGTGTGTGTGTGTGTGTGTGTGTGTGTGTGTGTGTTGCTGTGTTCATGTTTGTGTTTTTCTATACCCGTCATCTCTCAGTTTTAACTTCAAAGTTCCGTCCTTAAAGTCATGTTCTCAGTCCGGTATTCAGTCCTTAGTTTTTATTTTTTTTTCCTAAATTCTCCTTAAGACTGTACGTATATAACTTTAATATTTTGTCTAAGTTTTTCTTTTTTTCTCTCGTTTACAGAGATGCTTACTAGAGTTTTAAAAGTTCGTTTAATGATCGGCAGACTTTTCCTCCAAACATATTAAAACAGGTACTTACGGTATATCCTTTGTGTTATTTCTGTAGCTTGCAGACTTCTCTCGTATAAAACCCTCTTTATTCATCCAAACCTTTTATATTAACTTTCCTATAAATGCACGATATTACTTTACTTTACTGATCTTTCTCCGGCGCTACCCCACTAAGTGCTTCCTTTCAAGCCCTACAACAAACATACCACGCACCCAGGGCACCCTCGTCCCTGCTCCGTTCAAGTGCTACGTGATAGAACAGACAATCTGCTGCAGTAGATCTCAACTGATACACTTTAATGGTATGTCAATCAACAACTTTGCCATCTGGTGTTGTCTAGTCGACTTTTTTCTGCGTTGCATGTTCCCCCTGATGGAGGCGACACATGTTAAGGTGACGGGAGTGGAACAAAAGCCTCTCTCCCCCCACTGTGTTCTCCATTCTTCTTTCATCATCTGCTGCTGACACGTGGGCAGGGTATCCTCTTGGAGAATAGCTGAAAACTTGGTGGAACGGGGACGTCAGGTGTGCGGCACATTAATTCAGAAGCTAAAGCCAAGTGTTACCCGCTGCCAGCGCCCTCCGTTAACTACTAGTTCTCTCTGACATCACTAATTTCCATTCCCGTAATTATATCATCCATTTTTGCCTTCCCCAGCACGGTGCCATCATTCGCTCTACTTAGGTCACAGGTCTTCAGCGAATATAGATGTGTGTTTGTCGTGAGTCTCTCTATGAATAGGTCGCTGCTGTATTTGTGTTTCATTCTTCGTAACATTGTCGCTTCTTTTCACCAGTCTGTTGTTTTGTTCCAATTTATCGTGTGTGATTTGGAGCGATCAGCCGACACTTGGTAAACACGTCACTGCTGCTTCTTTGTCCTATTCTCTCTTCTCCATAACACTGTCGCTGATCTTCTAATTCTTGTATTGTATTATTTAGCCCATATTTACATTGAGTGATGCGGATGAATAAACAACTAAGTGCCTATCTGTACCTCCAACGCATTTCAACTTCTTTTCCTTATAAACTTCCCACGTCTTACTCAACCAGATTTTTTGAAGTGTGTCGCTTTTGTACTTCCTCACTATGTTTCCACTCGCAGTATACGTCTAGCACATCGCCGTACCAATAAACACTTGTATACCGGTCCTTCACAGTTAATACTCGCTGTGCATAACACCTTTCCCTTTCATCCTGTCTTTTGTCACCTCACACATGACGCTAAGAAGTTTGATTTTTTGTTTTAATTTCAAGCTTCTTCCATCACATCAGTCTGACTTGTTATGTATTTTTCTCTCCTCAGTCTCTGGTGTATGTGATGTCTTAATGTGAGTTACAGAAGATATTAGCTGAGTTGTAAATCTAACCAAGAAGTTTTGTTTCATTTTATTTATTTATTTTTTTTTTAATTGATTTCAAGCTTTTTTTTTTTTCATCACAGCATCCTTACTTGTTATATAATCTTGTGCCCTGTCTCTGTCTATGGTGTATTTCATGTCTTTGAATGAATTACAGAAGATACTGGCTGAGTTGTAATTCTAACCAAGAAGTTTTTTTTTTTTTTTTATTAATTTCAAGTTTTTTTTTTTTTTTCATCACAGCATCCTTACTTGTTATATAATCTTCTGTCCTGTCTCTGTCTGTGGCGTATCTCGTGTCTTTAAGTGAATTATAGAAGATACTGGTTAGGTTGTAAATCTAATCAGTGCCTCTCCCTCTCCTGTCTCCTCCCGTCAGCCATCCCAAAAGGCGAGGCAGTCTGTGTGATGAATTTTTTCACCATCGTGTTACCAGTTGTATTTCTTCCATTGTTTTATTTTATTTATTTTTTCTCTCTCATATAATAATAATAATTTAGCCTCTGTTCTTGAATTGGATTAGTAGCAGTTTTTCATCTTTCGTTCCGAGCTTCGTTCATTAATCTTCCTTTCATTCTCCAGTTCACATTTCATTCCTAATTTTGTTAATTCAGTCTCTCTCTCTCTCTCTCTCTCTCTCTCTCTCTCTCTCTCTCTCTCTCTCTCTCTCTCTCTCTCTCTCTCTCTCTCTCTCTCTCTCTCTCTCTCTCTCTCTCTCTCTCTCTCTCTCTCTCTCTCTCAATTTTCCTACCCTTATTTACTTACTAGTCTCTCCTTTTTGTCTAAATTATTCACTTTCCCGTTCCTAACCGTTCGAGGTCTGTCATCCTCTCATTGCATCTTTCAGTTCATTTAACACTCGGTTCTAACACTCGTCTCTCATAATTTCTTCGCTTATCATCTCAGCTGCTTCTGAGTCGCCTCTGTTCCTAAGTATACATTCCAGTGTCTTAGATACTCTCTTGGTGGTGATTTCGTTATTAAGGTATTGGCTTTCTTTGTTAATTTGACTTACCATTAATTAGTCGGCAGGTTCAGGAGCCCCCCTTTCCTCTCTCTCTCTCTCTCTCTCTCTCTCTCTCTCTCTCTCTCTCTCTCTCTCTCTCTCTCTCTCTCTCTCTCTCTCTCTCTCTCTCGTTTCATATTTCACATATTTTCCCTTTTTCCCTAATTAATTTCGTCCGCCACCTTGCTGCAGACTAATAAGCAGTGCAGGGATCACCACCCGTGCCTTGTCTTCCCTTCACTGCGTCTTTCTTGGCCTTTCAAATGCTGCCCTGCCTCATTCGTGTGGTATTTTTTTTCTTCTTTATTATTATGTTCTTGTTCTTGCCTTTTTTCTTCATTTTAATTATTGTTGTTGTTGTTGTTGTGTTGTTCTTGTCCTTTCCTTCTTTTTTTCTTTCTTTCTCTATTTCTTCTCTCCTCTCTCTTTCTTTCTTTCGTTGTTTCTTTCTTTCGTTCTTTTCTTTCTTTTTTCTTTCTTTCTTTCTTTGTTTTTTCGTTCGTTCTTCCCTCCTCTCTTTCTTTCTTTCTTCCCTCTTTCTTTCTTCCTTTCTTTCTTTTGGTCCTTTCGTTCTTTCTTTCTTTCTTTCTTTCTTTCTTTCTTTCTTTTTCTTTCTTTCTTTCTTTCTTTCTTTCGTTCTTTCTTTCTTTCTTTCTTTCTTTCTTTCTTTCTTTCTTCTTTCTTTCTTTCTTTCTTCCCGCCCTCCTTCCACTCTTTCTTTCTGTCGTTCTTTCTTCCTCTATTTCCTTCGATCTTCCCTCTTTTCATTCTTTCTTTCTTCCCGCCTTTCTTTTTTTCTTTCTCTCTTCCTTTCTTCCTTTCTTCTTTGTTTCTACTCACCTCTCCTTCTTCCTCTCTTTTTTTCTCTCTCCTCTTTCTTCCTCTCTTTCTTTCTCTTTGTGTTCGCAGTTCGTTTCACACTTCAGCTCGCCGAGTCAGATGCACAAAGCTTCGTGTCAGCATGTTATTCCTCTCAGTGTAATTAATTCTGCACCATGAACCAGTAGAGCCACATTCTGTCCCAGTGTTCCCTGTAGGCGTTCTTCACACAAACACTTTTTTCACTTTCAATATGTGATGCCTGAGTATACGACGAAAGTAGCTGCATATCTAACGTATTTACCGACCTTTCCTACACGTAAGCTTCTTGAAATGATCGTATTTCGTTCTATTTTCTGTACTTACGGTATCATCTCCTTCACATTGTTGCGTTTCTTTCTTATTATGAATTTTTTTGCTTATGTATTTTTATTGCTTCCCTCTCTCCATAACCACACGCTTCAGTTAAACATGTTATTTCCTTCCTATTTCATGTATATGCCTTACTTTTGTCCTGTCGATGCTTATCTTTCATTTAAACGTCATATTTTAAGTACCCTTTTTGTCCCAGAACGTTTAAATCCAACAAATAATGGATTAACATATAAAATTCGTGTCTCTTTTTATTCGTTGCTGCGTTTTCATTATTCTTTGTTTTCTTTGTTTATTTGTTGGTTCTTATTATTTTGTTTGCTGATTCGCGGCAAGTTCTTTTCTCTCTCTCTCTCTCTCTCTCTCTCTCTCTCTCTCTCTCTCTCTCTCTCTCTCTCTCTCTCTCTCTCTCTCTCTCTCTCTCTCTCTCTCTCTCTCTCTCTCTCTCTCTCTCTCTCTCACACAAACATCTCACCCCGCTTTAAATACTTCGACATCCAAAAAATATTAAAGCAAAAAAAAAAAAAAAGTGAGGATTCATATTACCCACCTGACTCTGCGTTCGTGCTGTGGGTCGTTGTGCTGTCAATAACACGTCCGCGACAGAGCGTCACTCGGCACAAACAATGTAGGCAGGAAAGAAGGGAGGAAGGAAGCAGTAGGAAGGGAGGAAGAGAGGAAGCATAAAGGAGAGGAGACAGACAGGAAGGAAGGAAGGAAGGAAGGAAGAGAATAAAGAAGATAGGTATGAAGGAAAAGAAGGAAAAAAACAAGTAGGAAGGAAGGAAGAGGGGAAGGAAAGGGAAGACAGCAAAGAAGAAAGGAAGAGAGGAAAGAAGACAAGTAGGAAGGAAGGAAGGAAGGAAGGAAGGAAGGAAGGAAGGAAGGAAGGAAGGAAGGAAGGGAGGGAGGAATGAGAGAGGAGGGAAGACAAACAAGAAGGAAAGAAGAGAAGCAGCAGAGACGGAGGAAAACAGGAAGGAAGGGAGAGGAGAGAAAACAGGAAACAAAGAAGAAAGGAAGGAAAAAGGGAAGAGCTTTAATACTATGTCTGTTTTGCCTTTACCTGTCTTATCCTGCCTTGCCTTTCCTTTCCTTACTCTTCCTTGTCCCGCCTTTCCTTGTCTTTTTTTGTTTGGTGCCCTCCATCCCTCCCTCTGATCGGCCGTGATGGGGTTTCTTGGTATTGCTTTCAACGTGGCATCTTCCTCCCTTCCCTCTTGGTCCCCTGCTTTCCTACCTTTACTCCTTCCTTCCCTTATCGTCTTGGCTTCTCCTCTCAGACTTGTTCTCTTGCGTCAGAATATTAGTGTGTGTGTGCGCGCTTCTCTTTCATTCTTGTTTGTTTTGTTCTTTTTATTCTTTTCTTTCGTTGGTTCACTTTTTTGTTTATTTTTCCTTTGTTTGTGTGGTCGTTTTTATTATTGTCATTTTTTTTTCTTTTTATTTATTTATTTTTTTTTATTTTCGTTGGAAGGTTAGCTTTTTCTTTCTTTGTCTCTCTGCTTTCTTTCATCCGGTTATTACTCTCTCTCTCTCTCTCTCTCTCTCTCTCTCTCTCTCTCTCTCTCTCTCTCTCTCTCTCTCTCTCTCTCTCTCTCTCTCTCTCTCTCTCTCTCTCTCTCTCTCTCTCGCTGCATGTTTTCATTCTCTTTCTTGTGTCAAATTTCAGGATAAAAAGAGAAAAGAGAGAGAGAGAGAGAGAGAGAGAGAGAGAGAGAGAGAGAGAGAGAGAGAGAGAGAGAGAGAGAGAGAAACAAAACATCCATTACCCAGTACAAATAGCTACATGACAAAATGCTTACCTTTGAAAAGATCCCTCATGAAAACTCAGAGCCTGTGTCATTGTTACGGGATGAAAGGGATGTGTCAGTCCTCTGTCTCCCCATGTAATAATTATACTCTTTCTCTGAGTCCATCACAGTATTTTTTGCCACTCGAGGATATAGCAACACCTCCACTGATTGATGCTCTCACTCGCTGATAAGTTGTTTTCGGCTTGTTCTGAAACGTACGGTAAAATAGTATTGAATGTCTATGAAAACCAATGCCATTTTATGTCTATTTCATTTCGGTAACAAAGCGTCCTTAACGACTTCAGGGTTTTGGTTGAAATACGTCGTCAGTTTGCCGTGCGTGTTAAAACAAGACGGGGACACTTAGATTCTGTTCCCCTTGGCTGGTGTCCCTCGTACAAAAAAAAAAAAAAAAAAGTCAGCGAGTGAGGGTATCAGGTATCAGTGTTACCGTACCGTGTTCGCTTGTCCTCAGGTGACTAACTTCCGGTGACAGGGCTGGTAAAACAATGCATATTTTACTTTTATCTTTTACTACCTCAGTTTACTTGGTTTTATATGTAGCGAAACTTGTGACACCAACTTTCTTTTGTATTAATTTTCATGTTTGTATCTCTTTCTCTTAACAATGACACCGGTGTTTCTTATATTTGATGCGGTGATGTACTGTTCCCTGTGATTCTGTCCTCTCGACGGCGTAAATTAATCTGTCCTTCATTCATTAATAAACCCATTAATTCAGTCTGTCTGTCTCACAATTTGTGTTTGCTATATAGAACATTCTTATCTTATATATACACTCTTTATTTCCACGAGCTCTTTGTGTTTTTCCTTATCCTTCATCACTACTCAGAGAAGAATATTATCATTATATTTAATCATGAAAGCAATCTCCTTATACTCTCTCTCTCTCTCTCTCTCTCTCTCTCTCTCTCTCTCTCTCTCTCTCTCTCTCTCTCTCTCTCTCTCTCTCTCTCTCTCTCTCTCTCTCTCTCTCTCTCTCTCTCTCTCTCTCTCTGTTACACGTCATTATACCTTACTTATTTTCTTTTGTAAGTCTGCCATTTCTTCCCATTTTCCATCCAGGCTGACTACACGAGTATTATTCCCTTAATATCCTCTTTAAACGCAAATTTATGCATCTTTGTATAAGTCTCATATAAAGATGTGTGTGTGTGTGTGTGTGTGTGTGTGTGTGTGTGTGTGTGTGTGTGTGTGTGTGTGTGTGTGTGTGTGTGTGTGTGTGTCTGTCTGTCTGTCTGTCTGTCTGTCTCTGTTTGTCTGTCTTTGTGTGTGTGTGTGTGTGTGTGTGTGTGTGTGTGTGTGTGTGTGTCTGTCTGTCTGTCTGTCTGTCTGTCTCTGTTTGTCTGTCTTTGTGTGTGTGTGTGTGTGTGTGTGTGTGTGCAATTTCTAATACTGTCACCACTGCTAGCCTACTCCAGTGATGTGTAGCAGTGAGTGTGTACGACCGTGTTTGTTTGAAAAGAGATTGTCTTCTGCATGGAAACACTGCATTTTGACGAGGCTTTCCATGGCAGTGCTGAACAAGAGATGAATCCTATTTCCTGTGACTATTCATCCAGAGGTGGCAAAGGAAACGAGGGGAGTCTGTGCAGGGAGTACCAGTGTGAATCACGTTCCCTCATACACCACCGGTGTGTGGAATTCGTGTTGAGTTACGCGCGTGTACATTCTCAGGCGTTGGAACTTTTAAAAACTTTTAAAAAGTTTTGTTTAAGTGCGTCAACTCCTTTTGTATTGATTTATTGATTCCTTGATTTATTTTGTTGATTTCCGTATTTATTTGCTAATTTTTAGTTTAGGTTTCCCACCAAGTTGTGTGTTTCCATTCCCACCAGTAGTGTTTTTGTTTGTTTGTTTAATCATTTATTTACTTATTTATTTACTTTTTTTTTGTCGCAGTGATGAAGCTTACGTTTTTTTTTCTGAATTCATGAATTTTTTTGTGCTTTAAATAGTTTTTCCTCAATTTTTTTTTCTTAGCTTCTTAACTTTTGTGTGATTTTAGATCCACGAGTATTTATTTTTTTTGACGAGTATTATTAACCTTGTATTAAAATAACGAGACTAATTTCTTAATGGGGACACGATTAATAATCTCAGTCACCTTTGAAAATCGTCTTGGTGGGAGCGCGGAGTGTTTTAAAAATATGAGTCTTATCTGTTGGAAGATGTGTGTGTGTGTGTGTGTGTGTGTGTGTGTGTGTGTGTGTGTGTGTGTATCTCTGGAACGGCATGCTGCCCGCGTCAGGCTGGTAACGCCGCAGCCAACACACAGCAGCGCCTCCTTCACTGTGCCCCAAATTCATTATTCTTACTTCCCCTGCTTTTGTTTTCTGGCTGTTTTGTGTCTTTATTCCTTTCTTATTTCTTCTGTTCTTTATTTTCTTCTTTTTTTCTTTTCCTTTTTAGTTTTATTTTTGTTTTCGCTCGGTTTACTCTTTCTTCTTGTTAGTTTCGTTCAGTTGTTGTTTTCCTTTCTTTTTTTTAATTCTTCCTTTAGATTCTTCCTCTTTCAGTTCATTGGTCCACGTCTCTTTTTAATCTAACAAGCACCATTGAATGTTGTTGAAGGTTTTAAGGATGTTTTCATGATTGAATAATGTTTTAAGAGCTGAACAAGGAATTTGCATTACTAACAAGAAAACCCATTCACGAGGACTCAACTTACCGACTTTGTGGCCTTTGAAAGCACTCAGGATGCAAGTCGATCTTTCATCCCTTCACGAATGCTGCTAGCGGTGCTCAAGTTCTCTCTATCTGCAACAATGGGCGTTATTTTCAAAAGTTGCGGCGTCTTATCGTGACTATTTTTAACATTCTCTCGTGGAAGTCTAGAGGGTTTTCGAGGATGCTTTCGTGCTTCTAAGAATAGTTTGATAATTATTTTGCAACGTAGATGAAGAAAATCTGACTCGCTACACAAGACTTTCTTCTTTCTCTCATCCTATTCTGTCCTATTCTGTCCACATTCTGTCTAATGCAAGAGTTAACCAATATTCTCAGTCATTCATCCTTTTCTCTGGTAAACTCTGGAACTCCCTGCCTGCTTTTGTATTTCCACCTTCCTATGACTTGAATTCCTTCAAAAGGGAGGTTTCAAGACAATTATCCTTCAATCTTTGACTACCGCTTTGGACGCTTTTATGGGACTGGCACCTCAGTGGGCTTTTTTTTCTATTGGATTTTTATTGCCCTTGGCCAGTGTCCCTCCTACATAAAAAGAAAAAAAAAACCTTCCCTAGTAATTTCCAGACATTGTTTATTTCTGGGCAAGACATGATGCTTTTTTTCATATCGTGATCTACACAGCTAAGGGATTACTGAAATGAATTAATCTAAACCTAACTTCACCTAAGTCTCACATGAAACCTCAATGTTATTTCAATACAATATATAAAAAAAGGCTAATTTTTGTGGCTTTTATACTTCATACGAGAGAACAAAATGTTTCAGAACACTGGCCACTGTCACCGTCTGTTGCTTTATTCCTAACTCTAGCACAAGGAAGCGTGACTGCAGGTGCTGTACACTTTCTAATACTACTTTTTTCTTCTGTTAAGTGTCATTGTGTTCCTCGGGTCTTGATAGTCATAATGGTACTGTGTGAATTATACTTGCAATTTGCATCGAAACAACACCTCTAATGGAAAATGTTGCTTGAATGATCTCTCTCTCTCTCTCTCTCTCTCTCTCTCTCTCTCTCTCTCTCTCTCTCTCTCTCTCTCTCTCTCTCTCTCTCTCTCTCTCTCTCTCTCTCTCTCTCTCTCTCTCTCTCACAAATGGAAGGCAGTGAGGACGGAAATGTAACAAAGTGACAATGCAATACAGCAAAGTTGTTTCTCGGCGCTGGTCTGCGGTGAGTGGGTGGATGGGTTGGTTGGGGGGGGGACACACCACCTGTCCATTAAAATGCCGGGACGAAATTTTTGCCTGACTTCTGTTCCCGCGGCTGGAGTCCTAATTGACAGGGCTTGTTTCTCGCTGTCTGGTTTGATGCGGCTTAGTGGGACAACGATTTCTGTTCAGAAAGAAAGAAAGAAAGCACAATTATTGTGAGGCAGAGGCGAAGGCTGTCTGGTTGCTTCTTAATTAGGCGTGTACAGCCTCTGTGACGAATGCGTGGTGAGCATCGGGCTTCAATTATGGCAACTGTGTGTCCCTCCGGGCTGAACAGCAGCTGGCACAGTTTGGAGACTGCATTCCCGTGTGGAGAGTAATTCTGAACTGAACACCGTCCTCTATCGACATTCATTCGAATTATGTTTGGCCGATTGCGGATGTTTGGCCGATTGCGCTGCCGCCTGGCTGCGGATTTCAGAACCACTGGTTATGGATTATTGATAAAGCAGATCGTGTATGTTCCAGATCCATTAGAGATTATTGATAAATGTTCTCGAAGTGACTCATGTCTGCTGGCGATGCCTGATGAGTCCCAGCACGTCCGCGCGACGTGAAGATTTTCAGAAAAGATGCTGATTCTGACACCACTCCATGACTCAGCATTACACTTAGGCGTGACGACGTACTCGTGAAAATACTTTGGAAGACTTAATACGTTTAGCCTATTTTGGGAATCCTTATCGTAGAGTTTTCACGAAAATAGACAAGATTAACCGTTCTATTAGTACTTGGTAAATACAGCTTCATACTCATCAGTAAAGTTTTTTCCTGATATAATGTTGTGTAGTGAAACTTTAGGAGACAAAGCAAAATACAATGTTGATGAAATTCACTGCTAGCGAGGGAACAGTACAGGGGGGCAGATGCCAAACAGAATTAACGAAGCTCGGATCATTTGAGAAAATCTGGTTCATGCCACTGCAGTGCTGCGGTGGACACGAAAATCTAATTGAGTTACGAGACAACAAAGGAAGGAAAAGAGAAAGGATAGTGGGAAAACACTAGGGTCTTGTCACTGATTGCTTCGTTTAGAACATTGACAGGAATGGCCTCGCCTCACGTCGCATCGCCTCGTCTCGCCCCTTATTCACTTCTCGTACCTTCTCTAGCAAACAATACTTGGGGAGAAATAGCCGAGGAATAGATGTCACAGTGTCAATGGGAAATATGTCCAGTTTTAGACCAGGGAATAGTGGAACTTGCAAAAGGTAATGGTATGTTATGTTATGTTATGGTTATGTAAGGCTGTACTAAGTTTTCCTGAGCTCTTTTTAGCAGTTCCCTACTTTTCAAGGTGTTTTTTTCTCTCTTTTATGTGAAGCAAACACGTCTAATGAAGTAACTGTCCCAAGCAACGAGGGAGAGAGAGAGAGAGAGAGAGAGAGAGAGAGAGAGAGAGAGAGAGAGAGAGAGAGAGAGAGAGAGAGAGAGAGAGAGAGAGAGAGAGAGTTTCCCTGTGATCTCAAAAGAAAATTATGCAGAACTTAAGTGAATTTTGTGGGAGGAGCTCAATATACCGTATCTAGAATTTATCATACACGAGCCTTTTACCCTGAAACAATACTCGTGCAAAGCGCCATCAAAGGAGAGAGGGAAAAAAATCGCTGTAGAATATTCATGTTGTGTGGTATTGGATGAAGGTAATGGGTGTAATCGTGCGTGGATTATTTGTTCACTCCACGCCACTGTTTGAGGGGAAAGGCGGGCGTCTGGGAAAGTGGAAGAGGAGTGTGAGTGGGGAGGGAGGAAGGGTGGAGGAAGGTGGAGGAAGGTGCAGAGACGGTTAAGGACGACACAGGTCACTTGTCCGTAAAATTAAGCCACGAAGAATATTCCATGAAAATATTACCAGTAGTAATTTGATCCTCGAAAAAAGTAATAAATATAGATAAATAAATCTGAACTTCAAATGATCACGATAGGACTAGCAATAACAGGTTCAGACTTGATAAGATTAGACTCAAAGGCAAGGAAGGAATTGGTTCTCGAATATAGCGGTGGGGAAATGGAGTAGTCACAATAACCAGTGCTGAGTCGATGGAAGGATGAAAAAGATCACATAAATAGATATGGATGGGGATGACAGGCGAATACAGGCAGGTATAATATACGTTTTCTGTAAGGACTGCCACATGTAGATCTGCTGGTTTCTTGCAGATTCCCTTATTTCCTTACTTGCTTATGTCTGTCTTCTTTTTAAGTAACACAACCTCTCATCCAGGGAGGTAAGTTGTAGGTGAAATGAAAAGGATAATTTTACCCTGTGTGACTATACGAGCAGCTCTCAGCACAGATCAGTCATGCAGTAGTTATTATGCAACACACACACACACACACACACACACACACACACACACACACACACACACACACACACACACACACACACACACACACACACACACACACACACACACACACACACACACACACACACACACACACACAGAGCCAACACATCTATGAGAATCTTCGTCACTTTAACTATACTTCATTATTCTTATTTTACCTCTCTGCGTTCTATCCCTTTTTCTTTTCCTCATCTCATTCAATCCTTCACATTATTTTTTTTTTCACTCCTTGGTTGGTTGCCTCACAAATCAGCATGCACACACCACAACACCTCAGACCACAGCACTGCAATCAGCTCACATCACAGAGCAGATTTAGTCACTTTACAATACTCTAGTTCCTTCCGTCAAAATGTTCACCGGTAACTGGAAATCAAAACACGCCGCCAGACGGACACAATAACGCAGCCTTGGTTGTGGTGGGAGTGTTGGAAGGAAAGCAGATCATTAACAAAACGAGGAAATGGTGTAGGATTTCGGTGTGGAATTGATGGTGGTTAGAGGGCATTTTTTTTTTTTCATTATTATTGTTTTTGCTTGTTTCTGTCTCTATCTGTCTGTGGTTTTCTGTCTGTGTTTCTGCTTCTGTCTATTCTCTCTCTCTCTCTCCTCTCTCTCTTCTCTCTCTCTCTCTCTCTCTCTCTCTCCTCTCTCTCTCTCTCTCTCTCTCTCTCTCTCTCTCCTCTCTCTCTCTCTCTCTCTCTCTCTCTCTCTCTCTCTCATATCAAGTTCCTCTCCGGATCCTCTTGACTTCAGATTTCCGTGCTGACACAGAGCTTCATCTTTTCTTTTCTTTTTTTTTCGTTATATAATTGCGCACCGTGATCTTGACTCCGCTCTGTCCTTCCTTCACACCAGGTTAGGTTATCGTAATGTGACACTGTTATTTAAAAAAGATGGAAAAATTAAATCAGAACATTACCCGCTTGACTGAATCCTGTGAAAGTGCAAAAAGAGAGGGGAGAAAAAAATAAATAAATAGAAACACACAAAACACAAACACACTCTCTCTCTTGAGCCGTCACTCCGTCACATTCGATCACACTTAATGCCCGCGCCTTGGTCCGTGCTGGCAGTCATGCACGGCCAGGCGAGGCTAAAGGGTGAAATGTCTGAAAAGGAGTCGACCGAATGTGAAGTGAAACAGTAGAGAGAGAGAGAGAGAGAGAGAGAGAGAGAGAGAGAGAGAGAGAGAGAGAGAGAGAGAGAGAGAGAGAGAGAGAGAGAGAGAATGAAAAATAAGGAATGTTGGTGGTGGTAGTGGTGGTGGTGGTGGTGGTGGTGGTGGTGGCGGCGGCGGCGGCGGGGGCTCCTCGACTCATCAACCTTTAAGTCCCTGGGTGGTGCAGTACCTGTCTTATAAAGCCTCATTACCTTCCCTTCAGACCCAATTTACTTACCCTTCCCTTCCACTCCGCCTCTTCTCTTTCCTTACCCTACTTCGTCTTACCTTCCCTTTTATTTTCTTTGCTCTTTCCTTTCTTCCTTTTCCCTTCTTATCTTTTCCTCTTCCCTTCCCTTCTCCTCTCACCGCATATTTAATCACTCGTATTTAATTTTTTTTTTATTTATTTTTTTTTAGTGATGAGAGAGATGGAGAGGGGAAGGAAAAATCAGTATGCTCAATACAAACCATACAAACACTTAAGTTTTACCAAGGATTTCTCTCTACCAATACACAAAATTTCAACACCATTTCGTCTTCAAGCTCAGTGAAAGACGCAGCCCCTTTTAACCTTCCCCTTTTAACCTTCCCATCCGGCGTGGGAGGCGTCTCTATATATGATATGTTCTGCCTCTCTTATTGCTCATGTACAACGACAGTGCAGTAAATACTCTCTACTTGGTGCTCCTCTCCTTCTCCAGTGGGATTTGTTTTCTGCTGCCGATAATTTTGAACTGAAATGCCACATGTCGAGGAAACAGTGCGGCAACATCCGTGTGGGTGTTGCAGAGTTAAAACCGAACTGCAGACGCCGCGGTGGTGTGCTGTGCCCGTGAGAGAGA
This sequence comes from Scylla paramamosain, assembly GCF_035594125.1. Taxonomy (NCBI): domain Eukaryota; kingdom Metazoa; phylum Arthropoda; class Malacostraca; order Decapoda; family Portunidae; genus Scylla; species Scylla paramamosain. The sequence continues at coordinate 11,422,299 of NC_087171.1, read as the reverse complement.
GAGAGAGAGAGAGAGAGAGAGAGAGAGAGAGAGAGAGAGAGAGAGAGAGAGAGAGAGAGAGAGAGAGAATATAGGAGTGTTGCGTGTGTGAAGAGCGGACGGGATCGATTCGTGTCTTTCAGTGTTACAATCAATGAATCTTACGCAAGGACACTCGTAGATTACAGATATAGCGTTCCAATTAAGGTAGCGAGTGGCTGGGTGCCTCGAGTGACGTCCAGGTTACTCGTGGGACCAGGTTTAATTCCCAGACCCTGCCGTTCTTCCTTTCACCTGACGCTTTGATGTAACGGTTAATTATATATGTTGTTCGTTAGCGTAAGTTTCCGTCATTACGTTTCTATATGCGGAGCGTTGGACTAAGCATTTACACACAGTTCACAAAGTTATAGTTACACATCCAGCTCGATACAAACTGACACAAGGGACGAATACGTTGATAACAGGTTATTCATGTTGGTAGCGTTGATTGTGTTTGGTGCATTGAGCGGGACTCTTAAATTAACCAATAGGATTTGAGGTGCCACATCAATGTCATACTCGAATACGCTTACCAAACCTGCCGGACACCACCGGGTTGTTCAGTGTAACTCGTCGGGCCTCACTGTAACGATACTTTTTGGAGTGTCTCCATAAAAGAGACGTATCAAGACACCGGCGGAGCTAAATTGGATGACCTTTTTGATTCCTTGACCTTAATACAGCTGGGAGTTGAACTTTTTTTTTTCATCTTTTCTTGACACGTAAACAGGTTAGATCAGGTTTCTGTTATTTTGAGTCGTTAATAAAGCGTTCCCATAACTTTTCTGTATTGCCGAGAGAGTTCTCTGCGTACTTGCGTCCTGCTGACGCTGACAGGAGCACGCTGACGTTTGATCAAATATTCGTAAGTAAATACTTGACTCCATTACCGTCAAAAGTATCCAGCGTAGTGGTGGTACGTAAGGACTGTAGCTGTTATAGTAGAAATGAATGGTTAGTTTCCCACAATTCACATTCCTCCTCCTTCCTCTCCTCCTCCTCCTCCTCCTCCTCCTCATCATCATCATCATCATCATCATCATTATCATCATCATCATCATCATCATCACAGTCAGCCTCTTTGCCTTCATCGCAGGTTAAAGGCCTCCCTCCGATGCTCCCTTCTCAATCTTTCTTGGTTTCCCGTCTATTACAGGGCAGGCCACATCAGCAAAATTTCCTGTTTCATCTCTTCCATCTAATTTTCTGTCTGGCCTGCTTTCTCAGCCATTCCTGGGTCGCTATTCGGTCACTCCACTTGCCCGTTTATTATTTGTTAGGTGCATGAGGCTTCCTGCCCATGGTCGTGACCCTGTTTTGAATCTTGATCAAGTGTTTTAATATCATTCCACTTCCTATTCCACTACCTCATCAGATCGTGAACCACATCTTGATGAGTCTTCGCCTGCACGAGCGTGGCGATGGTCTTGGGTTCCTCAGTATGAATTATACTCAACGAATTGATTATCCTTACTGGCTTCGTGGAACACACGGCGGAAAGATCCAGACTTCCAGTGTCCTTGTGTTTCATTGTGGCGGTGCACTGCTGCTTGAGTTTCTCTTTTCATTGGACAAGTGAGGAGGATCTGGAATGCTGCTACTGCGTGCTTCCAGATGTGTCATGGCGCCAGCGTTTCTGAACATGTTTGGTCAGTTGTTATTTTACATCAGCACATATTATGCATTTTTTTTTTTAATCAAAGCTTTTTGTGTTCTTTTGGAGCGAATCCGTACACGCGCTGTCTTAGCAAATAATGTCTCAGGTGGTCAGCACCAGGCGTAATGTTGCACGCAAAGATCAAAGTAAAGTTCACAGAGATACATGTCAGGATAGGAAAGCTCCTCTGGAGACGCGATATGGAGCGCGGTGCTCCTCGTCACTTAGTGGACGTTTTATTCATAGCTTGTCGCGCTATATGATTTAAGGGCGTGTTGCTCAACAACACTGAAAGGAGGGAGGGGATGTTTCTCGTTTTCTGCCAGACGGGCAAAGCAGCGCCTTCCGATGACTTCGCCCTCTTCAACTTGTTAAATATGAATGGCTTGCTCTGAGCGGTGTGAAATGTCAAGAGATGAAACGCTGTTCGTCGAACATAACCCCGTTTTGAGGAGAGAACTGTAATTTCTAGGGTACGCAGAGGAGCGTCCATCACACTGTACGCTTCTCAAACACAGTTTTGGTTTGAAGAAGGGATAATAATAATATCACTCGAAGGTAAAGGACGCCTCAAAAATTTAAATCGTCTCACAGATTTTCCCCGTTTCCTTTTTGGGAGCATCATTGTGAGTGGTCCCTTCTTTCTTAATAATTTATGTGCCCTTGGTCGGTCTGCCTAATATGTATATATAAATAGGGAACAGTCACTATGGTACGTTTGTCAGACATCCGCGTCTTGAACAAGGGACAGTAATCATATTTCAGGAAACAAGGGCCAATGTTCCGTCAAACAACCACGTAATGAAGGAAGGACGGTAATCTTACTCTAAGATACACAGGACTGCACGCTCCTCAAATAAGAAGGGACGAAAATCTGTCATTTTAGAATACACTGACAACGCAATCTCTGCTTTAAGTTCGTTAAGTACAATCTCGTCTTGAGAAAAGGACTGTAGGCGCACTCTGGTGTTCGCAGACAGCCTCACCGCGACGGGGCACCACACATAACAGTGACTTACGAGACAACGCACTGGAGGGACATAAAGGCATGAAACTTCGTCCATTCTTTCCTAACAGCAGTTGTCAGCAGGCAGGCGAGCGAAAAAAGGGGGAAAAAAAAATAAAGAAAATAAAGAAACACGCCTAGCGCTGGAGGGGAGAAAAACCAGCCGTACACAAAAAAGAAACGAACGGACTCAGTTGATGAATAATGCATCCTTGCTACGGGAAGACAAGCGACTCGTGTAAAGTCAGGCATTCCAGCTATCACGAGGAGGACGCTTTCATCACCACCACCACCATCACCACCACCACCACCACCACCACCACTACCACACACCACCACCACCACCACCACCACTACCACCACCAGCTCGTGGGACATTTATTGTACAACAGAAGCGATGCACGAGGAGAGATGAATGTTCCCCCTTGCGTGCTGAAATGGATGTTCCTGCCAAGCCAAGAAAGGATAATTTTGTGGCCTCGCAGCAAAGTTAAGAAAAATGACTGAAATCAAATAGTGAAGCTGCAGTTAGGTGCGCAGGAGGCTTCTCTCAACGCTCCGTCTACTCAGCACCTCATTAAAGTATGCATATCAGGATTTGCATACATATACCTACAACTCTGCTCTCTCTCTCTCTCTCTCTCTCTCTCTCTCTCTCTCTCTCTCTCTCTCTCTCTCTCTCTCTCTCTCTCTCTCTCTCTCTCTCTCTCTCCAGCCTTATTAATGCACATTTTCATTATTAACAAGCTTGGTGAAGCGTATTGTTAAAATTCAACCGTGTATATTTTTTTCATCTTGAGTCTGTCGCGTCTGTTTGTCTGTCCTCGTGTCTATTTGTTTTGTCTATCATTTTGTCTCTTTTCTGTCTAAATCTGTCTGTTTCTATTTTGTTATCGTTGTATTTGATGTCAATCTGTTTTCTACCCCCGCTTATTTTTTTTTTTTATCCTTGTGTATGTGTCCTTTTGTCTGCCTATCTGTCTGTCTGTCTGTCTGCCTTTTTATCCGTCAGTCGGTCTCATTGTCCCTGGTGCAACTCAGCAAGAACCAGTAGCATATGAATCTATAATGATAAAACTGGAACCAGAAGCTGCCAGCCGTCCATCACTGGCGTCACTCACGAACCCCTTGGCGCTAATCAATCATGTATACAGTATCCGTGTCTCCCAGAACGTACCGTAGACATAATACCTCCATTGACTATTCCCTCATTCAATATTAAACCCGATCCTTGTTAGTTATTCCCTCTCGTATATTGTGAGAATTAACAGATTTAATTTCGGATTTTTTTTGGCGCTATTGATTACTTCCTTGTATGTGTGCGTGTGTGTGTGTGTGTGTGTGTGTGT
>NC_087171.1:11390766-11413266 GCF_035594125.1 Scylla paramamosain | reverse complement strand
AAGATGGTCATCGAGGAGCAGTCTAAGGAGCAGGTCAGTACTTGCATTGTGTTGCGTCATTCCCGCTTAACCTCCGCCTCTCGCTAATGATGTATATGGTATGTATTTACTTATATATATTCATTTGTTTATTTGTTTTCCTCGATTATTGAATCATCTGCACTATGTACAGGCTATGCATGTATTCATCTGTTCATCTATTTATTTGTTTTCCTCGAATCTTGAATCCTCATTCGAACTCAAGTCCTCTGATCTTCTCTTGACAACATCATGAGCATAACATGACTAAGAAAACGTCTGAGCTGTCTGTATTGCCAGAGTTTCCATTACGAGACTCAACAAGACCTGGATTCAGTATAACAGCAGGAGAGCCGTGCGTTCATGAAGGAGTGACCTGAGACGAGGCGCATTTTTGAATCATGGTCACTTGTTCATATCCCAACTATGACCGAGTTCTCTGTTAAAATGTGCACTGTAGTCTATCTCTTGTTCTCTCAGCGCGACGAAGTTATGATTGGATTATCAGAGGATTTATTGCAGTGCTCGTCAACGTGGTTGTGTTGTGTCTTACATGACGGGGGATGTTAGCAGATTTGTGAGTGCGTGTATGTCCGCTGATCCTTCTGCCAGACGCGTATACTTGTTGCTTATATTTTTTTTTCACTTTCTGGAATATTGCTAGGATATTTTTCCTTCACGCCGGGTACTTACTGGCCTGGTTTTCTTCGTTATGTCTGTGATGTGAGTGGTGTAAACTTTGCTGCAAGTTTTCCGCTTTTAGTGAGAAAATTCACACGAGGCGTTCTCCGTGAACAGGGCCTTAGCGTTTTCCATTTTGATTTCCCGAAATGTAGTGATGTGATTCTGGGACTTGTTTATGAAGAGAACAATATTACTGCTATTACTTGGTGCACCGCGGAACAAGAGTTCCGAGTATTCTGCCTGGCGCGTCTTTCATCGTCTGGTATCGAAGTTTCGACCGATGCTCGTGCCAAACTAAGGATGACACCAGATTTTCATAAAAGATGAAAACATATTATGAAGCAGTAATATTGATGCACCAAGAAATGAGAATTCTTCCAGGAAAAGGCTTAAAACCCTTTGAAGCTGCGGTCCCCTCACAGCGGCGTCTCATCACACGCTCTGGTGGAAAACTAAATAAGCAAATGGCGTGTTTCTCTACTCCCACTTGAAGCCTTGCAGCGCCCCTGCTAGATTTTGGGAATGCTCTCTTGTACAGACCTGAAGGTGATCTGTCGCTTCGCAAGAGTTGTGTTTTGAACTAGATGAGCAAGTAGCGTATTTTCAACTTATTAGTTCTTGGTACGTACTTCCCATGTAGAAATTAGGAGGTAACTTTCGGGGAGTCCTAAAGCTTACTTATAATCTTACAAAGGATAGGTCTTGAATAGAAAATTAAGGAACTCTTCCACCTCTCCACCTTCCCCCAGCGGCCTCAGTGTACAAGACTTTCTAATCACTTTGTATTCTGACCACTTTATCACTGCAAGAATTAATCAGTATCTTCACTCTTTCATTTCTTCCACTGGTAAACTCTGGAACTCTCTGCTTATTTCTATTTTACCTGTTTTTACAACCTTAGCTGCTTCAAGAGTAGAATATCAACACACCTCTGGACTACACTGGGCAGTACTTCCTAAACATTTTTCCTAATCTTTTTTTTTTTTCCGGGAGGCGTAGCTATTCAACAGGCATTTTATTACGTTTATGTGCCCCGCTGCCAGTCTCCTCCTCACTGAATAAAAGGAGTTTGTTGAATGACGCGAGGGGAACCATTAACCTTTGATAGCCCTTGTAACAGCCTTGGTCGTAAACCTACTGAACGTTTCCTTCAAAACTATTCCCAGGCCGTGAGCTTGATGCAGAAATTGTGGTGTGTTCTTAGTGGAGTTACCATCATTTGTAGGTCTGCCATATCTATGTTAAGTATTGTGTTTATTTATTCACTGTAAAGAATGTTATGTTGATTTTTCCCATAGAAAGATTGTGTTATGTGTATTTATTCACCTCAGATAGTGTTATGTTTATTGACTGACTTCACCATAGAGAAGGAATGCCATGTTAATTTGATATCCATTGGGAGAGAGAGAGAGAGAGAGAGAGAGAGAGAGAGAGAGAGAGAGAGAGAGAGAGAGAGAGAGAGAGAGAGAGAGAGAGAGAGAGAGAGAGAGAGAGAATGCTATGTTTAATTAATTCCCCATAGATAGTGTTATGTTAGTATTTCCCATTCAGAAATAATGTTGTGCAACAATGTTATGTTTATTTCATTTCCCGTAGAAAAAGAGAGTGCTACGTCTATCAGTTCCCCATAGAAAAATAGTGCGATGCTGATATTTCCTTGATAATGTCTTTTTTTTAATCCCTTATTTATTTATTTTTTTTTTTTTAATCCCACAGTGTTATATTTGTTTTCTTTTTAATCCCTTATTTATTTATTTATTTATTTTAATCCCACAGTGTTATATTTGTTTTCCCATAGTGCTACATTTCTTTTTTCCCGAGTGACACAGGAATGGAAACAGCACTCTGTATAATATTTCCCCACAATTCAGGCAGGTAATGTGATGATATGGACGTGCGTAACTCGATGCAAGGGAATGAAAAATGTGCTTGATGCTAAATCGGGGTGGTGCTCACAAAGGCAAACACGCTACACTACCCCATCTGAAAATTAATGGACGTGTGCAAGAATAACACTTTTAGTCACCGGTCAGCGCGAGGGATGAGTGCTCTGCTTGTAGTGATGAGTGACGAATGCTTGGTACCACTTATTCCTGGATCTGTTATTCTTTAAAGCCTCGGTCTCCTGCTGCAATTACCTTTAACATTTATGATGGAAGATGCTGTGTTATTTTCAAGGGTGCTTCTAGGATTTTCAGATTAGTTTACTGAGGATTATGTTATTTCTTAAGGGAAAACATGGAAATTTATCTAATTAATATTCATCATTGTAGTTTAGCGAGGATTTTGTGTCATTATTTGAGGGAAAAACGTGGGAATCGAACTGATCACCACTGTACTCATTGAAAAACAGTTTGTACATTTTGCGTGAAACATGTTGGACCACAGTACGAATATCACTGAAATATTACTGTCTGACTTAGCACATGTTGGTAGGCCTGATGGCACGGCTGTCTGGTAATAGTTTTATTAGGGAACCATTCATCACGTTCCGAAGCAATGCACTGTACGAAGCTTCCAAGTCCACATGCAGGCGTACCAACACTCCCTCGACCCCTGAGTCAGTGTGTTCTGTTGGTAACCTGTGCACTAGCACTAAGACTTTTGAAATCCTGTACTGGCCTATGATAATAATAATAATAAAAAAAAAAGAAAAGAAATGCCCACTAAGGTGCCAGTTCCCAAAGAGAAAGCCACAATTATAATCCAAAACTGAAAGATAAGTTGCCCATAGTAATTTGGTCTTTTCTGTACATTGTTTCAGGTAAATAAAAAAAAAAAAGTAATATCTGTCAGCTTCCATTTATCGAGACTTGAGCTCCTGTGTTTCACCAGAGTAATTATTTCACTCTACGAAATGATTCAGATGATAAAACAATATGTAGCAACTGCTTCCACCTATTACATACCCGTTCTTGGTATTTGTGGTGCTCTTAATTAACATGCAGCAGTTCATTAGTCCATATATTGATTTCTGTTTCTCTAGCGCACATTAACCCATTCATTACGATGTACAAGAATTTACGGCTCTAAAAATCACTGTGCAAAATCTATTGAAGCACCACAAGAAAGAACATAATTAAAGCCATAGATTTTCCAATGTCACTCTAGGATAATGTCTAAATATAACTGGTGAACAAAAAGAATGAATTTTCTACACTAATCAATTTACGACGCCAAAAAATCAGTGTGCAAAATCTCTTTAAGGACTGTAAGAAGGAACAAAGAATTGAAACAATAGATATTCCAATGTCAAGCTAGAATAATGTTTTGATATAGCTGTTGAACAAATAGAAAAATATCAAGGGCAGTTTGTGATCAAGGGAGGATGTGTCAGTAGCTGTGAAAGGGTTACATTCACCATAGTGCTTGACATCCTTGCTTGTGGCGACTGTGCAGTGTGGTGAAACTCAGTAACCAAGGGGAAGAAAGTGGAGAGCTAATTAATAATGGAATAAGAAATTTATATTTAAATCTGTGCTCAGACTCCCACACATACTCGCTTCCCTTCAGGCTTCAGGCTCACTTCAAACTCCATTTTGCAGGAATATTGTGCAAATTTGTCATCGTCTGCATGTAACAGTTTACAAAAGACAGCTACCTACGTTTATTGGTGTGGATAATGTATATTTTATTGCATGAACGGCTCTGCGTGTGGGTGGAGTGGGACGACGAGAGAGAGAGAGAGAGAGAGAGAGAGAGAGAGAGAGAGAGAGAGAGAGAGAGAGAGAGAGAGAGAGAGAGATGTATTAATTTAAAACTTATTTTAGTCATGACTCTTATTACTTGAGTTTGCCTAGGACTGAAAGGCCAAGCCGGATTTGTTTGCACGAGCCTTGCTAAAACTCAAACAATGAACATCACAGTTATTTTTTCTGTTGTTAGTGTAAGTTGAATAGTTTAGTATCGGGGCGTCGGAGGGATAGGGAGAGGGGATCGCCATGCCACCTGCAGCTCGGGGGCGGCACTCCATAATGCAGTAAGTCAGGTGGGCAGGCAGTGGTGCTCTCTGCTTTCATAAAGGTCAGAGTTGCTACAGGACCTATGTCCTCTCGCTGACCTCCATCGCCAGCTCGGCAAGGCGGCAGGAAGGCCTCGCGTTGATAGTGAAGGGGTCGTGCTGAGTGGTCCGCTACGTCATCAGTCATTACAACTCACTCACTCACACCAGGCAAACTTCTCTTTCACTACTGTATATACATAGTGTTCTAATATTAGTTCATTACACGTCCCACGCACGTCATTGTTGTTCTATCTGCCTGATTTTTTGCTCTTCTTTGTCTACATTCACATCATACCACCTATCAGAGGCCAGCAGGTCAGGGTAACACCTTCAGAAATAAAAAAGAAAAGCAACATTTTAGACCAGAACGGCCTGGTAGTCACTGGCCAAGCCCGTACACGTGTGAACAAGAGGTCTCTTCTCAGAACCCTTGTTTTTGCCTCTATTCAGCTCCGTCGCTGCGGCGCTTCCACAACGAAAACACTGACTTTTTACACCATTTCTTGCGGGGCGAGGAGGAAGAGGAGGAGGAGGAGGAAAAAGGCCTCAGACGTGCCTGGAGCTGCAGACACGCCAAAGGAAGCTTTAACGTTAGGAAAGGGATTCTTGCGACAAATCCCCAGGAGGATAAGTAAGGTGCCCATGACTGGAGGCCTCCAGGGACGAGTCGCTTGTCGCCTGGGGATAGAGAACACCTGCTTGCCTTCCTCCCATTTCTTTGATGTTTTCAGTTTCTTGGTAAGTTCAATCACGCGTTCACCCGGGTCTCGTCTGGCTTCCCGTAAATCCCCGTGGACGTGGCCCTAATGTGGTTTTAGAAGCCTGTCGGGAATACGTGAAAGAGATGATTGGCGTTCACCGAAACTTAGTTATGAGCATAAATTGTGAGATGACTTAGTGCCAGAAGGGTGCAGCAGTTGGAGCAGTCTTCGACCTAGAATGTGCTGGCTCAGTGTGTCGTGTACTGGTGACCTCTTATCCACTGCCTCCTTGTTGTGCATTGCTTGGAACAGCGCGAGGATGCAGAACTTGTTTTGTTAAGCTTGAGTGGATTAGGCTTTCATTATAACAAAGGTCCGTGTTTTCAAAAGTTTGGCGCCTTACCTTGTACTTTTAATTGGTTGTAGTGTAGTGTAGTTTTCAAGGGTGTTTGTATGATTCTGGTAATAGTTCAAGAATTCAACATTATCAACAGGAAAAATACACCCATGAGAACTAAAGATCATCCCTGTGGCCCTGGAAAGCTACTGATGAGACCTGAGACCATTTAAGAGTATGGATTTACCTTCAAGAACCACAGTGATGCTTAGTCTGGTTCGCATGGGTGGCTTGCTTTTCCTATTGATGGTGGAAAATCCCCTTCAGACTATCACTGGAATCATGGAGTTACCCTCGAATGATAACGTCCACTAAAACCTGTGATCATTGGTCGAGAGAAGACGAAACTTAAACAGCATGCACCTTACACTTGTCTGTGATGGACCTGCGTAGTAGCTCCCTTGAATTGAAATCAGATAGGCAAATGATGTGGCTTTACTCACTGGCTTACTGCTGTGAACTCTGGATTAGTACTGACACTTGCTTATTGTTGCTTCATCTGGTGGATTAAGTAATCTGGCCCGCTGGATTTATATTACCACTGGCTGACTGTTGCTTCCTTTGAATTACTGGGTTTTGTATTCTTATGTGGACCAAATGATTAAATTAACTGAACGGACGGGGAATAGGAGGAAGATAAGGAAAAAGGAGGAGGAAGAAGAAGAGGAAGCTCAAGAGGAAGAGAGGAAGAGGAAAAAGAGAATGGAGAAGAGATGGAGACGGCGATGCAAGACAAAGATGAAGAGTAAGAGGAGGCGGCGGCGGTGCGCGACAAAGAGGAAGAAAAAGCGGATAGTGAGGAGATGAAGGAAGAGGAAGAGGAGCAGGAAGAGCAGCGAAAGATCAATTTCAGCTGCTACGTATTATCACACACACACACACACACACACACACACACACACACACACACACACACACACACACACACACACACACACACACACACACACACACACACACACATACACAAAACAAAACAAAAAATAAAGTATATATATTAACGAAACTTTTCAAGCGTCACACTTAAAAACTAAAAGTGTAAGAAAGGAGACTAAATCTTGTCTGGTGCCATTTGTGAGAGGGCGGCCATTAGGAACCGTTAGGTAATGGGAGGTGGGTGTTTGCAGAAAGCCTCTTCTTCCCCCTCTCCCCATCCCCTCGCCCCACCTACGCCCTGGTGATGCCCCCGCAACCTTCTACGTCCGCTACATCGACACCCAGAACCATGGAGAGGGCTTGGGCTATGTGATTGAATATTTTCTTTACTTTTTTTCTTTTTCCTCTCTTTTCTGTTTTCTCTTTTCTCGTATAGTGATATTTTTTGTGGGGTTCCTTTGTTTTTTTTTTTGTTTTTTTTTTAGGGGGGGTTAATCTTGTGGCAGTCTTTGTTTATATTTCTCTTATTTTGGACCTTTTTTTTTTGTATTTTGTTCTGTTTTCCTCTTTGTTTTATAGCGACCGTCATTCTTTTTTTTTTTTTTCTCTACTTTTAACGCTTTTTCTTTAGATTTATTTTCGTTTTTGTTTGGGACACTTTTCCTTTTTCCTTTTATTCAATAGCGGTCTATGTTCTCTTCCTTTTTATACTTCTCTACTTTTAGCCTGCTATTTTTTCCTTCCTCTTATTCTGCTGCTGCTGCTGCTTTTTTTTTTTTTATCGCTATTTTCTTATCAATCTTTATTACAGTTTTCGCGTATTGTGTCGATAAAACCTTAGCGCCATCTTCCACATCATCATTCATCACCATAACTACCACCATCACCGCCCTCACTATCACCATTTTCAGTAGCAGGGGCGTGGTGGTGGTGGTGATGGTTGGTGATGGTGATGGTGATGGTGATGGTGACGGTGACGGTGATGGACTTTCTCCACTCTTGTGTCTCGTATTCGCGTGTTTGGTTTTGCTGTGGAAAATTTATCGAGATTCGGTTTCTGTTTGAGTTAGTTTTGTTTTTGCCAGGCCTTGGGTGGCTGGCTGCTGTTCCGTCCACCTCTCCTTCTGTTATTGCCGGTTTTTGTGCCTGACATCACTTGAATATTTGTGTTTGTTTCCTCGTGATGACTGAAAGACTTTGTTCGGACCTCCGTCTTTTTGTTGGTACGCACGAACTTTATGGTGTTTAGTTTTCCTTAGGGTGCTGTGTTTAGGTGTTGTTGTTGTTGTTGTTGTTGTTGTTGTTGTTGTTGTTGTTGTGGTTCTTCTCTTCCTCCTCCTTCTTCTCCTCCTCCTCCTCCTCCTCCTCCTCCTCCTCCTCCTCCTCCTCCTCCTCCTCCTCCTCCTTCTTCTTATTATTATTATCATTATTATTATCATCATCATCATCATCATCATCATCATCATCATCATCATCATCATCATCATCATCATCATCATCATCATCATTATTATTATTATTATTATTATTATTATTATTATTATTATTATTATTATTATTATTATTATCATTATCCTCGTATTATTATCTTGCGTATTCCCATGGCAGGCTTCTGACTCGTGTTCACCAGTATATATTTACCAGGATTATACTTGAAGGCTTACGTGTTGCATTACATTACGGAAGTGAGCCGCCTTAATCTTATAATTCTTACTCGCTTTTCCTTGCTGGTCGAGTTTGCGCTGCGGAACTCTCCTGGTGCCTCGAGGTCCGATCCGCGAGTTTAAAAAGTTGAATTTACTGATCATACACGAGTAACCCTCTCCTTGAAAGACGGGATAGTTTAATTCGCATCACGGTATTTTACTCGCCAGCTTTGAAGTTGCTAAATTACTCTTTGGGCATGTTGGTTTTTACTGCTTCCCGTTTTTTTTTTTTTTTTCCTCTCAGAAGTTCATACAAACAAGCATTGAGGAACTTTGGGAAAATTGTGTTGGGTTTTCTAGTCGCTCTACGTATTCGCTTTCATAATGTCTGGTGTACTTTTGTCATCGCTTTGCTGTCGGTGTGTGCATTTCTCTCTCTCTCTCTCTCTCTCTCTCTCTCTCTCTCTCTCTCTCTCTCTCTCTCTCTCTCTCTCTCTCTCTCTCTCTCTCTCTCTCTCTCTCAAGATGAACCAATAATCCATGCATTCGTTTTTATTATAGTGTATAGATTTTCTCTTCTGTTCATCATGACGAACAGCCATTAAATGTTTGCCTAATGCTGCTCAGTTTCTCATTGTTCAGATGCAGCATTGAATTTCAAGAGATTTCATATGTATATTTACTGATTCATTTATTTAGGAGCGTCATTTTATTCTATTTATTTTATTTTTTTTGTTGGAACAGAATATTATGAGAGTCGAATGATGAAAAGACATTCTTATATTTTCCTCTGACGTTTCGATACGAGCATGTCAACACCAGTGCTCTGTAATGAGTAAGATAAAAGATGGTAAACGTCGTAGGGAATGGGAATTAAAGTATAGTTCGATATATGCACCAGTACCATGATGGATATTGTGTGTTTTCCTTTTTCATTGCAAGTTGCTCTTCTGCATGTAGTGTATCTTTGTTATTGTCTTTTTATCATATTTCATTCATTTATCTTCTATAGTCTTCCATGCTCTGTTTACCAAGTATTTGTTTATCTTTTATATGTATTTCAACAGCACAGTTATTTTTTTCCGCTTTATATATATATATATACTCGTATATATATATATATATATATATATATATATATATATATATATATATATATATATATATATATATATATTATATATATATATATATATATATATATATATATATATATATTAGGTTTTATGTTATTACTCTCTTCACTTCACCCAAGAAGAATTTAAGAGGGTTTCCACGTAATATTTCATGCCATGCAAAGCTCTTGTTACTCTTTGTTTCAACGACACATTTCTCTTCTTTCATTAATTTACTTTGTCATGCTTTCTACGTACAATCATACCAACATTTCTCTCGTCAGTGTCATGTTTCCTGTTTCCTGTTTCCTGTTTCCTGGAGCTTTTGTCTCCATTCATGTACGTTTTAACAGTGGACTTATTTTCTTTTACATTTATTAACTTTTTTTTTTTTTTTTTACCGAAAGTTTTTGTTTTTTGCACTTATTCTATTTTTTACATGTATTATTAACGTTTCAGTTTCCCACGTCTCAAACATTTTCATCTTGTTTCTTTCCAGCGTAATTAAAGTAAAATTTTTGGTGCTCTTTCTTGATGCAATTATCCTTCAACATGATATCTTTTTTCCCCTTCTGTAATCATTAAAGTATTTATATTTATACTCCACTATTATTATTATTATTATTATTATTATTATTATTATTATTATTATTATTATTATTATTATTATTATTGTTATTATTATTATTATTATTATTATTATTATTATTATTATTATTATCATCATTATTATTACATTTAATTTGATTTTTACTTACTTTTTTTTTTCATGTGAAGGAAACTAGCACAAGAAAACAAAATTTGAAAAAATCGAGATCGCTCAGTTGCCGCTTGTAAGAAAGTTAATTAGAAAACTTGAAAAAAAAAAAAAAGTCGATGCTCTTTTCTTAGAGGAGGAAAACAGAAGCAGCCATAGAGCTCCAGAGTTTACCTGCGACACGAATGAAAAGTGAAGATACTGGTTACCTCTTGCCTTAGTGCGATGGACAAAATAAGATTGAAAATAAGTGAGTTGTTTATCTCTTGCATTAGTGAGATGGAAAAACTAGGATGGAGAATAAGTATACAGTCTAGTGGAGCGAGTTTGCAGGAAGGGGGAATGGGGGGGAAGGAGGGAATGGAAGAGACCTACGGTAAACTTGTCGCTAGTATATCTGCATTCGAGTCACCGTCTATCTTTCTTCTAAGATTTCTCCCTTGTAAACTGTAATGACTATTCTTACTTGGTTTTAAATGTGGAGGGTAGATTTGGTGGAAACGCAAGGCTTCCAGTGATAGACAACTCTTTTCTTACGCCCTTACCTGCTTCAAGAGTGGAATATCAACACAACACTGGACTAAACATTTCCTAAACATTTTTCCTAATATTTTTTGGGAGGGAGGAGTGGCTGTTCAACAGACATTCAACTACCTTTATGTGCCCCGCTGCCAGCCTCCTTCACACTGAATAAAAGAAGCTTCTTGAATGGCTCTGAAGAATTACCATCTCCTATTGCAGAACTATGAATAAAGCACTCTTTCCTTATGCCGTGTTCCCCTCACCACCTGCCCCCAACCCGTCAGTCTCCTCACAATAGACAGTTTATTGAGCGACAGAAAATCGAGGGCTAGAGCGAGGCTGTCTCTTTACTGAAGTCAGAGCAGACTACGAGGCGGACAGACGGGACAAGGGAAACAAAAGTGACCGTTGCCAATTGTGTTCAAGTAAAAAAAAAAAAAAAGAAAAAAAGATATTGTGGTCGCTACATCGTTTTTTTTTTTTTCGAAGTCATTTTCTTTTTTTACTATTTTTTTCTTCATTTTTTTTCAATAATTATACTTTATTTTTTAAAAATGTGATTGAATTTTTTTGGCATCGCTTCTTTTCTGTTTTTTCATTTTACTTGTTATATCTTTTCTTCTGACAGTTAAATCAACGCTTGTTTTACATTTTTATGCGCCTCAGGTGAATCAGTTAAACAATTTCTCCACCTGTGTCTGTCCATTTATCCATCTATCTACCTGTCTGTGTTTGTCTCTATCTATCAGTCTGTCTGTATATAAATTAGTAAGTCAGCTAATCTGTCTGCTTGTCTATCTCTGTATCATCATATCAGTCTGCCAAGTAAGCAATCAAGCAATCAACCCGCCAATCACAGCAATCAGGCCAAATTACAGGATAAAATTAACGCCATCCACCACAGAATAGTCGATAACATACGGGAAAATTAGGGAAAATACAAAATCTCTTTCCCAGAAGTTATAAGAAATAGAACACATTTTACGACAAGGCGGCTTGATAGTGTGGCAAAAAAGTAAAAAGAAAAAAAAAAGAAATAAAAATTCAGGCTGTGTGGGGTGATTTTATCAATAAACAAAAACTGGCGCTGGAAAGTTACTTGATCCCTGTAAGCAGCATAATCTCTGTTATTTTGCTGCTGTTATGTGCACACGATTGCTCAGTAGTGCTTAAGATTATGCATACCGATTAACACAAAACTTCAGAAACATCCATGTGAGAAATGTCTAATGACCTCTCGTGCCGCCGTCATGCCTCGCTTTCTTTTTTGGCTCCACTGAAAATGTGGAACCAAGTGCATTTCTCGACAAAAATCCTCGACCATCCTGAAAATGTTCCTCCCACTCCTGATCCTGCTGGTGTGTGCACGGCTGGGCGGCGGGAGGATACGCAGTGATTTACGACATCCACTGCTCACCTGGACATGATTGCACCAAGATGAACGCTGCAGGAAATCTTTGTGCTTGTTTACCCGAGGCGACTGGAAGTGTGTGTGTGTGTGTGTGTGTGTGTGTTTGTGTGGAGGACAGCGTGTAGGAGTGCGTGATGCTAAGTTTTGTTTGTGAATATTGCCTTCAGTGCTGCCTCACCAAGTGTCTTACTGCAGCGCAACATTCGCTTTCCACATCTGCAGTCCAAGAGCAGGCCTTTAGTTTTTATGTTTCTCCAACCTTCTCAAGCCAAATTATTCCTTATGCATGATATTTTAACACTGAGATGGTGTGATTAAATTTTCTTTAGAATTACCTGTACATATGTTCTTAAGTGTAAACTCAGAATGGATCTTAAGACAAATATTTTTCCATATTACTGTATATCTATCCACAATTTACCTGTGATACTGATTGGAGGTGCCTTGTAGAAATGTGAATCGAACCCTTCCGTGCTGTACGCCCCTCATCACCGTAGTCCAAGCCGCCATCTTACACTTCCTTTTCCGCCACCCAGCCCTGAAACCATGGAGTCAATCAAGTCAATCAAGGAGTCTTCCCTTTTACTCCCTTAAGCATCTTACCTTACATCAGAGCAGCTGACCACAAACTCCGATAGGCTGACAAGGTTGCTGTTGCCTGTTCTTCCCTTGTCTGATCAATATGAAGGAACACTGTCACCCACTAGACGTACGCGCCACACGAGATGTTTGCCTTAAAACAATTTATTAATTCACGAAAAAAAAACTCAATAAATCAGTCTTTTCTTGTTTACGTTGATTGGCGCGTAATTCATATCACAGAGAAAAATATACCGTTGGCCATTGGGTGAAATTTTATTTTATTTTTTTTTCACAATATATCGCTGATGGAGGCCTTTTTGTGTGTAGTGACGATCCTGTACAGGACTGACGCGGAGACTGTGTCGCAGAATGATACTGGACTGGCTGCTGTGTTGACAACGGTGTCGATTCCTCTTTATTTGGTTCAGGCCGCGCACAGCTTTTGTTAGAGAGAGAGAGAGAGAGAGAGAGAGAGAGAGAGAGAGAGAGAGAGAGAGAGAGAGAGAGAGAAATTCCTTTCTGTAATACGAGTGTACTATGTCGGCATCATTCCTTTTCAGAGTGACGTTACCATTACATTCCTTCCCCGGGTAACCTGATTCTACCAGGCCAAGATACACCTGAGAGCCGTCCCCTTCCTCTCTCTCTCTCTCTCTCTCTCTCTCTCTCTCTCTCTCTCTCTCTCTCTCTCTCTCTCTCTCTCTCTCTCTCTCTCTCTCTCTCTCTCTCTCTCTCTCTCTCTCTCTCCGCGCAAGATCCCTAGACGGCAGCTTCCGTAAATCTTACGGCAAGACCCAAGCGTCAGAATACCTCGGAGATAAGAGATACAGCACGGAGAGAGAGAGAGAGAGAGAGAGAGAGAGAGAGAGAGAGAGAGAGAGAGAGAGAGAGAGAGAGAGAGAGAGAGAGAGTATTTCAAAGGTGTCCCCGAAAGGAAGGAAGGAAGGAATCTTTTAGGGATAAGTTCAGGTTTCAGGATAACCGACCACCGCTGTCTGTTTTCTTGGAGGAAGTAACGTGAAGGGTGAAATGGTGCTCACTGTTATTGCGGTAACACCAACAACAAAAATAGCTACAATAGCAACAACAATGCTAACACCCACAACAACAACATCAATTATAACTACAACGACAACTACAGCTATTACTACTACTACTACTACTACTACTACTACTACTACTACTACTGCAATAATTTCAATAGCAGCAATGACAACAACAATAACAATAACATCAACAACAAGCACTACTACTACTACTACTACTACTACTACTACTACTACTACTTCTACTAGTACAACTACCACTACCATCACCACCTTTATCACCACCACCGTCGCCGCCTATTACATTCACAATAATAATACTTTAGTGATGCTAATAATACTTGTAATATTTAACTTAAAAACCCAAATCATTGATGTTGGATAAGCCCTGACAAATTCAATCAGATATAATTATATAATCAAATCATTCCTTTCAACGCTCCTGACTTTTGTGGGGAATGCTGTCAGTCAGTGAAGCTCAGCTCATTGGCTACATGTTGCTTCCCTCATGTTCAGGTGATGTTTGTGAGCTTATTTATTTATTTATTTATTTATTTTTTTATAGAAAGGACACTGGCAAAGGATTACAACAAAAATGTAGATAAAAAAAAAAAACTCACTCAGGTCGTAGTCCATAAAGGTAAGGGTCAAAAGGACAATCCAAAATTGGAGTGTCTTGAAACTTCCCTCATGAAACTGTTTGAGTATGAAATGGAAAAATACACGAGTCTCAGAGTTTACTGGTGAAAGGGATGAAAGATTAAGAGTACTGGTTAATTCTTGTATTAGGGAGGTGGATAAAATAAGGAGTGAGAGAAAGAAGAAAATCTTGTGCAGCGAGGCCGCGGGAGGCGCTGGGAATGCAGTTATTGACGTCAGAGAATCAGTTAGCGTTAAAAAAGCGGTAGAAGACAGCAAAAGATGCAACATTGCGGCGGAGAGAGATGTTGGGAACAGTCATTTGGATGAGAGGAGTAGATATAACGAAATGCTTTTTGATTCCACCCTGTTCAAAGGAGCTTGCAGTCACTGAGACCAGAACATCATTGCAAAGATATCCTCATTGTAATTTTACTTATCATTGTTTGAGGCGACGGTAGCTAAATTAAAAAAAAAAAAAGCAAAAACTAAACATTATTTTTAAGGATTTCCTGAAAGTGACTAGTGAAAGATAGTAGTGATCCTATTCTACATAATAATATTTGGCGTTTTATAGAACTTCAAAAAGAATATTTGTGTTAGGCTACTTTTTTTTTTCAAGTTGTTGTATATGTGAAGCTCTAAGAAATGTGTAATGTTGAGTGTTTGAAATAGGATTATTACCGTCATAGTTGTCTCTTTTGTTAACAGTACTGCCATTAGTGCTGTATTTTGTTGTTGTCACCATCTCGATTACTGGCACGATTACTCGGAATTGCAGCATTGGTAGAATTGCTACCGGTATCAGAGAGAGAGAGAGAGAGAGAAGAAGCGAAGAAAAATAGTGGCAAACGCTCGAGGCAAGACGTATTCTAGTGAGTGTTGGGTTGAGGCAAAACCGGCAAACTTCATTCCGGGAACAACCCACGAGGCAAGACAGTACAGTAATGGACAGCAGACAGAATTGACTTGGAAAGCAGAGGACGCACACATTCTTTTTATTAGGCAGAGAGATGCTGTTGGTATGGATGAAAATTCTTAACCATGTTACTGGATTGAAAGAGAGAGGAACGAGTGAAATTCGAGATGAATCCTTCACACAAAACCAAAGTTAGTCGTGCTGACTAACTAACTTTTCTTAGTAAAACCCATGGGGTCTAGAATGAGTGGCAGCATTAGTCTCAGTGACTAACATAATGTTAGTCAATTTGTGACTGAGCACTCAACCTGAGTATGGTCTTACTCAAATATATCTGACTAATGATTTCGTACTGTTCACTGCTTCTACTAACCACATTAGTAAAGTGGATCATAGGTTAGTCAATTAAATGACTAATTAGTTAGTCTTTCTTAGGCAGATGATGAATCATTAGTACCTTTAGTACTAGCAGCTAGCTACTGCTGTCTCAAGGTTAGGGAAAGAATAGGTAATAAATTCAATAAATTCATATACAATTAAATGTTCCCTCCATTTCATTGCATTAAAAAAAATAAATAAAAAAATAAACACTATAATTTTTTATCATCTATAGTATAATATGCTTTTCACTTGAACATTTGACAGAAAGCTCCCCTCAAAACTGTAATGATATATAAAAACAGATGTAAAAAATAAACTCCATTAGTAACACTTCATCCTAGTATGAGAAAAAAAAAAAGCAACACAAAAACAACCTGTTTTGACAAGCCATTAAGTAAATAATACACATTTGTGAGTATTAATCACTAAAACTTGCAATGTGGAAAAGAAAGTAAGCATCTCTTAGGATATGAATATTAAACCTTCCTCCCATTCATAAACTAAAGGAAAAAATATGTAAGTAAAGTTAACATAAATTAAATGTAAGGAGTTACAGACCCTGTAAAGAATAATTAATTAGTCCACTGCTAATCATTATATCACAGTACTTTTAAGAAACTTTGGGAAACAACCAGTGCAAAAATAGACATTTAACCTTATTTGTACAAGCTTTTAACCCAGATCATATCCATATGTCACCATTAATCCTTTAAAGCCACACAAAAAAAAGAAAATGAGTATTTCTATGGGATATACTAACTAAACAAATCTACAGAAATGCTCAGAACAGTAATAAAGAAGCTTCACGTATCACTTGCAATAACATAGAGAAATAAAAAAAAAGTAAAAAATGCATTAAAAAAAATAAATAAAAATATATGCATCATATGGTACATGAAGAATACTTCCCAATTTGGAGAGAGAGAGAGAGAGAGAGAGAGAGAGAGAGAGAGAGAGAGAGAGAGAGAGAGAGAGAGAGAGAGAGAGAGAGAGAGAGAGAGAGAGAGTCTACTCTCCATTCATTGTATATATATATATATATATATATATATATATATATATATATATATATATATATATATATATATATATATATATATATATATATATATATATATATATATATATATATATATATATATATATATATATATATATATATAACATAAGATAACAATTCAGTAAGATTTCATGAATACTGGGTTAGGGGGAAGGGGAAGTACAAGTATTTCCTTTTCCTTTTAGAAAACTTATTAACATAATGTTATGTATTTATTTCACTGATTAATCTTTAACTAGTAATTGACTAGTGTGTGTGTGTGTGTGTGTGTGTGTGTGTGACAGAGAGAGAGAGAGAGAGAGAGAGAGAGAGAGAGAGAGAGAGAGAGAGAGAGAGAGAGAGAGAGAGAGAGAGAGAGAGAGAGAGAGAGAGAGAGAGAGAGAGGCATTATGTGTGGAGTTGAATATATTTGGAAGCAGATTTATGCATTTTTGTAGCTCAATTCTGTCTTTACTTCATTGAGTTTTACAAGTAGAGATCTTGTTTTTGAAGTGTTACCTTTGTCATACTTGATACCTAAGAGATGGGATGTTGTGAAACGGAGGAAATGTTCACAGTTTTTTGGGTGTTCAATATTAAACACAAAGCCCTGCTACCAATGAGACTACAGCCATAGAAATACATGTTGGTTCAGCTACAGGTGCACCATCAAATACACACTAGACTGCCCTGTTCTTAGTTCTTCTTCTGGTACCTTAAGGAAGAAATAATAGTGTAAACATTAATAACATTTTGACATTAAAATAAAATTTATATGTAGATGTATATCTTAAGGTGATAATATATTCAGAAATTTCAATATATACACACCACTCTAAAATCAAAGGTGCTGAAATTTAACCTTAGTAAAAATGGAGTCTTTCCTTTCTCCAAGCAGGTGAAGTAACCCCAATATAACTAAGCAAGCATCTGGTGCAAATAAATAAATATATAAATAAATATGATAATAAGTAAATCAAATAAACAAAAGAAAATTAACTGTGTAAGGAAAAAGTGAAGATATGGTCACATCCAATAGGACAGTCCACTAATTTGAGTACCAATCTTTTAAAAGCCTCCTGTAATTAATGCTTTATCACATAAGAATTAACAAAAATAAAGCTCCTCGATGGTTCTACTAATTATATGAATGACAAGCATTTTGATTGAATGCTCAGAACGACCAGTATACTAATGATTTTTGTCCTTTGTGTCACAGCAGCAAATCTTTTGTACAAGTATGCAGTTATGTTTTTTACTTGAGACACTATTTGGGTAATATCATAATGCAGTAATGCTTCGTCTAGCAAGTCCTCATAAGAATACGATGAGTACTGATCGAAAAAAAAAAAAAAAGAAAGAAAGAAAACCCCAGCCGAACCTACATGCCTCGACATAACGCACTGATGTTCCGAACTCCCGATCCTTCTCATCATATCCACCAAAACAGTGTGAGAAGTCCTGAACTTCATCACAACCATGGAAGAAACCTTTATCAGACTGTTTGCACTTGCGCTAGTGCCGGCAAAGGTGACTCCAAGAATTCTATCTCCACACGAATTAGTGACCTGTCTTATTGGACTGCAAGGGAAGAGGATGCAGCTAACATTTCTAAAAAGATTGATAATATTTACATTTTGAATTTCAAATTGGACAGCCTATTTGGTTTATTTACACTAGAAATAATGTCTTTCCTTACGAGAGAGAGAGAGAGAGAGAGAGAGAGAGAGAGAGAGAGAGAGAGAGAGAGAGAGAGAGAGAGAGAGAGAGAGAGATGCTTTACACCTATTAAAATCTTTAACATCACTTATGCTGCAAACAATTATTTAGCCATAGCACTCAGCCAAAAATTTGAGAGAAGAGCAGGAATTTAACAATTAAATGAGTACCTTTATAGAAATTGGTGCAAGCATTACAGTTAGATAGGTCATGCTTAATACAATGTTTGGTTTTTGCATGCAGCATAGTTTCATGAATACTAGGCTTATAAAAAGTGAAAGATGCATTGTTAATGATGAAAAGATACATATATTAAATTGCTACCAGCTACTGAAATGAACAAATTGAACTAGACATTACTCGCATTGACTTTCATCGTGGTCATAGAGTTCAAGTAAGGTTTCCATATACAGAGGAACTGCTTTTCTTTTTTTGAGAATGGCAATTATTGGGAGCCTATATTTCTCCAGCCCTTTCAAAACTGCTACTCTTGGGTCTGGTTCATCCGCTTGTGGTTCTAATCTCAGGAACTCCTTGATTATCTGTAAAGATATAAGCATCAAATAATTATAAGTGAAGGTTACAGAGATGAGCATCCGCAATAACTGTACTTACTAGTTATGAGTGCTTATCTCCCGTCACTGAGTCCTTTGAGCCTGAGAGGGAGAATGGAAGTACCGGTAGTTAAATATCAATTACCTACTATAAAATATAAATAGCTATATACATTATAGCCCTACAAATAAAGTTGACAATTAGTAACAATATGTAGCAAAATCCATTAAGTGTACATATATACACACTTACGCCATCAAAAGCCTGAATCCACGGGTACAAGTTCAGGGTTTCTGCTACAAGAATGTTCCCATTGATTATTTTTTTGCGTCTCTCAGAGAGTGTCAACTGCATGAGGCGTTCAGCCTGAGGAAAATCATTAAAGTAAAATTAGTTTTCATAAGTTGACTGTCCCGCCAGCCTCCCTCTCTCCCTCATATATATATATATATATATATATATATATATATATATATATATATATATATATATATATATATATATATATATATATATATATATATATATATATATATATATATATATATATATATATATATATATATATATATACGAGCATCATTTTTCAGTGGCTATCCACCAGTACCACTGAAATTGCTTACATAAGAGCAGGTATTTTTAAACAACACCAGTAAAGAAGTCTCTGAAATATAAAAAAGATAAATCAAGGGTACAAATATCACATACCTTATCTAACTCGGGATCTTTCTTCATCCAATGTAGAGCAAGCCACTGTCTATGGCTCTCTAATGACTCATCATCTTCTGAATGGGGCCTTGGTGGAAGGTAAGCCTTTACTCCATACATCAGTGGACACGTAGTCTCTTTTGGCGCTTTGCAAGGGATCTTCTTTTTCCTTGACGTCACCTCAGTCACTGAGGAATCCTGCCTCTTTCTTGAATTCTGAAACTTGCGCTGGATGTGCAATTTCCATTGCAGCTGCAATTCATGCTCCTCGAGATCACTGTTTCTCAGGATGGCAGGAAATGATGTCAAAACAGCATTTGCCATATTCATATACTGTTCTGATGTTGGATAGCTGAAATATGATAA
The DNA here is from genome assembly GCF_035594125.1 of Scylla paramamosain. Classification (NCBI taxonomy): domain Eukaryota; kingdom Metazoa; phylum Arthropoda; class Malacostraca; order Decapoda; family Portunidae; genus Scylla; species Scylla paramamosain. The sequence continues at coordinate 11,393,182 of NC_087171.1, read as the reverse complement.
TGATAATAATAATAACAATAATAATAATAATAATAATAATAATAATAATAATAATAATAATAATAACATATTATTAATAATAATGTCACAATACCTTGATATGTAATAATGATGATAACAATAATAATGATATCAATCTAGCTAACTATATAGATGGCTTAATTCCTTTTATTATATTATTATTATTATTATTATTATCATTATTATTATTTTTGTTGTTGTTCTTCTTAACAATCACCTAATTGTGCTTTTGTCCCAGTGAAATTGGCAGATAGTGGGTACACTATCAGAATAGCACACTCAAAGGTGGTTTCACATCTATCAGTGCCATATTAGTATCGTATAGTGTCAGTGATATCCATGTCGCTTTCGTGACGTCTATGCACACATATCCTTTCAGACGTGGAGTTGGCTATGATTGTCATAATTCTTGATGAAGAGCAAGATGCTTGCTTAACAAAAAATAAAGAAAAGAAAAGTGGGTACATGAAACGTGGAAGAAAAAGAGAAACTGAAGGAGATTTTGCTACTCTGTACGAGGAATTAATTAAGAATGTCCAAAAACTGTTTGATGACATTGCTCAGTGATGTGTGGTGTGGTGTGGTATGGTGTGGTGTGTTATGATGTGGTGTGGTGTGATGTGGTGTGTTCTGGTAAGTATAATGTACAATGTGATTAATTACATCAATTAAAAAGAGTATTTATCACCATTTCAATTTCTTCTATTTTATTTCAAACACTTGTCCGACATCCGTGAAAATTTTTAAAATACCAGTGACGACGATATTCCATTTCACGGAACGGAGATGTAACAATCACTTCAGTCAAAACATGGTACTTCGCCGGACATGTGTAAATGCTTCCGCTGAATTCCAAAATGATGAATTTTTTTTTTACTGACACTGAAGCACTGAACATCATGGAACGAATACGGCACTGATGTGTGTGAAGCGACCTTAACCCGTATCCCTCTGGAGGCATATTCCCGAAGTCTGGTAATGTTTCGGCCCATTTACTCTTGTAGCGGTTAGGTTAGGTTAGATCAACTTACGTATAGGTAATTTTGTGCGAGAATCTCAATGAGACTATTTTTGAGAGAATCCTACAACTAGTTTTGGAGCTACAGCCTAGTGTCCATACAGGCTCAGGCTGGCAGACGACTCCTTCCAGACTTCAGGAATATGCATTCTGACCCTTCACAAGAGCTGACATCAGATCCCGGTATGAACACAGGCGGTGCATCCCATGTTCTTTTGTCCCTCTTCTCATTGCCTTCCCATTATATATATATATATATATATATATATATATATATATATATATATATATATATATATATATATATATATATAACACTCAACATCCCTACATGCAACAAAACTTACCAAAACACACTCAAAATACACTCAAAACATCCAAAACACAACCAAAACACATCACAACACCCCAAAATACCCACTACACTCACCTAAACACAACCAAATATTGAATATTCACTCAAAACACCCCGTAACATCTAAAAATATCCAAATGACCCACCCCAACCACGCTAAATTTATCCAAAACACACTCAAAGCACCCCAATATACCTAAAACTCATCCAAACACACTCAAAAGATTTAAAACACCCAAAATACACTACAACACCCCAAAACTCATCAAACACACCCAAAACACATCAAAACATCCAAAACACACTTAAAGCACCCCTCAACACCACAAACACGCCACAAACACACCCTTAAAGACCCAAAACTACTTGCACACAATCAAATACACCTCAAAAGACCAGACACACACACCCAAACTCACCGAAACACTTAAAACAGAAAATAAACCCAAAACAAACTCACTACACCTCAATATACCCCCAAACACACCCATAACACACAAAAACATCCCACAATATACTCAAAACACCCCACACGACTCAAATCACTTACAATATAACTAAAAACATCCTAAACCACATTTAAAACACCCAAAATTCACCCAAAACACAATGATAACAGCAAATATACACCCAAACCCCACCTAAACACCACCAAAACACACTCTAAACACCCCACAATATTCCTACATACATCCTAAACACGTAAAACACCCAAAACATACCAAATATTACAGAAAACTGCAGCGCAGCAAGGGAAACTAAGCTAAATATTGTTTACCTGTTTTGCCTCCTCCTCCATTTCTTTTTATTTCTTCCTTCTCCTCTTTCATTTCTCTTATTTTCTTCCTTCTACTACAAGTATCTACACGCCTGACTTTAGAAACAGCTGGAAACACTTGGAAAACACTGGAAATTACGGTAAATATTGGGGAGACACTGGAGCAGACCGAGTCCCGAATCCTTGATGACGTCACAGGCGAGGTGCCGGCGCCCCGCTGCCATACGTACGTAACGTATTTCAT
>NC_087171.1:11373266-11385766 GCF_035594125.1 Scylla paramamosain | reverse complement strand
TTTAATTTTTTCCCTGTACTTATTGCCTTTCTGTGTATAATGAAGTGGGAAAGTAATTTTTCGCGACACGTGTCAGGTTCAATACTCGTGCAGTAAAATGCTTCGTGGTTCAGTTTTAGTTTTAGTTAAATTATACTGTACTGTAGGTTGTTTGTTGCCTTACCCAGCAGCCATTGTAGCTCTCTCTCTCTCTCTCTCTCTCTCTCTCTCTCTCTCTCTCTCTCTCTCTCTCTCTCTCTCTCAATCGGTGATGAAAAGCAAAGCACTAAAAATGTGATATTACAAAATTACCATGCAAATTACTTCTAGGGGGAAAAAATGAGAAAGGCGAATAAACACGGATATACGAGTATACGTAAATGTATTGCGTAGACGATATAGTTACAGTAATTCTTGTAGTAACATTAGTGGTAACAGTAGTAGTAGTAGTAGTAGTAGTAGTAGTAGTAGTAGTAACAGTAGTAGTAACAAAAATAATAATGATAACAGAGAGAGAGAGAGAGAGAGAGAGAGAGAGAGAGAGAGAGAGAGAGAGAGAGAGAGAGAGAGAGAGAGAGAGAGAGAGAAACAAACAGACAAACGCTTTAACATAAATTAAAAACAAAAGACGAGAAAAGAGTAAGGAAAAAATAATTAAACGTTGCAAAGCTTAATCCCTCCGTGCTCTGAGCAAGAAGAGGCGGATGAGAGGAGGGAGCCGAGAGAGGGTCACTCTTCATGTTCTTCTCTCTTAACTTTACTATTGGCGCTCGATATTACGTCCTGGCCATTTGTCACTCTTGCCTCAGTGAACAAGTTGAGTCGAGTAGTGCTGTTTGGGTTTTTATTTCTTCCAGTGAACTTTGATAGATGCTTACACATTCCTTACCTCCTGGACACTCCTATCCCTTCCCGCCACCCCCTCCACCGCAACACACACACACACACACACACACACACACACACACACACACACACGGCTTTCCGTCAGCCCTTTACCATAATGTCTTTTTGTTCATGTTTCCTCGTCTTTTGTTCGTGTTTTCAAAGTCCTCCTGACCTAAAATGACTCGTGTGTGTGTGTGTGTGTGTGTGTGTGTGTGTGTGTGTGTGTGTGTGTGTGTGTGTGTGTGTGTGTTCTCGCCCTTTAGCTTTTAACACTTGACGCTTTTACTGTATTTTGTTAAGCTCTTCATTCTAAACAGTCGTGTACAGTTTTGTGCCCAGGGCAAAATATTACGTTATTTCATGAAAATAAATAAATAAATAAAACACTGCGTATTTGCTCATCTAGTTTTATATACAAACCTTTACTTACATTTGTTTCTGCGCATATCCCGATTCTTTTCTTTGGATATTTACTACAATTATTTATTCTACTGTGTTCTCAAATGTCCCTTTGTGCTCGCGTGCTCTCCTGCTTCCTTTGTTTGGGAGAAAATTATTGCTTCTGGTGTCTGTCCTGCAGTTGTTTATGTTTCCTCCTCATCCATTTGTGAGCTAATGTATCTGTTTGCAGTTTTACGAGTTATCATTTCGTCAGTTATTGTTTCATTTATTAATCAGTTTCATTTATTATTTAGTTTTATCTGTTGTTCAGGTTTTGTCAGTTTTCGTTTCATTATTGTTTCATTAGTTATTTAATGTCATCAGTCATTCAGTTTTACCAGTTATTCAGTTTCATGAATTATCGTTCCGTTAGTTATTCATTTTGTCACTTTTCGTTTCGTTAGCTATTCAGTTGTATCAGTTTTCGTTTCATTAGTTATTCAATTTTATTATTTATCGTTTCATTAGTATCTCTTCTTTAGTTATTCAGTTTTTATTTCATCATCTATTGAGTTACATCACTTATCGTCTTATCACTTATCATGTCACCATTCATTCACTTTTCTCAGCTGTCTTCTAGTCTTCCTTTGTGTTGTACCTGCGATCACTCACTCCCAGGCAAAGCAGACTGTCACGCCCTCCTTGACTGATGATAATTCCTGCCAGCTTACGCATTCCCTCCTCGTGTAGTATACTAGTCTTTTCATTTTGTTATTCTACCTCACTATTATTCATTCCATTTAGCTCCTTGCCTGCTAACGACACTTTCATTCACAAGGGAGAAAGATTTAAGGACAAAAACTCAGGAAAAAGGCCTGTTAATTGGTTTTCATAAAATTTTCTGGTAGGTCACTTTTCGGTACTGTTTTATTTAGTTACCCAGCAAGTCCAAATTCCTTAAGATTATGATCTGCGCAAGACTCATTTTGCTATTATTCTCTGAACATTACTCTTATATCTTACACTTACATCTCGTGGTCTCATTAGCAGTCAAAAAGTTAAACATATTCCTTAATTTTCCCTTATCTAATCCTTGCTTCCTTAAGATGATGGCTGCCCTCCTCCCCACCACATCTGCAAATCTACCATTTCTTCCTGATGACTTCTTGAACCCTTTCACTTTGATATGCAACACCTCACAACACTAAAAGCAATGTATGATATCGTTATAAGCATCTATTAGAAAGATGTGGATAAAAAGAACAAATTTCGCAATATCTAGCCAGTACAGTTTTTTGGAAGTTGCTATAGAAGCAGAAGAAATATATCACAGTGGTTAAGGATTAAGGAAAAATGTGTAAATAACAGCAGGGAAAGAGTTAACGTCTTCATTAACCTTATTGTTCTTTTGCTCAATCCTCGCCTTTTTTTTTTCTTTCCTCGTGACGATTTCAACAAAGTTTCTATCTATCTTTTACCTGCTCTTGCTTGACGATCTTGTTAGTCTCGGATAATCTGCTCTCATTATTCTTTTTCCCTTACGATTTGCTGCAGATGAAAAGGATCATTATAGTCTTGAACACTTTATTTCTCTCTCACTTCCTGTCCATTTTCTTTTTTCGCAAAGATTTAGAAATCATGGTGTATTTGTATGTATTGTGTCTGTTGAATGCAGAGATTATGATTATGGTGCTATGAAAGGAGTTGTGCTGCAGCTTCAATCCATCTACAGGAACACAGTAATCAAGGGATGATGTGATAACGCACGCATTTCCTCTCTCTCTCTCTCTCTCTCTCTCTCTCTCTCTCTCTCTCTCTCTCTCTCTCTCTCTCTCTCTCCGCAGCCAAAACTCAGGCCATTCACAACTCACCTTCATTCATTCCTCCTCCTCCTCCTCCTCCTCCTCCTCCTCCTCCTCCTCCTCCTCCTCCTCCTCCTCCTCCTCCTCCTCCTCCTCCTATTTCTCATTTCTCTTTCACTTTTCTTTCTTTCATTCTTTCTTTCTTTCTTTCTTTCTTTCTTTCTTTCTTTCTTTCTTCTTCTTCTTCTTCTTCTTCTTCTTCTTCTTCTTCTTCTTCTTCTTCTTCTTCTTCTTCTTCTTCTTCTTCTTCTTTTCTTTCCCCTTTCCACCCCCCTCCTCCTCCTCCTCCTCCTCCTCCTCCTGCGTATATATATTCACTCAAACCATTTCTCAATTTTTGTTTTTGTTTGCATGACTTCAGAGAGAGAGAGAGAGAGAGAGAGAGAGAGAGAGAGTGTGTGTGTGTGTGTGTGTGTGTGTGTGTGTGCGTCTTTCTCCCTGTCATTGTGTCTGACTTTACATGTCTGCTTGCTTACCGGTATTCCCCCCCCCCCCGTCTGGCTCTCTCTCTCTCTCTCTCTCTCTCTCTCTCTCTCTCTCTCTCTCTCTCTCTCTCTCTCTCTCTCTCTCTCGTCATTGCCCTGTTTAAACGCATTTACAGTGTTTTATCATACTTCAGAATACTAAGTACAATAATGATGATAAAATTCATACATTTCTTTGGTGTGCAATAAAAATCATAAATATTAAAAATGATATTAATCAGTTATTTCATGTGTGAGCATTGTATTTCCATATTTATTTATGTACAGTTTCCACATGATTTATGTAATTTTTGTTTATGCAAACCTAATCCATTAGCGTGTCTATTATGCTGAAAAGTTTAATGCTAAAATAATGTTAGTGTTGTATTCAATTGTTTATTTAATGCAGATTCATTTATGTTACGCCACAGCTTTGTGACTTTTTTGCCTTTAAGCATCTTTTACACGTGTTGAAACAGTGCAACAGGGAAACTCTAGAAAACATTACAACAGCAACTAAAACTCAGCCCACCAGTGTCTGGCTTTGGGGGACTGGCCCGTGGACTCTGCAGTGAAGGCGTTGGTGCTGCGTCATTAGGGAGCGTTAAGAGATTAGACAAATAACTGGCTGAGGAGAATAGGTGGGAATATGTTTCATACAGGGACTGCCACGTGTAGGTGTGATGGCTTCTTGCACCTTCCCTTAGTTTTCGTGCGTTATGATGTTCTTACTTGTGTAGTGTGCTTAGCTCACGCCTGGAGGACTATATTTAAATGGCTTTGGTGGAGGTTATTTTTGGCTTTTAAGTGTTTTTTGCACGATGAATAAAGTACTTCTGCACGGTGAATACTGAAAATACCCATGAGAACTGTCTTATCATTACTGAGGCTTTTGAAATCCGTCCTTACGAGAGAACAAAAGACTTAATCATTGTTTAACACTAATAAGAAAACGTAAGGCAGAACTTGAAATATGTTACCAGTGTGAGTTTCAAAGCACCAGTGATTAATTAACGAGTCCACCGCTTCCTTTGGTTCAGATTTGTTGTGGCCCCTGCTCATCGCCGCGCCCTCGCCTTTGAAGCAGCTCCACCCGCGCCTCCCCGTGAAGTGCACATCGTATTTCCACGGGTGAACTAATTTGTTGAAAGCACTCAGGGACTTTTTGTTTAATGGTTGTCGGTATATTACATTTCCTCCAGCACGCGGTAATGTAATGAATTCTCGCCGAGGCTTCGTGTGGCTTCGTGTGTTCTGATTTTATTGCAGAATTACTAACCTGCGTCTCGTGTTGGCGAATAGAATTATTTTTTTTCTGATTATCAATATCATTATTTCATCATTATACCGTCGTTTTTCTTCTTTATTTTATTTTATTTATTTATTAATTTCATTTATTTATTTATTCTTTACAAACAACCGGACAGGACGCTGTGTTTCCTTGTTGGGTGTGTTTTCTTTAAGTAATAAAAAGAACATTGTAATGACGTGTACAACAAGTAAGAATATGAGATGACTAATTAGATCTGTTTTCGTTAAGTAATGAAATAAAGCGGTGTTAATGACGGGTAGAGCAACGAAGAATATGATCGAGTTTACTTATTGCATCTATTCTCGTTGCGTGACAAGTGGCTGTAATACCGTGTGGAGCAAGTGAGAATATGATATCGCTGATCCAAAAATATAAGTAATTTCGTCTGTAAAAGTCAGAGGGACATGATTTTGAACATTTATCTCTGATCCGTGACTGCCGCGGGCGATAACTTCGAATGCTGCCAGTCCAACTCGTTGTTATCTAGACCAAGCTGTATTAATTTCATACAAAATCGTTCGTAATGCCAACGCTGAACTTTCATTCAATACTGTCAATGGAACTTATGATTTATATACTGATATCGTACTAAACTGTGGGGATATTTTATCATATTATTATTATTATTATCATTATTTTTATTATTATTTATTTATTTATTTATTTTATTTATTTTATTTATTTATTTATTTATTTATTTATTCATTTATTTATTTCTTGCAGTTAACCCAGTACTGACTATGAAACATTTATTCCAATATGCATGGGTGTATTCCATATCGCCTGGAGGAATAAGGAAATGGAGTGTAGAAAAGGAGGGGAAGACACGAGAACTTCCGTGTAGAGAAGAAAGAGAAGACACGATAAATCTTGTATATAAAAAGAATGGCACTTAAAAATGTAAAGGAAAAAAAATGACACTGAATAAATAACGCAGGTAAAAATTATAAAGAAAATGTGTGACAGGAAAAAAAAAATCTCAGGTTAAGAAAAAAGATCTTATAACCATTCAAAATTTTTACGCCATTTTTATTTTTTTTTTCTAGTTCAAATTTGTGACACATTTTCCAGCGGCAATTTCTCCTGTCATTTGTTTTATTTTATTTCTTCCCCTGGTGGCATTTTTCTCTAAGCGCCGAGGAAGTAACGCGCTGCCAGGTCTCATCACTGCGCTTTTTGATTTGCGTAGCCTGAATAAATGGTGCATATTGGACGGTATTTCAATTCTGAACTACAAGTATATTATTTATCTATTTATTTCTTCACTTCATAGAAACCCGATCACCGGAGAACATCTCATTATTAACGCGCTCTTCCACGATCAAGTCATTAACAGGTAGAGCAGCGCTGAGTTTTTCTGTGATCTGCACAAATACAAAGATACAATGAATGCAAGAGGGTTTAAAGCTGTAACGTTCCTGTATGTCATAACGAGGCTGTTTAATTCTACTACACTATCAGTGATCGCCCTTTGTTGACATTCATGGAACTGTTGAGTTGTTTACAGAGAGAGAGAGAGAGAGAGAGAGAGAGAGAGAGAGAGAGAGAGAGAGAGAGAGAGAGAGAGAGAAATTTTGTCATTCTCAAGCTTCAAAAACTATTCAAGAGAGTGTATAGATATTGGTGTCTCAAAAGATATAAGTGATTATGAGGGAAAAAAATGGTCTAGACTTACAGGAAAACTAACTAAAGTGCAAAAAAAAAAAAAAAGGAAAAAAATGTGTTTTCTTGACAGACTCGCGTAGTATTACTCTTTGTTCATTCCTAACTTGCTGTTATATTCTGCACTACTCGTGTAACGTCCTCGCTGACTCGACAGTGTTTCAGTTAGTTTGCCGTCCGCTTACCTCAGAAACCGACCTGGCCAAGGGGAGCACAACTGTCCAATCAGCGAAGAGCCTACAAAATCGGCTCAGGATCCAATTGGAGGCTATAGGAGTGAACAGTAAGTTAAGTGAACAGTTAAGTAGTCTCACGTTCAGGTAGGTGTAACATCTGTAGTGACTGGTATTGCGCCTTTGTCAGGGCGAGTCAGTCTCAGTGAAGGAGGGTGGAAGCTGCTGAGATTAAGGTGGTACTGCCTTGGGTAATAGGAGAGAGAGAGAGAGAGAGAGAGAGAGAGAGAGAGAGAGAGAGAGAGAGAGAGAGAGAGAGGAGAGAGAGAGACAAACAAGATTAATTTTTTCTTCACCATTTTCTAATTAACTCCAGGTAGCGGCAAATGAGCGGACCTTTTTCGATTTTTTTTGGACCCTCGTGCCAGTCTTCACACGAAAAATAAATAAATAAATAAATAAAAAGTAAATCAAAATAGAGACAGATGTACAGACGGAAATAAACAGGTTTCACTCCTTCTTGTCACACGAGGGCAGATTGACAAAGAGCATGAGTGGATGCCGCATGCTTGTCACACACACACACACACCGGGGATAGCTGGCTGACAGGTGGAATGGCGCTTAGATAATTGGCTGCCAGGTAAAGAAGATCGCGAGTGACAAGGACTGACGGGGTAGACAGCAGACGGAGCGGTGCCATCAATCCGCCGCTTTGTACCGCTGGATGGCTCATTCTGAAGCGTCTGGGGCGTGGAAGTGCTTTCCTTGGCAGGTGCAGACATTTGGGGACTGGTGGTGGTGATGGTGATGGTGATGGCAGGCGGTCGATAGGTCCTGTGTGTGGCATGGTGGTGAACAACGACCCAGCCAGCAACCACACTTGAATGAGAGTGATCGGGGTGGTGCAGGGTTCATTTCCCACTTCGTAGTCTACTTGCGTTTATGTGAGGAGCAGTTGCGGCCCCTCAAAGGATCATGAGGAGAGGAGGCTGAATGCTGATGGGGTGGGGATGACAGCTTAGATGAGGTAATTCGGCAGGGATGTGATCTATATGTCGCTTTGTATCTGTGCTGTCGGTCTTGTTGTAGGGATGGTGTTCGTGTGTAATTTTATTTGTTTATTTATTTATTTATTTTGTGTGCTGTGTCAAAGAGTCTTTCCTGAAATAGAGAGAGACAAAAGAGAAACAGCCTGCTCAATATGCCATTTCCATATCAGGTAAATTATATAAATAGATTCGAAAAGTAGACTAATTTAGTTTCCGTGAATATTTTCCGGAGAGAGGATGCGTTTATGTCCACCACCACCGTGAAAGACGACCAGTAAGACAGCAAGAAGTGCAGAGGTGCCCAGCAAGGTGATTGTGTGTGGTCATGGCGTGTCCCCGCGAATATTTCTCAGGTACAAGAGTTGAAAGTCGACAAGTGACTATCGTAGCATTCAGTGTGCTTATGCCGCCGTGAGTTCCACCAGGGCGTGTAGCAGAGATCGATGCGGAGTTTGTTGTAAAGTCAGTTAGTCATGAATCACTCTTGTCCATTTAAAGATTACAGGAATTTATGCAAAAAAAAGGTAATTGTATGCGGCTCGTCAAAAGGTGAATGCGCATCAGGTAAACATGTATTGTTTTGTATGTTTAATTTTATCAACTACATTTCTGGAGTTCAGAAAATATATATAAAAAGATGTATTTCAATTCAGTTGCGAGACTAATTAAGTTGCATTGCACTTCTTCTCTCGTGCTTCTCAGCTCCATTTGTTTATTCTTATTTTTGGCGAGGGAAGTGTTTGTTACGTGTAATTGAAGCAGCGAGTCGACGACAGAATTTCATACTTCAGAATGGTCTCATAATTGCTTCCCGTTTATAACAATATACCTTTTTACCGAGCAACACTCACCCTGCACGGCGCTTCAGCATAACAGGGACATTATTTATAAAATGAACCACACCAAAATTTATGAGTGTACTTGCATAATGCAGCACTCTTTTATAACAACATTGCTCATTACTCATTAGCTGCTCCATTCTTATGTGATATTATTAACATGGGGCGGGGGGGAACTCAATTCACACTTACGGAAGGGTGCATGAAGTGTTGTGACATTGTCCACTGAGTTTCATTCATAAGAACATAAGAACATAAGAAATAAGGGAAGCTGCAAGAAGCGACCAGGCTTACACGTGCCAGTCCCTGTATGAAATTTACCTACCTATTTCCATCTATTATCCCCATCCATAAACTTGTCTAATTTTCTCTTAAAGCTCTCTAGTGTCCTAGCACTAACAACATGATTACTGAGTCTGTTCCAATCATCTACCACTCTATTTGAGAACCAATATTTTTCCTATCTCCTTCCTAAAACCAAAATTTTTCAAGCTTGTACCCGTTATTTCTTGTTCTTACCCTGGTTGCTGATCCTAAGAATTTTGCCTACATCCCCCTTGTTATAACCCTTATACCACTTAAAGACTTCTATCAGGTGCCCTCTTAACCTACGTCTCTCTAAAGAATGTAAATTTAACAGCTTCAACCTCGCCTCGTAAGGAATACTCCTCATCCCCTGTATCCTTTTAGTCATTCTCCTCTGTACTGATTCTAATAGACCTATATCTTTCCTGTAATGTGGGGACCAGAACTGCACAGCGTAGTCTAGATGAGGTCTGACCAGCGCCAGGTATAACTTTAATACTACTTCCGGCCTTCTAGTTTTAAACACTCCTAAAAATTAATCCTAGTACCCTATTTGCCTTGTTTCTGGCTTCCATGCATTGTTTCCTTAGACGGAGTTCAGAGTTATACTATAACTCCTAAATCTTTCTCGTACCCTGTACCTACCAGAGTTTGGTTGTTTAATGTGTACCTATTGTGTGAGTTTCCTCTACCTACGCTAAGCACTTTGCATTTATTGATATTAAATTGCATTTGCCATCTATCCGTCCATTCATTCACTCTATCTAAATCTGCTTGCAAGGCGATGGCATCCGATTCTGACCTAATTAATCTACCCATCTTTGTGTCATCGGCAAATTTACTAACATCACTACTAATTCCACTATCCAAGTCATTGATATATATTAGAAATAACAATGGCCCTAATACTGATCCAGTGGCACCCAACTAATTACATGACCACGCTCGGATTTCGAGCCGTTTATTACCATTAACGTTCAGCATCTTTCACTGTGGCAACTACCTCGTCGTGACATTTCTTTTTAAATATAACTTTTACAGTGAGTGTCATATATATATATATATAATATATATATATATATATATATATATTATATATATATATATATATATATATATATATATATATATATATATATATAATATATTATATATATACTATATATATATATATACGAGTATATACTTTATTGATTTTTTCAGATAATAATTGTATCACTTGTACATGTTGATATCACTTTAATTAATAAGGATGTACTTCCCCACTCTCTGCCTAAACCTTCTCACACGGAATTTATCCTCTCGTTAGATTAAGTCAAGAACAGTGTAAAATTTCTGACAACACTGTTGAACATTAAAAATATGTGATTATTCGGAAAAGTCTAAAGTAACTTGATTGAAAGTAAATATCTTAAAATGAAGCATATCTGTAAGGGTGCTTAAATATCTGCCTGGTATCTCGTCCTTGGCCGCTCCGGTGAGCCATTCATAATCGCACTTTTAAGCGGATTTGTAAAATAATACTTTAATTAAACCATATTCTAATACGTTATATTTTATAGCATTATAATTAAACAGTTCTAGGAATGCGCAATGACATACACCCTGAATGCATCACCACGCACAGCCGCCAGCGGATGCCTCTTTAGCGATAACTAGCGAAACCGAGTGCACATTTTCCATTCAATTACGTAGCCCTTTCACCTCGGTATGTAATAATTCACAGCTCTCAGAAGCAATGTATAGAGTCTTTACAAGCATCTACAAGAAAGAAAAGGCATAAAAAGATTAGATTTTGCAAATCCTAACCCGTACAATGCTTGCAGGTGGCTGTGGAACGAGAAAAGATACCTCAGAATGGTTTGGTGATTAGGAAAGACGTCCCAAACAGCAGTGGTACGATCCATAGTCATTGCATCTCACGTTTGCTGGCGCGTCTACCGAGAAGCGGGAGTGTCTCATGAGGGTGGCGAGGAGTCCCGAGAGACACACCACGATATCTCCTTACACTTTGCCTTGAGGGATGTCACAGGTGGGCGATCCTGGACTCCTCACTTGGCGTCTCCGCTCTAATGACGCACGCTGCTCAAGATCTGTCATAAGAAAAGTGATAAAAGAAAAAAGTTCGGTGCATCGCGGTGCGTAAGGAAATCCTGCGGTGGTATTTTTTATGCGAGGTTGTCTGTTTATTCTCCCCGACGGCTGAAGGATGATACTCTTGAAACAAAAGACCCGAGGTTAAACGAGGGTGTTCCGAAAATGAGGTCTTTGTGTTTGCTTTTGCCATTTTGACGAAATTCTTCACCTTTCTGCTTGTCTTGTAAAGCGTGCTTCTTGCTTTACTGTGCGTGCGTGCGTACGTGTGTGTGTGTGTGTGTGTGTGTGTGTGTGTGAGAGAGAGAGAGAGAGAGAGAGAGAGAGAGAGAGAGAGAGAGAGAGAGTATTCATACTAGGAGTTGTGTTCAATTAAATACTTGATTATCTAAGCATATAATGCGAATATCTCTTGCGGACACAAGTGTGCTAATGATCCGTACTGAATGTTTTAGTGTTCCATCATATTCGGATCATGTTGTAGGTTCGTGTGGATCATAATCGGACAGCAAAAGAAAATAGTGATAATGATAATAATAGTAATGACAATAATGATAACGCAGGCCCCTTGTTTATGCATCAGAGTCAGATCCACGAGAGACCACCGTGTGAAAATACTGACAGTAGCTTCGGGCTATTACTGAATAAACTCCTGCCATGTCCTCCTCGTGTAATTTCCCTTGACACCAGCACCTCTATAACCATATGTCTGTTTCTCGCAATGTTCCTGTCAGCATCACCACTACACACATTAACTTTTTTTTTTTTTTCCAGCTGTCTTTAATTAATTTCTCGTCAGGGGCTTCTAATGGTATCTTGTGAGGCCTCTGTTTTAATGTTTCACTGAATTCCTGTGGTCGAGCTGTAATTTGTGACAATAAGTGACCATAAAAAAACACGTCATTATTTTTGAAGTTAAGAATACAGTACATATTGGCTTCTGGGTGTGGGAGGGATGGTTGTACGTGCGTGCGTGCGTGCGTGTGTGCGTGCGTGCGAGCGCGCTTGTGTGCCTGCGTTTGTGTGCGTGCATATGTACGAGTGCACTACTACTACTTCTACTACTACATACTACTACTACTACTACTACTACTACTACTACTACTACTGCTGGTTGCTGCTGCTGCTGCTGCTGCTGCTAGTACCACTACTACTGCTGCTAGTGCCAGTACCGCTAGTACCACCACCATTACTACTACTACTAACTACTACTACTACTACTACTACTACCTACTACTACTACTATTACTACTACTACTACTACTACTACTACTACTACTACTATTATTACATCTGCTACAGAATATTCTCCCTGTCCCCCAACGAGGAAAGCTGAAGCATTAAGTCTGGCTGTGAGACAAAGACAAAGCTAGAAGAATAAGAAAAGTTAGGAGAGAGTTGTTCCAAGTAGGGCACTTCCGAGTGTGGCGAGCTGTCAGTTGAGTTTCCGGGGAAGAAGAAAACAATAATTTTTATAAGTATACGTAGAG
>NC_087171.1:11350766-11365766 GCF_035594125.1 Scylla paramamosain | reverse complement strand
AGTAAAGAAGTTCCCCGTTCTCCCCCACTCCTCGAGGTATAAGGACTATAAATTTTCCCAACTTACACACACACACCCGGCTATACACTCCCACACCACCGAACACTAACCCAGCTAGAGCGCCATGAAAAAAAAAAAAAATGATCAGTGGTAAATTTTTTTGGCAGTCGTGGCGATTTAATGCAGTCTGGGTAGTAGGTGTATGTAGGCTCTTGACTCGGCGAAACGCAGTAATGGGGAACGCACGCCAGCTGAGGCAGATATGAAAGACGAGTGGAGTTGATAAACAGGCGTTATTAAGAAAAGGTGTCATCGAACGAACCACTTGTGGTGATGGAAGACGTGACGGTAAGTCATCAATAGATGGAAGTTTGAAGGGGAGGCATAATCAGGAGAAGGAAGAGGAGGAGGAGGAGAAGGAAGTTCACAGAGGATTGGAAGTGAGGTGTTGAAGGAGTGCTTATCTGGAGAATGGGTGAGAGAGATTAGAAAAGGATTACCAAGGAAAGCCAAACAACATAAGACCTTTAGACCCTTGCGAGGCTGTTTAGGAACTACCTTCAACTACTTTGCTACTGGGTGAAGACACAGGACAGTAAAGTAGAAGGCCCCTCTCCACCCACTACTCCTTCCTGCTTCCTCTGGCATGGAAATAGAAAAATACCATGCAGTATTGAAAAAAAATTGACTGAGATTTTCATAGGCACTAATGAAATGTAGCTCTCTTACTTGTCCTACAGTGAACTTTACACGGCTGACACTGAAAATCAACACAATATACGGAGAGATTGTGCGCATGATGTTTAATATTTTTGTAATATAAAATAGTTAGGTATGTATATTCAGGGGCAGCAATTTTGTGTGTTTACTTGGACGAGAAAGAATTCATTGTTTGATTTAGGTTTAGGAGGAGGAGGAGGAGGAGGAGAAGGAGGAAGGAGAGGAGGAAAGGGAGGAGGAGGAGGGAGAGGAGAGAGCATTAATTTTGAACACTGATTTGACATTTATTCTTGAAACTGTAAAGCTAATTTCCATTTTTCATTAGCGAGAGGATGAAAGAGCGAGTGAGTGATTGTTGTGTGTGTGTGTGTGTGTGTGTGTGTGTGTGTGTGTGTGTTTGTACTTCTAGTCTGTAGGAGAGGGCGTATGTTGCAAGTACAGGAAAAGAGGCGAATTTTATTTAACTCTAGTTTTATAAGAATTTTGAGACGAGAACTTGCTCCTCGAAACATTAGAGAGAGAGAGAGAGAGAGAGAGAGAGAGAGAGAGAGAGAGAGAGAGAGAGAGAGAGAGAGAGAGAGAGAGAGAGAGAATCATGCAACTCATCTCCCTCATAAGAACATAAGAAATAAGGAAAACTGCAAGAAGCGACCAGGCTTACACGTGGCAGTCCCTGTATGAAATATACCTACCTATTTCCACCTATCATCCCCATCCATAAACTCGTCTAATCTTCTCTTAAAGCTCCCTAATGTCTTAGCACTAACAACATGATTACTGAGTCCGTTCCATTCATCTACCACTCTATTTGAGAACCAATTTCTTCCTATCTCCTTCCTAAACCTAAATTTTTTCAAGCTTGAACCCGTTATTTTTTGTTCTATCCTGGTTGCTGATCCTAAGAATTTTGCTTACATCCCTCTTATAACCCTTATACCACTTAAAGACTTCTATCAGGTCCCCTCTTAACCTACGTCTCTCTAAAGAATGTAAATTTAACAGCTTCAACCTCGCCTCGTAAGGAATACCCCTCATGTCTGTGTCATAAGCCAAAAGTATTGAAACACTGCGTACCCTGTAGAGGTGATGCCTTGGTACTTTTGATGTGCTCCTCTCTTTGTTTTTCCTTTTATATTTTAGCATTTTTTTTTGTGTGTGTGATTTTTACCAAACCTTTACCCTACCACAATTTTGTTATATCGCAATTTTAACCTTTCATTTTAGTTGCCTTCTTTTATTTACTTTTTTTATTTTATTAATTTATTTATTTATTTATTTATTTATTTTCTTTATTCACAATCGATCAAATCCTCGTGCTGCTGTCATGAAACCCTGTCACCTGCCACGCATCCCCAGAAAGGTGTCCGGCTTGCAAGCTGGAAGGCAGACACTTTATGATGTACAATAGAACGATAAATGCTGCGTAGAAGAACACAAAGAAAGAATGAACAGCAGCATCGGACATGTTAATGCGTACGAGGCTACATGTAAGGTAAACTGTGTAATGTAAAGTAAAAGGAAGGAAGGATATTTGAACTGCATTCATATAAAGGAGCTACATACACACAGACACAGGAAGAAGACAGGAAGGAAATGAAGAAGGAGAATAGAAAGGAAAAAGAAAATCAAACAGAGGAAAAAGAACTGAAAAGAGAGAACAGACTGTGGATGACTGAAAGGAGAAAGGGGAAGCGAAATAAGTGAAGAAGAAAGGAGGGGAAGGAGAAATTAGGAGGAAGAGGAAGAGGAAGGAATAAGAACTGGAAGCAATAATGACACACACACACACACACACACACACACACACACACACACACACACACACACACACACACACACACACACACAGAGAGTTGATCTTTCGGTAAAGTTTGAGAAAGTTTTTTTTCGTCTCTTTGAGCCTTTCCTTTTCTAATACTGTGTTCTGAGTGAAGGTTAAGAAGAAAGGGACATGTTATATATCTGTTATTTTTCTCATCTGTTCTCTAATGCAATGAGTTCTCACCTCTTATACCATTAATTTTTACCTATGATATCTGATACTTGTACTAAAAAAAAACCCACTTTTCTGAGTATAACGTTCTTGGATTTCTTTTCCGTCCCCTATAACCGTCTGTCCCCACGACCTACCCACGACCCTTGGAGGAGACTTCCTTTCAAACACGGTGCTTCATATCTTGGGGACTCGGAGAGGTAAGGATGACCGCTTTCAACCGCGTAGCTTTCGTTCAGTAGTTTCCAATCCTGTCTATAAAGGTTTTGGTTTCTTCAGTAGGAGGTTTTGCAGCATTTTTTTTTTTTTTTTTGCGTGTGTGTGTGTGTGTGTGTCGTTATGCCTCCAGTTCTTATTCCTTTCTTCTCCTTTTTCTTCTGATTTTTCCTTCCCCCTCCTTTCTTCTTCATTAACTTCCCTTCTTCCTTCTTTCACTCATCTTTAGTCTATTCTCTCCTTTTTCAATTCCTTTTGCCGTTTCATTTTCTTTTTCTTTTCCATTCTTCTCCTTCACTTCCTTCCTTTCTTCTTTCTCTTTTTTGTCTACAGTCTTTTATTTCATATTCCCATTCTCTTGTTTTGTCTCATTTTATTTATTTTTTCTTCGTTTTCTCTTGATTCCCTTCCTTTCTGTTCTGCCTTCAGTGTATTCTCTTTCCCTCTCCCTCCCTCGGCCTCCCACCAGCTTCCTTCTTTTGACGGGGCCCCACGCAATCTCCTACTACCGCTGTCCCCGCCACATATCTCCCCTCCGTCCTTCCATTTTTCTGTTAAGGGAAGGGAAGAAAAGTGAGGCTGAGAATTGCTGGTGGTGACGTCTCCCCGTGAGGCGAGTCTGGTTGTAAAAATATCCCCCTTGATTAAATAGCAGGAGGAGTAAACTCTCTCTCTCTCTCTCTCTCTCTCTCTCTCTCTCTCTCTCTCTCTCTCTCTCTCTCTCTCTCTCTCTCTCTCTCTCTCAGCCGCGTCCATCTTGAGTGGTAGTACAGCAGCGGCCCTCCTCGCCACAACAGCTGGTTCAGTGCAGCTCCCGTGGTTACTTGATACAACCGAGAAATATTCAGGTAGCATAGAACTGGGCAGTGGAAGTAAATAAGAGAAGGATAGTGAATACCAAGAGAGAGAGAGAGAGAGAGAGAGAGAGAGAGAGAGAGAGAGAGAGAGAGAGAATTTTTAATATAGGATGTTATCGTGTAGTAGTAATGTAATGTATGATGTCTTTCCGCTGCACAGCTCTACACACTTCAGTAACATTTTTTTTTATTCTGTACTGGAGAATGGTGCCGTCAGGGAGAACTCCGCCATTCCTTGTTTACCTACAGCGAGAAGTCAGTTTTTTTTTTTCTTTTTGAGCTACCGGCATCAGTTAATGTATTCATGAAGACTTCCGTAATACATATGCATCTGTCTCTGAAATTCTTGTACTTCCTTTTGGTTCGTATGTGTATTCCGCTCTGGGAGAAAAAAAAAAAAAAACATTTATATTCGCATTCGGATATTGAGTTCGTGCTGCATTCACTCCCCCAATGTGTATTACATCGCTGAAGTGGAACGCGACTTTTCTTCACCAATACGGCGCCACTTGAACATACCGAGCATGCCTTCCCTGCTCGCCGAGGCTGTTCCATGTAATGGGAGGGGAGAGACTGTAGCGAGCTGCCTCAACCCACACTGTGCTTGCCGGGAGCTGAGGAGGGAAGCCCGAGGAAACTCAGTGTCTCTCTGGAGTTACGAATACCAGTCCGTTTAAATCAAGGTGATGCACTTTGGTGATGCATGAGTGGTCATCTTGGGTATGAAAACACGAGGAGAGGCTGAGAAAGCGTTGTTTTTCGTACCCATTCACTAATATTAAAGCACAGGAGTCTCAGGGTAAGGTAGGACTGGTACTGCTTGGTTGTTTCCCCTCAGTAATATGACCTGCTTGACTTAACTCCTGCCTCGACCGCCGCCATCGAAGGATTAGGTGTTACAAGGAGGTAGCAAAGAAAAACAGATGTAACTGGAAAATGTACGTTTTTTTTTTTTTTTTTACTAACGGAAGAGTGACGTAAAAGTAGTGTTATGGTATTTGTTACTCGTGTGTCCTTTTCTTATGCTTTTTTTTCGTGGCTTTTTCTGTTTTTTTTTTTTTTTTCTGTATTCCCGCTTCCACTACCACCACCACCACCACAACCACCATCGATTAATAAGTAAGTTCTCCACTTCAGCATTTGATTTTTCTCTCTCTCTCTCTCTCTCTCCCTGTGCCAAACTTTTCTAGAGCAACTAAACTTTACAAACTATCGCTGAGGTTTCTGTGCATACATTTCCATTTCTTTCAATGGATGATGGATTACTCGTTGCATTTATCCTTACAATTTTCTTCTTTTCATGACTTAAATGTAGAGTCTTTATGACCCTACAGTTATTTATAATCCTCTATCACTCCTGACCTTAATTCACTATTCTGAACCTGACATTTTTATTTATATATTAATTTACTTTTCCACGAGCTAGTAACGAGAATCCGGAGTGGAAGAATAGTTTCTTTACAGAACCACCTGAAAAACTGCGGCGGGCGAAAGAGGCTCGTGCTGATGAAAGGAGGACTCAGGTGTGGGTAAATCCTGCTGATGGAAACTCTCGAGACTCTTTTGCCTGGTGGGGGCCCTTGAAGACTTCGATTGCTTCCCACATGCATAAACTATAAACACTCGCAATGGCGGTCCTGGCGTGGGAGGTGGAGAGCACGAATCGGGAGGCAATGTACAGGTTGTTTTGTAGACTGGGGAGGCAAGATGCAGGCTGTTTAGTAGAGTGGGGAGGCAAAATGCGGGCTGTTTTTAGGCTGGGGAGGCAAAATGCATGCTGTTTTTAGGCTGGGGAGGCAAAATGCAGGCTGTTTTGTGGACTGGGGAGGCAAAATGCAGGCTGTGCTTCGCCTTAACAGTACCTGCCCCAGCAAAGGGTTAGCGATCATTCCAATGTGTTGGGTGCCGTTTGCAGCCCTGTCTTGCCGTGAAGCTGGCAGCTCATGCGTGACTGATGAACGTGACTCCTTTACTGACTAGAGAACATGGGTGATCGTTGTATTTCCTCCTCCATCCTCATCATCATCGTCGTTATCAACATCATCTTCACAGGCATTATTTTCATTATTATCATCATCGTCATCACTGTCACCATCTTCCTTCTTTCGGTCTCCATCATGTTTCGTCATAAGCAGCTCGTGTCACATTGGAACTGCAAACCGGACATAGGAAACTCTGCACATTTTTTATTATGATATTGCCTCGTTAATGAGAACAACTTTGTGCAGAGCGTGTCCTGGACATGTTTATGTGGAACTGCATGTTGCATTGCACATCACGACCGCCAGAAATCCTTGACCTTTCTATAAGCAGGCTCGCATTCTTGCTCGCTGTTGACAGACAAGCAATAAAATTTGTTTTCTACACCTCATGAGTTTTTAAGTTTTTCCAGGAAGCGTGCCAATGCACCAAGACAGCTGCTTGATCAGTGTGTTGAGTGTCGCTCTTACTAACGATATCTCGCGGCTCTTGGCACAACGATGCCAAGATATTTTTATTTTCCTCATGAACATTTTGACATTACTGTCTCCATTACATATTGATGAAGATTTATATTTAGACTAGAGTTTTACATATCATCTCTTCCCAAAAGACGTAAAATCAATAACGTCCAGAATTTGCGAGTTTGCTTTTCATTTTTATTGACGTGGAGACCAAGAGGCGCCGGCAAGTCTTACCAAGGCATCGCCAACGCCACGATTCAGACGCGGCGGAAGAGGAAATAGACTAAAAGCACCTAGTTAGTGAACTTCTCGCCGAGAGACGGAGAGAGCCAAACACAGAGAGAGATTACCACCTCACTACGTAATAGGATTTTCTCGTCGCCAAGGGGCAAGCGAGGTTGGCCGTGTGGCGAGTCAGGCAGCGGCGGCCTGTGCAGGCGAAGTGGTCATCTTGATTTGTCTACAGGTGTTGTGTCAGCCCACGATCACACCTGGTATGTATACCTTCATGAAACACTGTATTCAGCATTCATAGATTATACTTTCATTCATTACTACATCTCCTAAACTAGACTTCTCGTTTGACTATCCTTTCATCCGCTCGTTTGAGTAACTTTTCTGATTTTTTTTTTCCAATTCTGTGTAGCAACGTTGCAGCATCTCTTTTTTTTTATGATGTGTAAGGCCTTTCACGATTTCTTAGAAGCTTCAATTTTTTTTTTTTTTTTTTTTTTTTTTTTTTTTTTTTTTTTTGTGTGTGTGTGTGTGTGTGTGTGTGTGTGTGTGTGTGTGTGTGTGTGTAATATTGCGTCGACATTTCATTGCGGTTTCTTTCATATCTGGGACGGCTCTAAAGTCATTCATTCATATCATCAACAATGTTTTTCCGATATCTATCAAAATTTACTTACCACAATAATATCAGAAAACATGTTATTTCATCTATCTCCTTTCTATTGATCTTTCGATTCTTTTTCAGTGCTACTTATTGTGTTGCGCCGTCGAAAATCCACGTCATAACAAAGTCTTATAAGGAAATTAAGCGGCAGGAAAACACGCGTTCGTCTCGCATACAACTGGATTTAGAGCGAGGACCCCAGACACTCACTCCTTGCCTGGCCTTCATCTTGATTTTGTTTTTCCTTGTTCCTGTTCTTATATTTGCCTGTTTGTCTACCTCCTCGGTCACACACACACACACACACACACACACACACACACACACACACACACACACACACACACACACACACACACACACACACACACACACACACACACACACACACACACATACACACACACACACACACACATCTCTATTTCACTTACTCACGCACACATTCCCCCTGCACTCATTCACTCACGCACACGGCCTTTGAATTATCAGTAAATTACATAGGATATAAAGTTGGATGAGTTGAAGGCAGTGAACGGAAACTTTCCACGAGTTTAGCCTCTTTCGTGGATACTTCTCCTCCCTCTCCTTGTCTGCACCTCGTCTTCTCCTCTTCCTTCTTCTGTCTTCCTTCCTTTCTTTCTTACTCCCTCTCACACTCGATCTTCTGCCGTCTTTCCTTCCATAGCTTGCCTGTACTTCTCCTCAGCCTCCTTTACTTTTCTATTTTCTTTTCTTCCTTCATTCCACTTCCTCTCCTCATTTTCCCCGCTGTACTACTCAGCAGCAGCAGACGGAGTGGAAATGGTGCAGGAGTCATTATATACATTCTGAGATCTTCCCATCCAGTCTCAGAAAAGATGGAAACGACCACTAACAAGGATGCAGGCTTCACTGAAATTAAATGAATAGGAAATGGTACTAGATGGAAATTTAATACCAGGCGACATATGTAAGTGTCAGTCAGAATTGTTTAGAATTAGTTAAAACTGACAGTGAATCGATTGGCTTCATCGGACGCTCTTTCAGTAATAAGTGGGTGGTTGGGGTCCCTATATAGCAGAAATCATAGTTGAACTCGAAAGAGCATAACGAAGAATGACACAAATTATGATTTCCGGACCTCGTGTGGTTTGGGTTTCCATATAATAGAAAAGGCAGTGAAATTCGAGAGAGCACAACGAAGAATGACAAAAACAAAGAAATAAACGGATAAATTGATCTTACAAAGGAAGATTTAAAAGCTCAATTTGTTAAGCCTGTTGAAAAGTAGGATGTGTGCTGACCTAATAACTGATTACAAAATATTCAATGAATTTTATAAAATCATTGCTGAAGGTGTTTTTACATTACAAGAAATAAAAGTTTTAAGATAATTGCTGAAAGATTCTTCTCAGTCTTTATTAGCATTAGCATTTCATCCTGTTCCTTTTAATACTAGTGACATCTTTTCTTGCCCCCCACCTTTTTTTTTTTTTTTTCCTTTCTCCAAGTGGAACTAGACACTTTTTTGAATGGGAGTCCCTGCATAAAACCTGCATACAAGTAACTATACCCATGTAGCATCCCTATACGTAAACCTATCTAGTCTTCATTCAAAGCTCCCTATTGACTGCACTTACAGCGTGATTACTGAGTCTATTCCACCATCTCCAGAAGGTCACAGATACGTGAAACACAAAGACAAAACCGTGAAATCTAACGTAGATCAAAGTGTAAATAATCTCTTGTGTTTTTGCGCTAATCAACAGCAGGTTCTTTTCTAATTAACTTTTTTGGGGAAGTGGTAAATGAGCTGGCTTTGTTTTGTACTTTTCCCTCACCTTTCTGCCTGCAGATGTCTTTGACGCACAATTGGTATTAAAAAAAATATATATATAAATATTGGTTTGTTTACGTTCTACAGCGACGTCTGAGAGAGAGAGAGAGAGAGAGAGAGAGAGAGAGAGAGAGAGAGAGAGAGAGAGAGAGAGAGAGAGAGAGAGAGAGAGAATCGTAATGTAGTGTTGGTTAGTTTATGTTCTACAGCGACGTTTGAGAGAGAGAGAGAGAGAGAGAGAGAGAGAGAGAGAGAGAGAGAGAGAGAGAGAGAGAGAGAGAGAGAGAGAGAGAGAGAGAGAATCGTAGTTTTGTAACATGTAAACAACAACAACAACAACTATAAGTGGAGCGTTACCAAGCGTGAAATGGACTTCTTGGAACTCCTATGAAAGTGTTGATCACCTATAGAGAAGGTTTTACAGAGTTGGATTAGCCATTCACCGCAGAGGTTCTTTGGTGGATTCAAGCCTGCCTCTCCCCGTGTCCCGTTAAACGTTCACTAATACCACATCACTTATATATACTGGATGCCGGCTTGGTTGGATTTAGCTGATGTCATTCTTAGTTTTACTCTATTCTATTTCTATTTATTATTTATTTATACTATTTATATTCTATTCTATTTACTCTATTTCTATTTCCGCGTGTTTTTTGTTTTTCTGGGCAGTACTTTTTCCGATACCTTGATTCTACATAGACACTGGTGAAACTATTTCCCAGAGAAGAGGGAAAAAACAATGAAAAATGATACAGGAATGAATGGGAATGGAATGAAAAAAAGGACACAGGAATGGAATAAGAATGGAATGAAAATTGACACAGAAATAAATGTCATTGTAATGAAATGTAATAGAATTAAATGTTTTTGAAGGTTCAAGACGCAGTAAAAGTGATGCAAGAATAAACATGACCGAGAATATAGCACCTGAAATAAGAGAGTATTTAAGTAAGAAAAAAAAAATAGTACGGACCAAGAAATTTACCGGAGAAATTATAGCGCCAGTAAAAAAAAAAATAATAAAATTGTGCAAGAAAAAAGAAATGTGAGTGAAGAGATAAAGAAATGAGAAGGGCTTTACAAAGAAGAGAAAAGAAAAGAAGAGAGGGATAGCGTTTCTACGAAGAATATTATATAAAGTAGAGAAGAAGAAGAAGAAGAAAAGAAAAAGAAAAGGAAAGATGTAAAGAAAAATAGTGAGGAAGAAGAACAAGAATAAGAAAAAAAAGAAAGAAGAGGAGGAAGGTGAAGAAAAGAAAAAAAAAAAGGATGAAAAAAACATTGAATATATATATCTTAAATGTACAATTGCATGCTTGGATACAGTACAGCAACTTTATACAAACCCAGCCCATTAAAAAAAAAAAATCTCTTGGGTGGGGAAGAAGGAATAAAGAAAATAAGACGAGGAAAAGAAAAAAAGTAGAAGAAGCAAGTGTTCATGCGGCGGGAATACCTGGCGTGTTTCATTCCCTGTAAAACCTGGTATTGCCTTACACCCGCTGACGATCATGCCCCGGAGGAGTCGCTTCTTGGAAGGGAGTGGATGGAGTTGCATTAAGCTCACCTGGAGGCGCTCGTTTGTTCCTCTAGATGGTATTGCAAAGGGCGCTCGGCAGATTGCACATGGTAAACCCCAGAGTGACTTGTGCATAGGTGCTGGAAATGTAACAGGTCGTCCGAGTTTACAGCAAAAGGAATGAAAGAGTGAAGATTCTGGTTAACTTGTGCTTTACTGAGATGGACGTCTTGTGCAGGGAAGGGGCATGCTGTTAGTAAGGTCAGAAGAGCGATATATATGGAAATACCATTAGAAGGTAGCGAGATATGCAACGTGGAGTGTGGGAGAGATTGAAAACAGTCACTTGAAAACAGGGAGTAGGGGGAAATTGGAATAGATATCTCCCTTTCGCTGGAATGTTTGTTGAGGATTTCAAACAGCAACATGCCTTTAGGTCCCCGCCAGCCTGTTCGATTTCACTACACCACACCACAGTAGCTACAGAGGAAAGGAAGAGAAAGAAGAGGAAGAATGGAAATGCTTGGTGGTATGGTAATGTAATATCCTATAGCGCATGTATGTTTGATGATAATGTTGATTCGAGTGTGTGTGTTGGAACGAAAGGACTTGTAAGAGAGAATGGGAAAGATTTGGGAGTGGATGTAGCTGCATAAAGGCAAGAATCTCTGTGTGTGTGTGTGTGTGTGAGCTCTGTAAAGAAAAAAATAATAATTAATGGTTGTGCATGTAGCTGTGGATATTAAAAAAAAAAAAAAAGTAAAGACAAAAAAGAAAAGGAAACGATAATGCTTGGGTAGGTGTGTGAAAAATGAAAAAAAAAAAAGTGATTACATGAGGATGGATGCAAAAAATAGACAGTAATTAAGTTACTATAGGTGGGTGGGAGTCGTGGAAACTGGAAGATGTGCAAGGTGCGTGTGGATGCGCGATAGTAGAATGCAGGGAAGGCATGATGGTGATTGTGCGCTGATTGGATGCCCTCCCTGCCGCCTCGAGTAATAAGGTGTGTGATCTCCGTGCCGGCGTTAATGAAAGGTGTGCGCCGGGTAACTCGGGCGTCTTACCTGGGCGCGTTACCTGGATGTTTTACCTGTGTGGTCTTACCTAGCTGGCTAGGTCTGTGCGTCTTACCTAGCCATAAACAACTCGGTTCTCGCTTCCGCTGCGCCCCGGGGATTGTGGGGAGGAAAGGGGAGGAAGGAAGAGAGCGGGAGTGAGGAGTGTAGAGGGAGGTGTCGAGGAGTGGGGAAAGGGAAGAGAGATAAGGGGAGAGAAGGATTGATTCACAACACGTTAATATTTTCTGCCGTTCTCCTCATCTGTCAAGTGAGAGAAAAAAATAGTGTTGAATAAACCTGAACAAACAGCAGCAGCAGATCTTTGGATTATTACGAGGTTGCGTGTGAAATAAGCTGCACTGTCGAATCCAAGGTGAGAGATACAGGGTAGTGAAAGGAAAGGCTCTTCACAACCTTTACGTCCATTCAGAAGCAAGGGACGGTACGTTACTTCCGCGTTTGATACCTACCGGCGTTAAAGAGAAAAGTAACGTATTGCTGTGTTTTTATTTATTCTTTTTAGGATTTTATAACTGTACTTTAAGCGTATTTCACGGCATCACTTTCTCTTTCGCTCTGGTGAGAAAGTGTTTGTTATTATGTCCGATACTTTCCCCTCATTAGACTGTTTTTCATGGAAGCATCGATTGTGTAAACAGACAACATACGTAATTGTTTGTTTAATCCACCCTGGCTGTCATTGTTGTGAGGGAACGATGCTTTGCGAGGGATTCCATTATTGTCCGTGTGCTTCTCGTCATCATAATCATGTTCATTTCTTTCATTACGTGCACATTATCATCCACACTGTGCCTCCACCTACACTATCATTACAGATCATTGTTGACCTCCAAACATTTACACACAAACCACGAACAAAAGTAACATAGAATACATCTTTCTCCTCACGGTTCTCGAAAATTCCCTGCATTTATTTATTTTATTTTTTTTCCAGAACTACGTAGCATTAGTTATTTTCCGTTCAGCGTTAGCAGGAAGGAGGGTTGGAGCCTTCCACTGTGCTGTCCAATCTTCTCTACTCGTAGTTAGTGGAGACTAGTAATGCAGTCAAAACAACCTTTGAAGGGACTGAAGTTCTATTGTTGCTTATTATCCTTCGTAATTTTTTGTAAACGTTTCATCAGATTTCATAAATATTCATACCATTTGTCCTGGGTAGAGACGCTTTCTTCACAAACAAGTTTAATAATTAACCTCATCGTCAGAGGTCGCTCTCACGTAAACAACACATTTTCCATTAACAAACATTCATCTGGTCACTACCTTCAGAGAGAGAGAGAGAGAGAGAGAGAGAAGGGGACAGGGAGGATTAGTATGAAGAAAAGGAAGACACCCATCCATATGGAGAAGACTAGTGAGGATCTTAGACGGCACAGAAAATATCAAGATGACGAAAAAAGAAGAGAACGAAAAGGAAGAGGAAAAACTACGTGGTGGGGGAGAGAGCCTCAGTATTAAGGAGAAAAAGAAGACACCCACCCACATGAAGAAAACGAGTGTGGATCAGCAGAAGACGAGTGAGGATCAGCAACTTTATATGGACACAGAAAAATCTCACGACGAAGATCGAGGACAAGAAGGAATAGGAAAAACTGTGCATAGAGTGTTGATAGTGGTGGTGGTGGTGGTAGTGGTGTTGGACGAGACCCGCACAGTGAGTGGCATCATCAGGTATTTGTTCCCGGCAAGGAAAGGTTGAGTGTGGTAAAGCTGAGCGTCCCATAGAGCATTGATGGCCGCCTCGCCCCCTGCTGAGCCGTGGGAGGCAGGGCTGGCTGATGGGCTGCTGGGACGGGGGCTGTGTGGCCGGCGTGCATCTGGAAGCGAGTGCAGTGCTAGGGGTGGAATGGTGTGTTGTGGGAGGGTTGGATGCACTGTGTTAATTAGTGAAGGAATGAAAGATGTGATGTTTCCTGAAAGCGATGTGAAGAGTGTGGATTTGTACAGAGACTGCAGCCACGTCCTTTACAATAGCCAGTACAGTAGAATCACCGAGCAATACTGAAATGTAGATCAAAGTAAAAAAAATGAAAAAAAAAGATATATGATAAAAATAAAATAAAATAAAATAATAACATCGTGTAAGGAAAGCATTATTATCATCTAAAAATCGACCCCAAACTGTCGTTGTCAGTATAATAAATAGCTGGAAAAGACTGGTTATTACGGTTACTCTTCAAACTGATAGCTGGCTGTACTAAGGTGGTGGGTGTTGATGTGCAGGAAATGATTACTGGCTGTACTAATGAGGTGAGTGTTGGTGTGGAGTGAATCATACCTGGCTGTGCTGAGGTGGTTGGTGTTGGCGTGAAGGGAAGGATAGCTGGCTGTACTAAGGCGATGGGTGTTGGTGTGAAGGGAATCACGGGTGGGGTGGACCTGTGGCCTTCTCGCTCCGTGGTTCAGTAGCTTTTGGGTGGAATAATTTTTCTCTCACAGCGCTCCCTCTCCGCATCTTATTTAATTTAGAAAATGGAGTTACGTGGTTGGTGTTGATGGGATGATTATGATTTCGTTAACTTTATGCAAATAGGTAGTTGATGTAATTGTATGCATAGAGTTCAGTGGAAAGAGTAATAGGAAGGTTGATCCGGACTTGCCCGCCTTCCTCAGCAAAGCGTTCACGTGTCTGGCTCTCAGTAAATATATCAGAGGCTCATTCACGTAAGTGCTTCGGATTTTGGGAAAACCTCTGAGAGCGAAAGACGGAAGCGTGAAAACATCTGTCGACTTAGCGCGAAACCAACCTTCCGGCTCCAAGCATCAAGGGAAAAACGTTAAATGATGTGAATTCAAAGCACCACGCCTCCCATCCTGCACCACACACGGGAGGAACAAACACCAGCAGATCTGTTATCCCTCTCCAGATTATTAGTGATGAGCTGAACTACCTCATAGGGACATGACCGGCACACGCGCGAAAACTTATCCCACCATCACCTTCATGAAGAGCCACCTCACCCCTCACCAGGCATACATTAATAAGCAGTTAAATATACAAACGTCCCTCTCCCCAAAGTGGATGAACTGTTAATGCCATGGTTCCTGGCGGCACAGGGGCGGCACAGCGGGAGGCAAATGTGTTTATAGCTCGTGGAATTATTGCGTTAGACTAAAGATGCATTATTTATAAACTCTTTTTTGTCATTATGATGTTACATAGTGATGATCAAACTTTATCTGTCATCTCTCCGGCACGTGGAGGCGATGATTCCCGTACGCGACGGCCTGACGAGTTTGCGCTGAGACCTGTGTGAGGCGAGAGGAGGGAAGGGAGGTGAGCGGGGACAGGACTGGGGTGCTTTGACTCAGGGGGGCGGGGAATGGAGGATAATGCACATCCTCTTACCTGCTTTTCCCCGGCGAATGCATTAGGACCTTACGTCTTTTAGGGAGTTGAGGATGATAATGCAGAGCCACTTAAGTGCTGCCTCCCTCGGAACATTTTAAAG
>NC_087171.1:11315766-11345766 GCF_035594125.1 Scylla paramamosain | reverse complement strand
AAAAAAAATTGTATAATTTGCTGTTCATGTATGAATTAGTTACAGAAACAATCCGGGGAATATTAGTTTTGCCTATCACCAAACGACCTCCTGTAATTGCTTGAGTGATATTTGGCGTCGCAATAATAAATACACATGACACTTTGGACGTGCCATCAATAACACGAGTGAGGTGGGAACATTCTGACTCATTCCTTTATGGCGTGGTGCGCGTGGCCCTGAGTGCTGATGTCACGCAACATATACCGTGCTTTGTGAGGGACGATATGTGAAGTTTCAAGATTGTTTGTAAATCTAGTTAACTAATAATAATGGCGCAGGACTCGTGGTTGTGCAATCTGGTTAACCTGTAAACTTGCACGTCTTGATTTACTGCGAGTACAATTGTAAAAAAATAAAAAAAGATGACTGCATGGCACAGACGTGTTGGTGTTAAGTAACTGGATGAAGCATACCTTGCCTGCACGGAATAAACACGTCGTAGATTACACAATCTTAGGAACATTTCAAACGTCATGTGGACTGTAGAAGCTGGAAGGGGAGCAATGAAGAGGCTATTTGAATCATCACTACAGTAGCCGAGGATGGAAAAAAGTAAATAGAAAATGGAATAGAAATAAAAAAAAAAAAGAATCTCTTCAAGCTTTATTCATAAGAGAACATACATAGATGAGGAATAGCAACTAGGCATCATAAGTCACAAAGGGGAACTCGGCAAAAAAATAAATAAATAAATAAAAGCTTTCTCATCATCGGCCTTACACAATCATTGTAAGGAAAAGTAATGGCTTGGCGTTCAGGATGGTAGGCTGGCTCTTGGTGAATGATTTATTTGTAATTCACGCAAAAATACAACGATACTGACTGCCGGGTAAGGGTTTCCAAATGTCACAACAAAGACCGTCGTTAGGAGGCGCCGTGCAGCTCTGATAGATGAGGGAAACCGAGCATGAAAAAAAAGAAAAAAAAATGCCGGCATTGCGTCATGACCGTCACGTTTGCTTCAAGGCTGCCGGGAATTCTCAAGGTTACCGACACATATATAGATATGTAGTCTATATGAAAACAGCAGCAGCTACATCACCACAACCACGAGACAGCTCCTGCGGTCAAATTATGTACGTAGATCAGTTTTGAAGGTAAATATGTGGTTTTTTGGAACTGTTTAACGTTCCTTCAACTGACGGTACGAGTAACATCCTTCTTCCTTTCTACAATTTACACCCATATCTTTCTTCTTTTCTACAACTTACACCAACACCCTTCTTCCTTCCTTTATGTAGCTAATACCACCAACATCCAGCAAGTTGCTCCATCCTTCTTTCTTCACGCAATTTAAACCAACAGCCTTGCTCTTCCTCCTTCTGCAACTAAACACCACCGCTCTTCCAGGTACACCTCACGCCGGAACTCTTCCTCCTGCAGTACCACGTCTCCTTCCCCTTCCTGTCCCTCACTGTATACCTGGAGTGAATCGTGAGCCAGTCCAGCGAGCAGGCGGCACGTTTGAGAATCGCGGAGTATACTGTTCTCTTCACTGACCGATCAAAGGATTTACATTAGTGCTTTTCATCAGATGCTTCCATTAGTAAAGTTGCGTTGCTTTTGTTATTATAAAATGCATCTTTTTTATTTGTGTATGTTGGTATGTTATTTTTTTCTTATATTTCTGTTAATGCCTTTACATTATGGATTTGGTAGTTTGCTTGATTAAGTTCGCATGTGCTGTGGCGCTGTACTTGTAACGAGCGATGAGCGGGGGGGGGGGGGCTGCCTCTGTAACACTGCATTAATTAACGGATTCGAATAGTAATTGACAGAGTAATGCCAAAATTAGGTCCAATAGTGATAATAGTGATGGAGGCAGTAATTACAATCAGGTTGCTAATAGCATATCTATCCAGGGCTGCGAGGACACAAAATGATTATGGTAATGGTGGTGGTGATGAAAGGAACCCTAATGACACCAGTGATATGGATGGGAATGACTGTGGTGGCATAATGCTGCTATGGATGACTGCCATAACTTAGCTAATTAGTATTCCAGTTTTCTATATAGATATGAAACCTGTGAGGGGAGTGAGGAAAGCATCAAAGCTAAGAGAAGCAGAGCAGAGAGGGAGAAGGATGGACTGCACTGGATATAAAACAACCTATTCTTTAAATCATTTCGTCGCATAGGAGAGGAGACTATCACTTATTCACACGTTCGTGGCGGTGATTGTTCCTCGTAGACTGTGGATTAAAAGGAACAGGTTTGATAAAGTTGCTAATTCTACCGACCTGAGAACGATTTGTAATAATAATACTTTTTGGTATGGAGAGTAGTCGTAATTTAACTGATATTCCATAGTTTCTCATGTTATGAGATGAGAGAAAACAGGAGGGGAGGAACAAAGGGTAGTGGAGGGAAGCAGGAATGAAGGAATAAGGGTGGAGCAATATTATTAAAAAACCTCTTTGTGCAGGAAATTGTAACACTTATTCAGATTCATAGGAGTGACTGTTCCTCGTGGATTGAGAGTGAAAAAAGGATGTATCTGATACGGTGATTCCATTGACCTGAGCACGGCTTGTAGGGGCAATAATGCTGCTGGTAAGGGTGATCTTAACCAATATGCCACATTTCGTCCGTACAATAATGAAATTTAAGGGGAGTGAAGGGGAGGAGCAAAGTTGAGAGAAGGGAAAATGGAACGTAGGAGAGGACGTGGGCAGGAATAAGACGGCGTTATTGAACAAACCTTTTTGTGAAGAACCTTGCCGTTTAAGAAATTGTGGATCTTACTGCGTCCACATATACGACCAGTCAGCAGGCACTCCAGTTTATTGTCGTGGCTACTTTAGTCGTGGGTAGATTGAGGTCGCTTGCCTCAAACCCTTATATATGTATATATTATATCGCCCGACACTAGCTCCCTCTAGCGGCTAAAAATACCGTACATTTATTCACGAATTCGTAAGGGTGACTGTCCTTTGGTTGTGAGTGAAAAGGAAAAGATGTGATAATATGACTAATTCCACTGGCCTGAGAACACTGTGCAGACGAGGAGAGGGAGCAGGAATATTGGCTGTAAGATTACTTCACTACCTGAAAGCACTTACCAAGATGGAAATCGATGTAAAAATTCTCACCCAGACAAACTCCTTGAAAATGTTAAAATCGAGATCGTTTATAACCTTTAAAACTTTGTTCATCAAATCTTTTCAGCTGAGTTCTGTTCCTCGTGATTCCAAGTTTGCTTACTTCATCCCCAGTCTCGAGGAGGAGAAAAGTCAATTCAGCGGTGAGGCGGGCTTTGCGTCGTAGCCTGGCCAGCGTTCATAAGGGGGATGGCAAAATCCTCGATAATTATGCGGCGTCAGTCATTGGAAAAATCTTCAACGACATAATTAATGATAAGATGATAATTAGCCGAGGTGAACGACGCACTCACAGTGAGTTTTATGGAGATCAGACCATTGTGTTAATATTAATCGATATCCAGCATTACTGAATCACTGAATATTACGCGCCGTGATTCCCAGACGCCCTTTAACAGTCTGCATCAGCATATAAGGCTCAAGGCTTTGGATAATGACAAGCGGATTGATGAAACTGACTCTTTAGCTTGTCATTGCAATAGTGACGTAAGTATAATGATTTCAAATACAGAACCGAGGTGTGACGTCACGTTTGGGGCACCTGAAAGAAGAAATAGCTTCCTTATATTGACTGGGGAGCATTTTCTAATAATGGAAGGTAATTTAAAGCTTTAAATCGAGGTATTGACTCAGCTGGTTGCACGTTGATCAATATTTTCGCAGCGCCATTGTAATTAGGGTGTTAAAGAAGGTTGAAGTTATTGCTGTGTAGTGTAATATCATAATTTAACCTTTAACGCCTTTATCTTTCCCATCCTCTTGTGTCTGCTACATTAAGCAATCTTATGAACTTAACGTCCCCTTGAGCGTAATCAGTGGTATGGCACAAGTTTAAAGTATGCTATAAAGACAATACCTAAACTACAAAAAAAGGTTCATTAGCTTAATATTGTGATTCAAGTTTAGAGTGTAATTTCAAAAGACACCACTGGCACCATATGGATTGATGGAGAACCTCAAACATTTTATTACCTATAATTTAATCGTCGCTCACTAGATTTAGAGGCCGCCGGGATACAGTGGGACCGCGCGTTTTTGGGGGCTGAGGGGTCCTCCAGGCGCAGGGGTTCCAATCCTGGCCACGGTCTGAGGGTAGGAAGGGCATCCACTCGGAGTAGCGGTTCCCAAATGCCAAATCCAATGTTATTCGCTTGGTTAGGTTAGGTTAGCTCTGATACACTATGGAAACCGGATGTAAAACAGAAAAAAAAAATATTAATCTTACCTCGGTAAAGTCATCGAATTATTGTTAGCAGCAGTCAAAGGAGCAAGGGTGTTTACATAAAGAGGCTCTTCACTTTCTTGAAGTCAGTAAGGCAGAATTGCTCCATCATAGAAAAAGTGTTCCCATTAACTAGATTGATGCTGAAAATCTGTTCCGTCAGTTTTCTCTCTCTCTCTCTCTCTCTCTCTCTCTCTCTCTCTCTCTCTCTCTCTCTCTCTCTCTCTCTCTCTCTCTCTCTCTCTCTCTCTCTCTCTCTCTCTCTCTCTCTGTGCTCACTTTCATGTCCCTTTCACACAGCACAGGATCACTATTAGTTTTTTTTTTTTTTTTTTTTTTTTTTTTTTTCTCCCTCTACCTGCAAGCAGCCCCTTGCTTCCGCTCCCTCCTGCCATCCTTCCCTACCATTGTATGTGCACCGCTTTATTCATCTGCGTCCCCCGTCATCAGAGAGAGAGAGAGAGAGAGAGAGAGAGAGAGAGAGAGAGAGAGAGAGAGAGAGAGAGAGAGAGATTTAATGACTCGAGTTCATCATTCATCAGTGGTATTTTTCATCCTTGTTTTTGCTACGTTTATTACATCTTCCGTTTATTTCACCTTCCTTCACTCCCTTACGTTTTCTGCCGCCAGAGTGCAGGCTGGTAACAAAATCATCACTCGGGTTAGTACACCTAAAAGTTTCGGTGTTTTATCTCGATTAGTTTCAGCAGCAGAATGTAGTAATAGTTACCAGGGTTTTCAAGGGTGTATTCATGGTTTTGTCGCTAATTTAACAGAGCTTGCACCTCACACCAGAACCTGATTCATCATCTACATAGTCTTGAAACTCATCCTGATGAGAGAACAAAGCGTTTAAGAATACGGGCGCTGTATTCACTGTCATCTTCACTGAATTCCCCCTCCTTCCTGTCCCCACAAAAAAAAAAAAAAAAAAAAAACGAAAGAAAAAAAAAGGTTCCAGTTGTCATAAGTAGAAAGTAAACAGAAGTAATGATGTAACAGCTGCACACTTCGCAACTGTTCGTGGAGTAAAACAAGCTCTTGTGTAACTTGGTCATTATTAGTGACGCTCCCTGACACCAGAGAATTTGCTTTCAACAAAATCTTACCATTCCTGGTCGTACTTGTTGAATTCTGACTTTTACCTCTTCCACTGTCTACTACTGCGTCTATTCTCTCCACTCTAACCTCGCATCTGTTCCGCCAGCTGTCAGACCATCCTTCCTTTCTCACCTTTTCCCTCCTCCACATACCAGTTTCACTCCCCACACTCCCTGCAGACCAGCTTAATCCTCCAGACGCTAACACCGGGCCTCTATCCCCCAGGAGCGGCTGTTACTCTCCGTCCTGCCGCAGCACGTCGCCGAGACCATGAGGCAGGACCTGGGGCGCGGTGGTGACGGCCAGTTCAAAAAGATCTACATGAGTCGCCACGAGAATGTAAGGTAAGAAACGCAGTCGTGGCACCGCACACACTGTAGTGGTGTGTTCTTGAGGAAATAAAAGGATGGAGAATTGAGTGATTATTTTAGGGGATTAAGGAAAAGAACTATTGCCAGAGCCTGTTGACAGTAATTGAAATAAATAACTCGCCGAAGCGTTTAGAATACAAGGCTTATTTGTAGGAAAGAAGAAAAAAAAATTAAGTAAGTACACACAGAGTTTACAGTTTAGAAATACGAGGCCAGGTTGTAGGAAAAGGAAAAAGAAAACAACAGAAATAAGCAGAGAATCGTACAGTTTACAGTTTAAGATTACGAAGCCATGTTGTAGGAAAGATAAAAGAAAAAACTGTTGAGAATAGCAGAGTTTACAGTTTATGAATTCGAGGCCAATCTGTAGAAAGGAAAAAAGAAAAGCTGAAATATTTAGAAAATCACAGAGTTTACAGTTTATAAATACGATGCGAAGTTCTAGGAAAGAAGAAGACAAATATTTATAGAAACACAGAGTTTACAATTCCGTGGCTTCTTTCCCATACACGTTACATTCTGGCGTTTTGGAGACGCTGGGTGACAGATGAGATGGCTTGCAGACAATATTCCTGACGTGTTGTATCCTTCAGAGCACATTATGAGCCACACTGATGAAGAAAGAATGACATTAATTTTCGTTCACAGTGGTCCGTGTCACCTTAATTACACCACCGCAGCTCCTGTCTGTCGCACCCCGCACGCCAGTCACTGCCAGGCTCCTCTTGGCTATTAAAGGCAGCGACGGTGCGGAAAGATATATTGTCTGTGAAGATATATAGAGGGATAGAGGTGAAGACTGATGGTACATAAGTAGATAGAAAGATACAGATATGTAGACAGACAGCTAGATAGATAGATTGATGGATAGATAGATAGAATGATGAATGCAGATTGAAAGATAGATGAATAGATAGATAGATGGATGAATAAGTAGATAGAGAGATAGATAAATAAATAGGCATATAGATAATATTTACCTAGGTAAATATTAACAGGAAGACAAAAATATTGTTCCATAGCTAATGGGAATAATAGTAACCCATCTTGTTTTACCATTAACGCAGTACATTTCACCCTGCTCTGTTCAAGGACGCGAGATAAACTGAAAATACACACACACACACACACACACACACACACACACACACACACACACACACACACACACACACACACACACACACACACACACACACACACACACACACACACACTGTAACGCGGTTTTTTTTCCTCCCTGCAATATTGAAAGACGATCCCCAAGGAGGCGTTCTGGTCCCACTGTCGCGCCTCTTTTAGTTGCCTCTGACAACACACAGGGAATACGGGCATTGCCTTCCTAAATCCCTTACCTCAGGGACGGAGTAAAGTGAACTGCTGAGCCAAGGCAAGTCCCCAGCCGGCGGATCTCGGAATTAGTGCCTCATGCATCAGGGCGCTCGCTGCTTGATGTGTGTGTGTGTGTGTGTGTGTGTGTGTGTGTGTGTGTGTGTGTGTGTGTGGCGGTGGTGGTGGTGAACTGTAATCATCGTCATCAGCATCATGAGTATCATCATCACCATCATCATCATCATAAACTTCCTCCTCCTCCTCCTCCTCCTTTTCCTCCTCCTCCTCCTCCTCCTCCTCCTCCTCCTCCTCCTCCTCCTCTTCCTCCTCCTCCTCACCATCGTCACCACCACCACCACCACCACCACCACCACCGCTCCCTCACGTAATAGAACATATTGAACGCCGCCCTCCTCATCAGGGAAACCTTAGTAATGCTCCAAGCGCTATTGTCCCCACCATTACTGAACAATTACATCTTTTTGGGGATCTAACCTCGACGCTGCTAACTGCCCCATTGATGAAAAAAAAAAAAGAGAGAAAGAAAGAAAGAAAAGGTGAATACTGTACCGCTCTTCTGGTGTTAACTGAAGTACAACCAAACCCGTGTTATTTTTAAAAAGTATATGCTCAGAGATGGAGTTATAGGTGTTGTAAACGAAATTCCCTGCAATATTTACTTGTGGGGCTTTTATTCTTATTCCGGAGAGTGCTGATGGTAATGATGATCAGTAGTAATAGTTGTAGTAGTAGCAATAATAATGATAATAATAATAATAATAATAATAATAATAATAATAATAATAATAATAATGATAATATATGCGGTTTGTGTAGGTACTTAAGCTTAAACTATATAATTGTGAAACCGTAATTTATAAACACTATTTAATTAGTAACACGTAATGGTTGGGGTGGAACTGAGGCGAGTTGATTGAAGGTGTGTGTGTGTGTGTGTGTGTGTGTGTGTGTGTGTGTGTGTGTGTGTGTGTACCTTGGTATCTTTATATTCATGCCTTCATTCACCTTTCAATCTCTATGTAAGTGTACCTGCGTGTTTCTCTCTCTCTCTCTCTCTCTCTCTCTCTCTCTCTCTCTCTCTCTCTCTCTCTCTCTCTCTCTCTCTCTCTCTCTCTCTCTCTCTCTCTCTCTCTCTCTCTCTCTCTCTCGTTCATGACTGCCACCACTGTCACTCACCAGCCAACATGGAGGCCAGGAATTGCACACAACAGCCACGTCAAGTCACATTGTTACTGCAGCCGCCACCACCACCTCCTGTCTGTGGGCGTTGCTGCTATGGGGCCTTGATTTGGATGGGGACACTCAGGTAGCTTTGCATAATCCAGATTAAACTGAATTAGTATGTATTCGTTGTATTGTTGTCGTTGTTATGGTACCTGTGTTGTCCATTTGGATGCATAGGGGATGGTTCTCTTCTGGTTTTATTATTACTGTTATGTTGTGGTGGTGATGGTGGTGATGGTTGGGGTGATCGTATCTTGGTGGCCGTATTGTGATGTTATGCTGTGATGGTGGCGTTGTCTGTGTGACACTTTCCACGCTCTTTTCTCATAGTTGTGAGGGCCGGTATATGACGCACGCCGGTTTAAGTAACGGAGATTGTACTGAAATGGAAAGGAACAAGAGGGTATTGATGTTCGTATTGTGACGATCATGTTCCGAGAGTGTTGCGTAGTGGTGGTGGCGGCGGCGGCAGACATGACGTGGTGCCTCTTTCCGCACACATCACCAAACTTTGCAGACAGTCACGCTACGAATCCAAGGAGGAAGAAGAATCATGAAAAAAAGTAAAGTAGGCACACAGACTCTTCAAGATGCAGCAAAGAAGTCAGTCAGCGCAGCGTAGAACACTTCCACTCGCCTTCCCTCACACATACAAGGTTAAATTCCCTCCGCTGTGGTGCTTGAGGTGAACATCCACCAGTATTGGAGACACCAAGGTGCTCCTGCGAGTGTGTGGACTGATGGCCTTGCTGGTGAAAGCGTCATATTTTGCTGCGTACTAAGATAAGAAAAAAACCTGCTAAGATCTTGGTGCAGAGGATGGCCGCGGCAACACCAGTGCTGATCAAGTAAAGACTTCAAGATAAAGCAAACCTCATCCAATGTTTTGGTTCTTAGCAGGTAAATCATCAGCCAAGAAGGCCAGGACAGGCTAGGTGGTGTGGGCGGTGAGGTTGGTGGGGAGTGTTAGCGCCACTTCCGGCAGCAGTGGCGGGGGAGGTGCCAGGCGCCGCTAATTAACATAACACACCAGCAGGGAACAGCCTCCTCCCCCTCTTACGCTCGTCCCTCTCGCTCTCACTTTTACACGGTGTCCATAATGAAATAATGAAAGAATAAAATGCGTCATCTCATCATAGTCTCGATGTGTAAATATTACACACTGTTGTAAAAGTCTGCAGCGGACGCACGTCGGCTGAAGCGACGGAAATTGAATTGAATAAGTGAAATGGACATGAAAAAAAAAAAAAGCAGTAAACAAATTTATAAAGCGGAGCCGTGACAAATTCACGGCCACACGTGAATACTCACATTTTGTTATTCATTATTTTCAGGCTCACTTTTAACTTTTTTCTTGTCATGTTCATCTTATTCCGCCAGTGATTGTACCCAGCGTTGTGTCGATGCCATTTTGTCATCCACATTATTCTTACGCACACTCCTCAGCATCAAGCAATAAGCGCAGTGCTAACGAGGAACTGTTTTGTCTCTCTCAGCAACAGTTGTGAACAGGATGTGTGTGGCCGCCTGTACTATGCCTAAGCTCCTGTGGTGTAGCATTGTGGTCCACGAGACTGTCCCTTTCCAAGCAGGGCTGATGAGGCTGAGAGTTTGAATGATGAGTTTATGAGTCTGTGGTGCTTTGTCTGGGCCACCCCGTGTGGGATTGACAGCTTGGTATATAGATAGACATTTTATCCACCGAGCACCCCAGACATCTTGTCTGGGGGTGCTTTAAATTTAAATTGTGTTAGTGTGCTGGTTAGGGTTAGGGTGCGTCGCGAAGGTAATTAGGGCGTGTGAGCGTGAGAGGACGAGGCTCCCACTCCCCGCTGTTACACTTCAAAGTAGTGGCCTGCTGTGAGTGGAGTCTTTTGGTACTTTAAACACCGTCATAAAGGAAAGAAAATGAATGCGTACGTTTAATTAATACTCTTTGAGGCACTACAGCAAGAAAGTCGAACAGCAACGAAAAAAATTGTATTTGATTAAAACCCTTTGAGAGCTTTGCAGAACCAAAAGATAAACAGAGACGCAGAAATTTATGTGATATGGCATTGTGGAGGAGGAAATTCCCTCTTTCCAGCGGTGCCGAGTGACTCCTTCAATCAGCTTTACGTTTCATTACCATCATTTTCGCCTTCGCCCCAGCTATCGTGCTCTTCAGAATAGTGTAGCGCTGTAGGGAATAACAAATCAGATGGAGTTATTCCTTTCTTTGCATACCTTTGCGTTCTTTTTCTTACTCTACTAGACGAGGGGCGCCACACTCCCTCTGGTGGCGCCCTCATGCACCCCATATGATTGGTGGGCGTGAGCTGGGACAGAACATATTCCATCGAGAACCAGTAATATCGTATTACTGATATGCCTTTATAAATCAGGAAAAATGTTTCATACGAGACCGACATAATGACTAAATGAATAACTAATAAGTTTTCTGCATTAAAGTACATTTTGTTGATGCGTTTGATGTTTTAATACCTGAATTGTGAGCGAAGTAAAATAGTATCAGTTATAAATGTAATGATGTTAGGTGATGTTTCTGGCGTGAGTGGGGTGGTGGGTGGGTTTGTGTGTGTTGCAGGGAATCTGGCTACTGGTGTCATGTAATTGCAGTGTTGTATTGTAGCCCAAGAATTAGATCAGTGCTCGCTACATTGTTATTCGAGTGGCACTAAAATATGATGAAAAAACGCGACTCTTTCTAATTGTGGTGTTCCCTCTGCGTCTCCGGACAAATTAATGTTTTAATTAGACTGGTTCGAATTTGTTTCTTTCTTTTTTCAGAAATTCATACCCCTAGAGTAGTCACCTTATTTCAGTGTAGTATCAAGTTTTTCAGAGTTCTAGGTATAATGTCACTGGTTTTCCACGTTGAAAAGTGTATCCAGACGCGTTTTACGTTTTTTTTTTTTTATTAATTAATTTATTTATGCATGTATTTATTTATTTATTACTCTGTCTTGTTCGTCTATTTATTTTATGTTATTTTGTTTAATCTTTTCTCGTTATTTATTTATGTGTTTAAATAATTTATAAATTAATCTATTTATTATTATTATTATTATTATTATTAGTAGTAGTAGTAGTAGTAGTAGTAGTAGTAGTAGTAGTAGTAGTAGTAGTAGTAGTAGTAGTGGTAGTAGTAGTAGTAATAGTAGTAGTGGTAGTAGTAGGAGTAGTAGTAATAGTACCAGTAGTAGTTTATCATCATCATCATGATCATCATCTTACTATGTGGGGTGTATCCTGTGACCGGTCGATGAGGGATGTAGCGTTGACAGGATTGCCGGAGGAACAGCCACGCAGGTCTGCCCGTGACACCCTCATTACCCGCTGAATGAAAGGCCCGTGTGCTAAAGGTTCATTCCCCTCACCTTCTGGGCGGTCGGATTCTGAGGATGGACCAGGAAAAGAAGAGAAACAGCAAGCAAAGTATTATTGAACGTAAACTTATCAATCACGTGTCTTTTTCGAGGATGTGAAGTGCAATAGTAAAGTCAAGAGTTTGCTGCTTTCATTCGTGGCTAAGGATAGCGTTTGAAAATAAGTTAGAAATAAAAAGTTAAAATTCTGAAATAGTTCACGTGCAGTTTTTATAATGTAGAGCTAACGGGCTGCCCATCTCTCTCTCTCTCTCTCTCTCTCTCTCTCTCTCTCTCTCTCTCTCTCTCTCTCTCTCTCTCTCTCTCTCTCTCTCTCTCTCTCTCTCTCTCTCTCTCTCTCTCTCTCTCTCTCTCTCTCTCTCTCTCTCTCTCGCTGCGTGTGCCGTGAAGTATGGGATCATTACAAATATAGGATGCTTGGCTCTTTTTTTTTTTTTTTTTTTAGTTTGCTGCGAGACAGATATGCCTAAAATGCCTCTTAGATTTTTTAAGATCTCCATTACCCCCCCCCCAAAAAAAAACCTTTCAGTCATTTCATCGAGCATCTTAAAGACTGAACTTCCCTTTGTTTCCTCATTGCCGGAATGTTCATTAATTAAACAGAAACATCTGGGCTTATTGGATTCAACAGACACTTAGATTGCTTCGGAATTAGCAATTAACTTTTTCATTAACACTGGCTTGGTGTTGGAGGGAAAGACGTGATATCCTTGATTACCGGCAAGAATGAAGGTTCAAGAGGCTCATTAAGGATCGGGAGGCGTGGCACATACAAGCTTACCATCAACGCCTTTAGTTGGAAAAATTATTGCATGAAACCAAGCTCAATCCTTTTTCTGGTTTTTGGGCGTCCTTGAAAATCTCAAAGTAAGGAAAGCATTAGTTTGTACTTTTCATCTGTCGTGATTGAAAACGTATACAGAAAAAGTGCAAATTTTTTTAACCTGTTTGGCCATTAATGACTGTCTAAGCCTCAGTTCACGATAGAGCGGCAAAGAGTTCATAACGTGTTAAATATTTTCACCCTGAACAAACAATATTGTACTCTCAATTGTATTTCAGACGAGGACACTTTAAATGATTCATCCAATCCTTCACATCCATATTGTTGTACTCCACGTAGTGTTTTGTCGTATTAGTTTAGCCCTTAGTTCAGTGACACGTAAGCTTTAGGAATTATCTTTTAAGTGCCACTGTAGTCTTTGCATTTTGCTTGACGCTTTCACTGTGATATGTAACAATTCACAACACTAAAGCAATGTTTGGATTCTTTATAATCACGTACAAGAAAGAAAAGTGATGAAAAAAAAGAACGTTTGCAATTTCTAGGCAGTGCAATGTTTGGAAGTGGCTTTGGAACAAGAAAAGATGCTTCAGAGTGGTTATTGATTAAAGAAGGATGTGCCGAATAGCAGTGAAAGAGTTTATTGGCGAGTGAACTACAATTTGCACACCGTTACAGATGAATGGTGAGTGCACATATCGAATTAGCAGTTGGTCTTAGCCACGAGCTTGTAGAGTGTCCCCTTTGCACTTCCTTACCGCCCTACCTTACACATGAAGCCCAGACAACCAGATCCATTAACGTGAACCAATCCACACTATCTCCTTAAGCTTAACGTGTGGAAGGAACGGCTGGTGTGACACTATAGTGATGCACAGCACTGTAACTTCTGAATGTGTCTATTACTGGAGGAATCTGCCTTTTTCATGTCGCCCTGTGGGACATCTAGGTGTACTATGAGGGAATTGTATAATTTGTTTCCTTCGTAAGTTTCAGTGATTTAGTTCATGGCACCACGAACCAAGGCAGGGTAATAGATGATGTCACGGTGAGTACGCTGATGTCATGCCCACTGTACCTGGATATTTTACTGCGTGGATCCAAGGGTGCAGCACCATACACACACACACACACACACACACACACACACACACACACACACACACACACACACACACACACACACACGAACCTCTCATTAAATTTGTACGGTGCAGCAAGTGTCCGTCGACTTAAAAATAAATAAATGATGAGAAACTGTATAGCAACGAAAATATCTCATTAACTGGCTGTGCTCCAGTTCCTTCCATAATGTAATATTGGCGTACTACAGGGTTTAGGAGGAAAGCTACGTACTCGTATTGGGGAACAAAGTACCTGCGATGTGAAAACCGTACCTAAAGAAC
Organism: Scylla paramamosain; assembly: GCF_035594125.1. Lineage (NCBI taxonomy): Eukaryota > Metazoa > Arthropoda > Malacostraca > Decapoda > Portunidae > Scylla > Scylla paramamosain. The sequence goes on along the minus strand of NC_087171.1, from coordinate 11,331,772 downwards.
CAAGTAAACGTTAAATTAGGAACTGCTGAAGGACCGACTATAAGGAAAGAAATAACAAATAAAAGATAGTTAAAGGCTACTCAGAACTCCTAACTTAATTTCGTTTTCACTTCTTACTCCAGAAGATAAATTTTTGGAGCTTATGTACTGAACGTAATGGTACATTTTCTGCCGGCCTTACCTGTTTCAACTCAACCTGGCGGGGCTCACTGTGCAGAATACACGAGCGCTTGGAGGAAGGAAGCTCGCTGGAGAATAGTAGGCATGCTTGGGAAAGGATGGTACTGTCGAGAATACGAGTATGCAGCGCTCTCGGGAACAGAGCGAAATAAGTTCCAAGAGTCATGCAGTGGCATTTTTAAGCGTGAAAAGAGAGGCACTATTTGGCCAAAAGAACCACGGGGAGAGGCGTGAGTGAGAAGCAACGTGACCAAAATAAGAGAAATGCCTCGTGGATAGACGCAGGGATCCTCGGGACACAGGTGGCGTCCTCCTTAATCAAAGAATAAAACCAGCCACTCCGGAAAGAATGCCCACACTCGGACGTAATTCTCCACACAGACATTGTTGCACGTCTCACACCCATGGGGCACACGCCTGCTCACCTACAGGTTCCCTCACTGTTCAGTGGTTACTTGAGCAGGTAAGGAAGTCGTGTTTATCTGAAAGGGAGGCGTCTGGTGCGGTGCGAATCCTTTCATCATCTGGATTTTCAACAGTAAAGTGTCAGGCGTTCCAAAAAGAGCCGATTCATACCAAAAATAACATTTTTTTTATTTTATATATATAGTTGTCTCAGTGAGGACGAAAATGTTGCCTCTTATAAATATACGTTAAAAAGATAAATAAAAAATAAGACTATGTCCACAAATCCCCAGAGGAAGTCGTGTCCTTACCTCTCACTGGTGGATCTCGCCTTGACACACAGGGAAATGTGTAGCCTCAGCGAGCCTGTCACAGTCAGCACCCAAGCCTTGCTGCGTTTGATAAAGACTGTGATGTCCTTCGTGTCCGCTTCCCGCTGGAAACATCCTACCCAAGCCTTTGCATCAGAAACCTACGCAATGCAATACTGGAATTATCTCCCCTGGCCAGAACCACAGAGCACGAACAGGAAGAGAGTGAAACCATCTCGGATGTGTCCTCAGGCGATTCAGTTCATGTGCGGTTGGTCGTGATGTGTTTGTGTGACGCATGAGCATCTTGCATGTCAATCACCTACACTCTTCAAACTCACCAGAGTGGAACACACCTGCACTTTTCACGGCGTTTCTCAATGAATCATTTATTCATATACTTGTCTGTGTATTTACCTATTAATTCATCATTTGAATGGTTTACTGTAGAACTGTGGGACTGTGATCTCACGGGAAGGCGTGAAGAGCAGGTTACCATTAACCTCAGCTCCTCACCGCCGGTACATTAAGGGAAAGTAATGAAGGTTGCCTCCTCCACCTTCCATTAAAGTTCTTGCCATTGCCAGAACTGCTTGAGGAAATCCAGAGGCTCTTTTCTTAACAGCCAGCGAGATTTATATGCAATCCAAGAGTTACTGTACTGTGGACCGTATTCTAAAACACTTCTGCCGCACCTTCGCGACATTCAAAAGGCATGGTTTTCTAAGGGTGTTTAGTTAGGTTACGTTAGGTTATAATTAGGTTGTAGTGACAGATAAACAATATTTCTACATAATTAACAGGAGAAACACGTTTACTCTTGAGAACCTGTCTAATCATCTCTACGGCCTTTGAAAACAGTCGTGGTGAGAGAGCAAAGAGCTTCAGAAGAGAGAGCGACAAAGACAAGACACTAAACGTGCATCGTACTGCTATGTCAAGAGTGAATGACCCGCTGAACTATCTCGGTACCAGTCATCACTTGCAAAAGAAAAATAACAGCAGTAAAAGCGGTGTCTCTCTCTCTCTCTCTCACACACACACACACACACACACACACACACACACACACACACACACACACAAGGGTCAAAGGTGAAGTGGACAGTACGAGTCTCAGGTTCCCTTTACTGAAATCCTAGTGTAAGCAAAACATGGAATTGGTCTATTAATGCATCTTACATATAATCTTTTAATTTGCACAGGTATTATTATTATTATTATTATTATTATTAGTAGTAGTAGTAGTAGTAGTAGTAGTAGTAGTAGTAGTAGTAGTAGTAGTAGTAGTGGTGGTAGTAGTAGTACTAGTAGTTATCTTTTTTTTCATAAAGAACAACGTGTTATAGATATAAATATATACTTATATATAAACTACGTACTTTCCTCTGAGTGATGATTATATGGTACACTATGATTAGCGTTTAAGTAATTGTACCTAATGCGGCTTATTTGTTTATTTTTCATACGAGTTTATGACTGGAGGGTCTCTCTCTCTCTCTCTCTCTCTCTCTCTCTCTCTCTCTCTCTCTCTCTCTCTCTCTCTCTCTCTCTCTCTCTCTCTCTCTCTCTCTCTCTCTCTCTCTCTCTCTCTCTCTCTCTCTCTCTCTCTCTCTCTCTCTCTCTCTCTCTCTCTCAATATTTTCATGTGTATGGAAAGAGAGAGAGAGAGAGAGAGAGAGAGAGAGAGAGAGAGAGACGGACGGACGGACGGACTAAAACACACACACACACACACACACACACACACACACACACACACACACAGGGATAATTAAATCCTTCCTCAGCAATTGTGAGCCTCGACTGCACATTAGTAGAGGCGAGCCTTAATGAAGTAGCGCCTCGTTCCTTCGTTAAGACTGACACACTGTGAACCAGGGAAAAATAATGTAGCAACGCGGCACATCTCCCCATTATTATTTTTTTTTTTTTTCATTTTTCATTGCTACCATGGTAACCTCGGAGGACGGAGCGTAAGGTAGCATATCTCTTCAGTATTTTTTTTTCTTATATATACATACCTTACCTTTAATACTTACACCTTATCTGTACTTTGATTCACCTCATCTTTTAAAAGTCTCCCTTTTGACCGGCAACAAACGTGCATTCTCTCATTTCATTCTTTGCTTCCCACAAAGTCTCCCTGCCTTCATCTGAATCATATCTCCCCCACACGATGAGTGGTTTAAAGGGTCCATTGCATATTCTACCCACAAGGACTCCTCCAGGAATATTCCACCCTGATTAGTTCTCCCCGTGATAAACTCCTCCTAATCTAATGTAAGTTACTTTAGTTCATCAAGAGTGTAATTATTTTGGGGGAATGTTGTGGATGGAGTTGCAATGTAGGTAGGAGAAATTTGTTTGTTTCGAGGAAGTACAATATATAAGAGAGAGAGAGAGAGAGAGAGAGAGAGAGAGAGAGAGAGAGAGAGAGAGAGAGAGAGAGAGAGAGAGAGAGAGAGAGAGAGAGAGAGAGAGAGAGAGAGATTTTCGGCCGCTCTTCATCACTCTAAAATAAAAATCAACAAATTGACTTGTTCATATAAAATGCATTTGAAGTTTTCCCAAGAAATTGTTATTTACGTTTTTTTTTTTTTTTCTTCGTATAAGGGAAATTGACTGAGGACTGAGAGAGGGAGAGGAAAAAAAAAAGTCTTAATTACAACTCTCACCAGAAAAGTTAAGTGGAAAAAAGTTCCCAGTGTTGGCCAATTTAATTCCGGAGGTGTCTTAATGGTCCTCTCTTGAAATGGCACAGGTCGCAGGAAGGGGAAAAAAATAGTAATAGGCAGGGAGTTGCAGTTTTATTGTGCCCGGTGTCGTAAAAAGGTTATAACATAAAACCAAACCATGATTATAACATGAAGCAAATAAAAGCTGATGACCATTACGGAAAAAAAAAAATACGTAACGAACACATTCCTATAAACTTCCGTGGATGATGAAGAAAATGTTTACTTGAAAAACTTTCTTCTCATTAGTTGAGTTTTTCAGGAGCTGTAAGACTGTGGTTACACCTTATCTTCCCCCATTTTTTTCTTAACTGACTTTCTTCACTAAAGAAAGAATCAGTGAGGAAATAACAGTGTGACAATTTCTCCATGTCCTGTAACTCAACACGAAGAGATGAGTTTTGTTCCTCTTGACCACACAACGGAGTGAATGCCTTGTGGATGATGCTGACGAAGGCACTGAAGGAGGGATTGGTGATGACGCTGAGGGAGGCACTGAAGGAGGACTGGGAATGGCGCTGAGGGAGGCACTGAGGGAGGGATTGGAGTGACGCTCAAGAAGGCACTGACGGAAGGCTTGGTGATGGCGCTGAGGGAGGCACTGCGCGACGGTTGGAGATGGCGCTGACGAAGGGACTGAGGGAGGGCTCGGGATGGCACCACGGGAGACACTGACGGAGCGCTTGGGATGACACTGAGGGAAGGCTTTGGTGATGGCGCTGAGGAAGGCACAGATTGGGGATGGCGCTGCAGGAGGCACTGAGGATGTTGCGCGAGGTACCTTGCTAACGTTGATCGAGCGCCTACCAGTCAATCAATGACGCTCTTGATTTTTTTTTCTTTTTTTCTTTTTGAATGGTGATGTTGAGCGAAAAAAGGTAACATTCCGCGTCCACAATACCAGTAAGCCCTTTGCATATATATAGCTCTTCTGAGAACTGTTTAATTTGATCCAGCCATCTTTGCGTCGCTCCGGGGCCTCACAGCACATCGTAATACGTAAACGAAATAATGAGCTCAAAAGTAAGGGTGTCCCAGCCAGCCATCGTTTTCCTTTGCTGTTTTCCCACAATATTAACTCCTTGGGCTGTTGAGACTCTATCATAGGTCAGTAAGGAGATCTTTAGTAGCTCTAGAAGAATTCAGCTTAATCCAATACATAGAGGTGAGTATGCCACGATGATTGACCTCTGATCGCCTTCTGACCAGGATACCATCTGTCAGCCTTATCCATAAACTTACCAAACTTTTTCCTAAACTTTTGGTCCTAGTGGCAGGCTGCAAGCGTCCCGGAGCGTCCCTCACAGCTGGAATCAAAGGCCCGTTTCAACTCCCCCGCTCCCCCACAAGACACAGGTGGCTTAGTGTATGTGTTTGTGTGTGCGTCTCCTCTGGAATTAAATCACGTAGCTACACCAGTGTCTCAAGCACCACGCAGAGACTACAAAGGTAACGTTTTCCTTCATTAAACTACAGCCGAAGATAAAGATAAGTTTCTTAGTACGCTCTTCCTGCTATCGTACAATAACACAACCATGCTGAAAAAAAAAAAAAAAAAAAAAAAAAGCCTTTTATACCGTGTCAGCAGGTTATGCCAGTGAAGGTAATAATCAACATAGATAAAAGAAAAAAATAAATAAATAAAAAAACTTGTATTGATTAAGGAAGTGGTCCGATACTGAAGCTATTATTTTCACTCTCTTTTTTCTTCATCCTTTGTAAGCGTTAAGTTCATGGAAGAGAGAAAAAAAAAGTGTGAAAATAATGGAAGACAGCGTCCGACAGAGTGCTCGTCTTTATTGGAGCTTGAGAAAAGAAGGCAGAAGGAGCGTGTTGTCGTGGCGGGTTGCAGGGCACACGTGATTGCCACCACCAGGAGAAGATGTACGTACGTATTTCCTGCTGCCTTAAGAGAGAGAAGAGAAGGGACGGTATAATTATAACGGTGCTACGAGCGATGAAGAAAAACAGAGAAAGAGAGAGGGAGAGGAGGGGGTGGGGGTAAATAATGACTTAAGAGAGTGATAACAATGTCGAACCTAACCTGACCAAGAAAAAATAACGTAAAAATTTTAATAGAAGACTACTAAAAAGAAACAAGGAGAGGCGAAACACAAGGAGGAAGATGAAAGGCTGCTGGCGGCGCCGCTGAGGATGAAAAATGAAGAGGAGGAAGAAGAGGATGAAAATGGAGGACTGAAGTGGATGGAAGCTCGCGGCGAAGGATGAACACAAGACAGTGTATTAGATTTCCTGAGTGTCAAGTTAGAGGGCAAACAGGTGGTGACTTCAAGAGAGAGAGAGAGAGAGAGAGAGAGAGAGAGAGAGATTGAGAGATTTGCACAACTTCACAATACTACTTAATCCTCAGCCTCTTCGCACGGCATTCTCCCCACTCGCGAAGGAATAACAAACAGCAGCAGATTTCTTGGCCCTTACGAGTGTTTGCAATAAGCTGCACTATGTAATCTGAGATGCGAGATGGTAATGTTCATGGGGAAAGAATGTACCACTCTCATCTCTCCCTTGTTATTTCCCGTCTGTTGCACGAAGATGGCCGACCCTTGCTTATGGCGGAAGTACTAGTTGTATGTATAGTTAGGCTCCAGTGTTTGTTTATTTATTTATTTTATTTATTTATTTTTTTTTTTTTATCGAGAGCACAGTATTTTTGGAGCTACACGGTAATATTTTCTTTTTCAAATCCATTTCCTGCCTTATCTTGATTCTCGGCACAGTTTTTTTTTCTTTCTCTCTTTTTCTCTCGCTCTCCATCATCGCCATCTGTTGCTTTCGCTCCTAGGGCCTTTATAGCAAGACGGCAAACCCTTCAAGATAAATTGTATTCATAATTTGCTCTCTCCTTCTCTTATTCTTCATTCTCAGACCCGTCGCAATAAATTTAGTAAAAGGTGGGTGTTTATGTTCATGCAAATAACTATTTTCCAGGTCCTTTCCCATCTCTAATATTTCTCTTCTTCAGCCTTTATTATTATTATCTTTTCTCTTCATCATTTGTATTCTCTTTCTCAAAAGGAACGTTTTTTTAAAGTCTCTAGTCTGCTTTCTGCTTTTTAGTGTCACGTTCATCATTTTCTTCTTAAGTTGCAAACTTTTCTTCTCACCTGGGCCCTTTCCTGCAACGTTCTCATTGTCTTATTTTTTTTCTTTATTTATTTTTATTTTATTTATTTATTAATTTTGTTATTTTTTCATTTTTTTATTTATTTATTTATTTATATATTTTTTATTTTTTTTTTTTTTCATTTTTGGCATGACAGTGTCGTCTGAAGCACCTGCTCCTCTCATGAGGCGACACTTCCCTCTCTCTCTCTCTCTCTCTCTCTCTCTCTCTCTCTCTCTCTCTCTCTCTCTCTCTCTCTCTCTCTCTCTCTCTCTCTCTCTCTCTCTCTCTCTCTCTCTCTCTCTCTCTCTCTCTCTCTCTCTCTCTCTCTCTCTCTCTCTCTCTCTCTCTCTCTCTCTCTCTCTCTCTCTCTCTCTCTCTCTCTCTCTCTCTCTCTCTCTCTCTCTCTCTCTCTCTCTCTCTCTCTCTCTCTCTCTCTCTCTCTCTCTCTCTCTCTCTCTCTCTCTCTCTCTCTCTCTCTCTCTCTCTCTCTCTCTCTCTCTCTCTCTCTCTCTCTCTCTCTCTCTCTCTCTCTCTCTCTCTCTCTCTCTCTCTCTCTCTCTCTCTCTCTCTCTCTCTCTCTCTCTCTCTCTCTCTCTCTCTCTCTCTCTCTCTCTCTCTCTCTCTCTCTCTCTCTCTCTCTCTCTCTCTCTCTCTCTCTCTCTCATGTACAGTGACAGTCACTTGCCATCATATTTTTGCTTCCCACTCAGCATCAGTATTTTTTGTCCCTCACTCCACGATCTAGAGACTTAGAAAGGATCGCACGGCCTCATCTATCTCGTTAGAACCTGCCTCTTAATCATCCTCTCTTATAACGTTACTTTTTCCTATGCCTTTTTCCTTTAGAGATGTCTAGAATTCCCCGTGACGAGACCAGAGGTTTTCCCGCCACGTAGAGGATGAACTTCTCAGCCTCACGATTCTCCCTCCCATGCAGGAATAGTGTCATGCAGGCTAAGAGGGCAAGGTTTCTGCCTCGCCTCTGCTTGACTCGCACCCTCAGAGCTAAGACCTTGTTCACACCTTTCCTGCCTCTCGTCCATCTCTCCTCACTTACCTGACATCGTACGTGCTTGTCCTGCAACGCCAATTATTACTGTAGCCCCTCGGTTCATGCTAAGGGTAGTTTGAGGTGTTCTTTGCCGCCTTTTTGAATGCAGGTTGTGGTAGGAAGCATCGTTTGTTGTAAAGATTCTGAATGAGGTCTCGCTTCATTTTATCTCTTGTTTTCTCATGTCTCGTCTGATTTCCTCTCGTTTCTTTTCCTTTTTCCTTCTTTTTTATTTCCTCTTCTTTTCTCTTTCCTCTTCTCTCCTTTTCTCCTTCTCTCTTCTCCTCCTTCTCGTCCTCTTTTCCTTCTCTTTTCCTTCACCTTTCCGCCTCTTCCTAATCTTCCTCTCTTGATGGAGATAGTCGTCACTTACATTTCCACGGATTCTCTCTCTTCTCTCTCTCTCTCTCTCTCTCTCTCTCTCTCTCTCTCTCTCTCTCTCTCTCTCTCTCTCTCTCTCTCTCTCTCGTGCGTGCGGACCAAAAATTTTCGTGCTGTTTGTTTTTCTTTTGTTTTCTCCACCACCATCATCATTATCATCACCATCATCATCTTCTCCTCCTCCTCCTCCTCCTCCTCCTCCTCCTCCTCCTCCTCCTCCTCCTCCTCCTCCTCCAACTAAGACTTCATAATCTCCAAGCAGGACAAAGAGAAGAAGCAGAGGAGAGGAAAAGCAGAAGTAAAGAAACGAGCAATTATAGATGAAAGAGAGAGATAAATAAATAAAGAAAGAAAGAAAGCGAGAACGGGAGGAGGTAATTGAACGAGAATATAAAACTGAGGTGAAATATAATAAAGATAAATGGAGAGAAAAGGCGTTAAGAAATAAGAAAAATAAAAAAAAATAAATGAAAGAATGAGGTAATGAAAACCACAAAGGAAAAGTGTAATAGAAGAAGACGAAGCGAGAAGAGGAGGAAAGAAAGAGTAAGAAATAAAGAACATGAGAATTAAACCCTGAATAAATAAATAAAAAAAGGAATAGAGGAATGACTTATAAGGAGATGGGAAAGAGGAAAGAAAGGAGAGCCCCCCCGCAAAAAAAAAGGAAAGACAAAAGAGAAACAAAAGTGAGTAAAAATACCGCCACAAGAAGGACGAAAATAAATACAACAGTTTCCGTGAGTGTCACCAAGCAGACAAAACCGAGGAGTGGGTGGAACAATAAAAAGAGAGATGAAGAAAGGTAGAGGTCTCTCTCTCTCTCTCTCTCTCTCTCTCTCTCTCTCTCTCTCTCTCTCTCTCTCTCTCTCTCTCTCTCTCTCTACTTTCTGCATATCTTGCGTTTTAGTGTATTTTATCACAAACAGCCTTGTAGGGGACCAACATGTCTGGTGCTGTTTCTTCTTCCTACTCCTCCATGTTAATTTGTGTGTATCTTACGAACTCATGTGATCGATCCCCTAATTATATGTACTCACTCACTCACTCACTCACTCACTCACTGCCTCCGTTCACTTCATATACTCCTTCACTCACTTTCCTTGTGAGGTAAACCAACATAACTACTCGTAAGAGTATAATAGTGTTGCTTCTCCTCCTCCTCCTCCTCCTCCTCCTCCTCCTCCTGTTCATCATCATCATCATCACCATCACCCCAACACTCAGGAAAGGAGAAAGAAAAAAAAAACAGTCTAAGCGCTAATGAGTTCCATTTGAACACGCCGTAACAAGGTTATTGAAAATTAAGTTATCATTGTATGGCAGCGTAAATAAGGTGTATCGAAGGGAGGAGTGGGGAGCCGGTGAGGGTGTCGCCTTCCCTCCCGGCACTCTATGATCACTGACACGGGAACTGCATTAAGTGTTGGATGGGTGCGGCGGCGGAGGCATGAAGGGTTGCTGGGAACTGATGGGGACTCCTGGGGCCTGCTGGGACTGCTAAAGACTATGCTAACTTCCTGGGGACTGCTAAGGACTGTTGAAGATTGTGCTTGAGACTCCTCGGGCCTGCTAGGGACTGCTAAAGACTCTGCTAACTTCCTGGGGCCTGCTGGGGACTGCTAAGGACTGCTAAAGGCTATACAAATTGGCTAGGGGTCGCTGAGGACTGCTGAGGGATTCTGGGGCCTGCTACAGACTGCTAAAGACTGGCTGGGCCTTGCTGGGGATTGTGTTAACTGGCTGGAGGCTGCAGAAAGCTTTGCTAACTGGCTGAGGTTGTTGGGACTCGTGTGTGACTGTCGCTGGTGCTTGGTGGTCGGCGGTGACTGTGTTTTGTAACGGGACTCGGTAGACTTCGTTGCTGTGTGTGTGGACTCGACACGATCTCATTTGGAAAACGGGGACCTTGAAAATACTTAAGGTGCTACATGATCTCGTCGAATGTGTTATTACTCGTACCACGGATGAAGTTCTCTCTCCCTCCCACTCACCGCCAGGCACTCATGGAAAAACGAGGACCTTAAAAATATACATATGGCTATACATGATCTCGTCGCCTCCATCTTTACCACAGATGATGCTCTCCCTCCCTTCTACTTATTACGATACACTCGTGTCCAGGAATGCTGCATAAAAGGCAATTATGCTGATTCCACGAGTCTGACGCTAATCACATAAAAACAAAAAAACGTTATTTTGGATCAAGAAGGGAACATCCTGGAAATAAATAAATCTTCACTCCTGAAGCTCCTTGCCTCTCAAAGTTTAGTTTTTGACAGATAATTTTTGACGGGATTTTTAGAATCTTTGCATTTTTCTGACCATTCCGCTTTAAGAGGTGTTGCTATTCAACGTCAGCATCATTTCTCAGAAAAACCAACTGATAGACAGACAGACAGAACGTTACTAGTTATATAGATTGGCAACCATTACTGTCACTAGGATATTGAAGTTTTACAGGAATGATGCACTTTCTTTTGAGATGTTATTGGCACTGTGGCGGCTCCTCGTGCCTGTGATGTCAGCTGCAGTGTGTGTGTGTGTGTGTGTGTGTGTGTGTGTGTGTGTGTGTGTGTGTGTGTGTGTGTGTGTGTTTGTGTGTGCTTATGTGGAGAGACTTGATGTCAGATGCCCCGCCTCTGGAGGAGAAGGGATGGCGTGACTCAGACAGCACACATGTCTGCGTCCATTACATTCTCTGTGAGGAAGGCCTGGAGTTCAAACGTAATAAAATATAAAATACTTCTGCGTCAACCTGAGTTTTCGTACCGTCTTTTCTATTTGTAGATGTGTACGTAGATGGACACAGAGGTAAATAGATGTGTGGCTTTACTGTTTTATTTTGGTAGTTGAATAATATGAATATATTAGTCAACCTTTTAGTCTTTCAGGCAATAAAAGGCGCCGGGTTGTACAGCTCCCTTCTTGAATCCATTAGGCCTGCCAGGCTTCCTGTTCCACGGCCTCGTGCCCTTACTATCACCTTGTGTGTGTGTGTGTGTGTGTGTGTGTGTGTGTGTGTGTGTGTGTGTGTGTGTGTGTGTGTGTGTGTGTGTGTGTGTATATATATATATATATATATATATATATATATATATATATATATATATATATATATATATATATATATATATATATATATATATATATATATATATATATATATATATATGCGCACACATTTCAGTAAATAATTACATTTATTCATCCAGTCTTTAGGAAACACGTCTCCAACAGCCTTCATGTAGTTGAAACGACGATTGAAAAATAAATTTGAAAAGATTGAGAGATGAAAGGCGGATAAAGTTGGGACTGAGTTCTGCCTGAGAGGAGAAGATTGGCACAGCGCTGTGAGCCCTTCCCCTCGGGGCTACATTTTTGCCGAATGAACACGAGCTGCATAGAATGGTAAATGCAATGTATATTTTTCACACTGCGTACGTGAGGCACTTGAGGAACGATAAGCATAGTAAATTCACAGCGATTGAAGTGAAACAAAGAAATAGTTTTTTGCTGTAGGAGTGAGTTCACTTTTGGGAGGCGTGTCTTGATGCTGAAGAGACTGAAACAGTAAAGGAGCAAAAAATCGTGGCATGAGAGGAAGAAGTATTCGCTTTCATATGTAAAGAGGACTGAGACGCGGCGCAATCATATCACTACTGTATTTGGCTTGAGAACCTTGACTTCGAAGGAGTCAGAGCAAGGAGGAATTGAAGTAGATGAATTGAGCGCCCTGGGGATACCTTGTCGTGTGGTGCGAGTGCAGCGGAATGGAACAAGACCACGAATGGGGACACGAGTACGTACGTATATAGCATAGAGTGCGCCATGTGCCTGAAGGGAACAAGCAAGTAGTGAGGTGGCCGAACAAGCTGAATAGAAACAGTCGCATGTAGTTTGGACGCAGGGAGAGGAAGGACACGAACCAGACGATACAAATGTAAGTAAAGGATAGATTGAGAAAATTTATAAAGAAGGAAAGGGCGAATATGAGGACTTAGAACTGAAGAATAAGTGAACGTGAGGGAAGAAAAGATAGATGTTTTGAAAGTAAGTAAAGATTAGATTTCCGAAGACGACACAGAGAGAGAGAGAGAGAGAGTAAAGGCGACGACTGTGAGCGTGGGACGATGTGGATGTGGAAATTTTTGCCCATCCGTGGAGGAAACTTTGAAGAGGGGACGAACTAATATGGAACTCGATATGTGAAGTAATAGAGAGCCGAAAGCCGCGCCTGTCCTCGCCTGGAGCAGGTAGTGGGTGTGCCTTGATGACTAACGCTGCTTTTGATCTTGCTTGCATTCGGTTCATCAGCATCGTAATCATCTCCTCATTGCCACGGTCGTCATTATCCCCGCCAGTCATTGTCATTGTTACTGTTATGGTCATTAGTGTTTAGTCATTTTTTTCACTGTAATAGTTATCATTATTGTTATCGCCATTATTGTCATCGCCACCATTATTATCGTCGTCTTCCTGATCATCATTACGGTCAATATCGCTAACTTCATTGTGTCATCATCATCATCATCACAATCATCATCTGTTATCATTATTACCATTACTATCGTCACATAACCATTATCGTCACCAGTATCATCATCATCATCATTATTATTATCATCATCACAATCATTATCTCTTATCATCATTATCTTTACTATCGTCACCAAGAACACCATTCTCATCACCAACACCACCACCACCACCATTATGAGAAGACGAATAGTAAACTTATCCCTCTCTCCCTAAATGACTCAATCAAATCGGGAGTGAGCTGTGGTAATCACAACAGCGGCAGTAATCACAGAAATCCCTTGCTCATCATGAAGCAGGTCGTACATACTCGTAGTTATACCTGAGTCGACGTGCAGGAGAAGACGAGGATTAACCGCGTACTGAAGGAACCATAATTATTTCCTAGTTCTGTTACCTTTTTGTCTCTCTCTTTCTTCCTCTTACAGCATATAAAAGGATTCATAATTTCTGGTTCTTTTTTTTTCCTTTTTTTCTCTCTCTCTCTACTTACAGAAAATAGAATTCATAATAATTTCCTAGTTCTTTTTCCTTTTTTCTCTCATCTTTTCCTATAGCATACAGAAGGATTCATAATACTTTTCTGGTTCTTTTTTCTTTTTCTCTCATCTTTTCCTACACCATACAGGATTCATAATAATTTTCTAGCTTATTTTTCTTTTTATCTCTCTTCTTTTCCTACAACAGAAGGATTTATTGTAATCTTTTTTATTTTAATTTCTCTCATCTTTTCCTACAGCATACATCATAATAATTTTCTGTTCATTTTTCCTTTCCTTTTTTTATAGTATGCAGGAGTACTCATAATTTTCAGATTCTTTTTCCTTTTTTTCTCTCTCATCTTTTCCTAGCAGTGATATCCGGAGCGACTCGTGTGTCCTCTAAGCGCCACATAAAATGTTTAAATGTTTGGACAACTGTAAAATTTTCATCCTCGAACCGCCTCCGAACGCAGTAAATGTACGCTTGAATATTCTCTACCCACCTTTCCTTCTCTTGCTTTAGTTTCTGATGTATTTCCCATTTTCTTTTCTTAATTCCCACTGTGATTCACATTTCCCGTTTTCTTTCTTGATTTTCGTCTGTTTCTCATGTGCGTTTGCATGTCCCTTATTTTTTAAGTCATATTTACTACATTTCCTATTTTTCTCTTATTTCCGTTAATTATTCATACATATTTAATCATTTTCCATCATCATCTTAGTCAGTCGCGTATATTTTTCTCACTTTTCTTCCACACATTTCCGTCAGTCCGTTTCTTTTTTGCTGGTTTCTTCGTCATTTCCGTCAGTTTCTCGCATACTTGCCACTCTTCACACACACTTTTTCCGTCACTTTGTCACCCTTCCATTTGCTATTTTTTCCTTGTTTTCCGTCAGTTTCCGTTGAATTTTTACCCTCCTTTCTGCTTGTCACGCTAAATATCCAGTCTTTTTTTAGTTTATCCCCGTTTTCTCTTTACTTCAGTCAGGTCCTCTCACATACTAATTTTCCCTCACGTCAGTCAGTCTGTCAGAATGATCTTGTAATTTTCCTTCGTGCCTGTCAGTGTCTCAGCTTAGCTCCCTCAAAACACTGAGCGCTACATAGCTATCCGCTGACAAGGGTGGAGGAGGCGCAGTGACTTAACTAATACCTAACTGGCAGCCTCATGAGGTAGGGAAGGCTGATGTGATGTCAAGCACTTCACTCATTTCGTGTCTCAGCCGAACCCGTCAGATTGTTGCGTGTTGTATTGTGTATGTAGGTTCAGATTTAGACTGGTTAGGAAAAAAGTGAACATATTCGATGCTGCTGCTATGTTTGTTGCTGTTGTTGTTGTTGTTGTTGTTGATTCTTCTTCTTCTTCTTCTTCTTCTTCTTCTTCTTCTTCTTCTTCTTCTTCTTCCACCAATGACACCACTGCTTATACAACTACAGCTGTTTCTACAACCACTGCCTTTAATCCAAGCCATACTCGTACACAGCTGAGAGCGGCGGCGGGGCGGGAAGCAATCGAGGGTCCCATGGCAAACCTACACTTTAAGAAGCACGGTTCCCGCAAGGAAAGATGAGTTCTGGCAGAGATCCAGACTCCACGTTACTTGTTCCCTCCACCAACCATCCTCGGCTCTTCACTCTCCACTCTCCTTGCTCTTCATTCCTTCCTTCTTTCTCGCCTCCCTTCACCTTTCCATGTGCTTTTTCATCCCATATCATCCAAAACCTATTACCCCCCCATTCCATCTCTCCTTTATCCTCGTAACTCTGAACCGCCTCTCCCTTTCTATCCCTCTCCCTCTCCCTCTCTCTCATCTTTCGCAGCCTCTCCCTTGACCTTCCATCCTCCGCTGGCAGCATTTTAAAACATAAATTATTTTATTTTACACTTTCTTCCTCCCTGTCTCCCTCCATCCCTTCCATCCTTATTCACTTAAAACTCTCTCTCTCTCTCTCTCTCTCTCTCTCTCTCTCTCTCTCTCTCTCTCTCTCTCTCTCTCTCTCTCTCTCTCTCTCTCTCTCTCTCTCTCTCTCTCTCTCTCTCTCCTCGTACTTTTACTTTCAGTACTTCCAGGAATTTTCTTTTTTCATCAACATGTGTAATCTTCTCTCCTTGTCATCGCCTCCCGTCCTTCATTCATCTCTTCATTCACTCTTTCATTTATTCATTCCAGTCTTCATTTGCAGTGCTTCCCTCCTTTCCTATCCTTGTTCTCCTGCTTTATTTAGTGTTTCCTTCATTGTAGCTCCTCCCTCCCTTTTATCCTCCTCCTTCTCCTCCTCCCCCTCTTCCTACTCCTCCTCTTCGTTCTTGTGTTCCATATTTTCAATGCAGTTCCTCTCCATTTCTATTTTCTCTGTACTTTTTTTTCTCTCCACGGCAGACACAAACATTTTTTATTAATTTTCCTCCCTCCTCTTCCTCTTC
Organism: Scylla paramamosain; assembly: GCF_035594125.1. Taxonomy (NCBI): domain Eukaryota; kingdom Metazoa; phylum Arthropoda; class Malacostraca; order Decapoda; family Portunidae; genus Scylla; species Scylla paramamosain. The sequence continues at coordinate 11,316,132 of NC_087171.1, read as the reverse complement.
TTCTGCCTCACTATTTTTTTCCCTTTATTTCCTTTCATCCCCTCCCCTTTTTTCCCTTTTCCCTCATGACACTTTCCTCTCTTTCCAATCTTCATATTCCCATCTCTCTCTCTCTCTCTCTCTCTCTCTCTCTCTCTCTCTCTCTCTCTCTCTCTCTCTCTCTCTCTCTCTCTCTCTCTCTCTCTCTCTCTCTCTCTCTCTCTGTATTCTTTCCTCATTTCTCTCTCTCTCTCTCTCTCTCTCTCTCTCTCTCTCTCTCTCTCTCTCTCTCTCTCTCTCTCTCTCTCTCTCTCTCTCTCTCTCTCTCTCTCTCTCGTCCTCTTCTTTCTCTCCTCTCCTTTCTAAACACTAACTTCTCTCCCGCAT